>NC_089492.1:122254021-122587521 GCF_036850765.1 Saccopteryx bilineata | reverse complement strand
ACCACTGAGCCAACCGGCCAGGGCTAAATATATGTCATTGTTTATTGACATTTTATTCTTTAAAATTGTATTCCTCTTTTGCTATATTCTTTTTCTCCTTTGATCTGTTTACAACAGGCCCCTTAGCATTTCTTGCAGCCTTGGTTTTGTTGTAGTGAATTCCTTGAGGGTTTTTTTTTTGGTCTGGAAAGCTTTTTATTTCTCCTTCAATTTTATTTATTTTTTGTTTTTATTTTTTATAATAAAATGAAGTTGGAAACGGGGAGGCAGTCAGACAGACTCCTACATGTGCCCGACTGGGATCCACCCAGCATGCCCACCAGGGGGTGATGCTCTGCCCATCTGGGGCGTTGCTTTGTTGTAACCAGGGCCATTCTAGCGCCTAAGGCAGAGGCCATGGAGCCATCCTCAGTGCCCGGGCCAGCTTTGCTCCAATGGAGCCTTGGCTGTGGGAGGGGAAGAGAGAAATAGAGTGAAAGGAGAGGGGGAAGGGTGGAGAAGCAAATGGACACTTCTTCTGTGTGCCTTGTCTGGGAATCGAACCTGGGACTTCTGCACGCCAGGCCGATGCTCTACCACTGAGCCAACTGGCCAAGGCCTCTCCCTCAATTTTAAATGATAGCCTTGCTGGATAAAGTAGTCTTGGTTGTAGGTTCTTTTTCTGCATTACTTTGAATATTTCTTGCTATTCCCTTCTGGCCTCAGGTGTTTCTGTTGAGAAGTTGGAAGTCATCCTTATGGGGGCTCCTTTGTAGGTGATAGTCATTTTTTCTCTAGCAGCTTTTAATATAAATATTTTCTCTTTATCACTTAGCTTTGGTATTTTAATTATGATGTGTATTGGTGTAGGTTTCTTTGGGTTTCTCTTTAATGGAGTTCTCTGTGCTTCTTGAACTTGTGAGATGTTTTCCTGCCTTAATTGTGGGAAGTTTTGCGCTATGATATGTTTTAACAAAGTCTCTATCCTTTGTTCTTTCTCTTCTTTTTCAGGAACCTCTACGATGCGGATGTTATTTCTCTTCATCTTGTCACAGAGCTCTCTTAGAGTTTCCTCAGACTTTTTGAGTCTCTTTTCTTTTTTCTGCTCTGCTTCCATGCCTTTATTTATCTTGTCCTCTAACTCGCTGATTCAATTCTCAGCTTCATCCATCCTGCTTTAATTCCTTCCATTGTTTTCTTCATTTCTGATATTGTATTTGTCATTTCTGACTGATTTTTTTTTTATTATTTCAATATCCTTTTTTATATTTGCTATCTCTTTATTTAGGTGTTCGTAATGACCACCTATTGTTGTTCTAATATCTTTGAGCATATTAACAATTGTTATTTTAAACTCTGCATCTGGTAATTTTGTTATATCTGACTCATTCAGGTCCTTTTCTGGGGATTTCTCTTGATTCATTTGTGTTGCATTTCTCTGCTTTCTCATTTTGTCTGTGTAAAAGAAGGTTTTGGACACTGGAGTCTACCGGATGTGGCCTCTGTGTTCCCTAGGTATGGTCTGTCTGCAGGCCTGCTACCCTCTCTGCTGTTGCTGCCTAGGGCATTAGGGTATGGGCATTGCTGGTGCCTACCTACTGGGGCTGTTGCTGTGGCTTCCACCTCTCCTTCACAGGAGTGGCTGTGATCATGTGCTCGGGTGTACAAGCCTTGGTGGCCTTGGTCTTTGCCCTGCCCCTGTGGGCGGTGTTATGCTCAGCCCTGAGGGCAGGGGTGAGCACTTTTGCTCGGCTGCGGGTCTCTGCCTGATTCCGGGCTTTCCCCCTGCCCTTGCAGGAGAAGCCCGCTCCTGGGATGGCTGCAAGCCTTGGCTCCACAGGCCAGGTGGGACTGCGTGCCCATGCTCAGTAGCGGGACGCTGCCTGTTCTGGGCTTTTGGCTCCACCCCCGTGGGAGGAGCCGGCTCCTAAGTCAGGCCACAATCCTCCGTTTCATAGGCCAGGAAGGGCTGTGCTCCTGCGCCCTTGCACAAGGGTGGGTCTCCACCCCTTCTGGGGCTCCTTCCCTTCCCCTGCAGGCTGTATTGCAGGTGGCCCACAACTGGGCTTGACCACTTTTGCATACCCTCTCGTCCCCAGCCAGGCAAGACCAAGCTCACACCTGGGCCTCAGTGGTGACCAGCTGGCTTCCGCCCCTGCCGACAGAACCGCACTTCCAGGTCCCACCACCGCCCACCCTCGGGTGAGCCCTGAGCCATGTGGGTGGGGGCGCTGCAGCTCAGACCCCACTACCGTAGTCCTGGAAGACTCACCACTGTAGTCCCAGAAGCTCCCTCCTTCTAAGCGACTCTGGTCTGAGTGCCACAGGAGAGCTTGTTTGGTTGGTGTCCTGCGTCCCTTTGCTGGTATTGCTCTTTCCAGAGGAAATATTCACTTCAGATTTGGGGAGTGACTCGCCCCAGGGGTTAGGGTGGCTATCTCTCAAAATCTTTCTCCCTGTGCCTCCTAGATTACACTCTATTCCTGCTACTCTGGTCCTCTCCTCTCTCTCCATTTCCTGGAGCCCTGGGTGAGTGGTTGTGAGAGAGGTTTTCTGCGCAGTCCCCTTAAGAAGAATCCTGGATCTGAGAAATCAGCCTCTTTCTCGCAAACAGTATCCTGTCTTATTTCCAGCTAAATACTGTCCATCTGCCTCTTCTAGGCTCTGGGGCTGCAGGCTGGGGCTTTGTTCCTGGGATTCAGGACCCTCCCCTCTCTGCTAAACTCACTTTCTGCCACGCGAGTCTCTCCCGGCTGCTGTTCGCTCCGGGGAGCCGGGCAGCCCTCTCCGCATTTCTGCTTTTCCTACCAGTCTCAGTGTGGCTTCTTCAGTGTCCTTGGTTGAAAAGTCCTCTTAGTTTACTCCAAAGTTGGTTTTTCCAGATGATGGTTCTTAAAATTAGTTTGTAATCCACTTTGGTTCTGGAAGGTGGAAGTTGGTATGTCCGCCTACTCCATCGCCATCTTGTCTCTCTCCCTGATCTTATTCTCCTTCTTACTTGTTTCAATCTATATTATACAATCTATTTATGTTATATTGCCACATGTATTCCAGTCCATTGCCTTTGACAGCTGCATAGAATTTCACAGAGAATCAACACATCTCTCTTATTCAACCCCTAATAATAGACAGAGTGGTTGTAGGTTGGATCTAACTCCCCACCCCCTCACCACTAACAGTGTTGCAAGTAACATCCTTTTTCCTACATGAATATATGCAAGAGTTTTCCTGAAGAGTATACTCAGGGGTGTGACCCACAGGTCATAGGGTATGCACGTTCTTAGTTTCACCAGGCACTTCCAGTTGGCCTTACAAAAAGTTGCACTGGTTTACATTCTCACAAGAATTATGACATCTCCTTTTGGAGTTATATTTAGAGCCCTTCTCATCTCCAAGATGATAAGATATTCTATGATGTTTCCTTCAATGAACATTATAGTTTACCTTTCACACTGAGAACTCTACTCTACCTGGAGTCTGCCTTTACATATATTATAATGTATGGGATCCTGGTTAAGTTTTCAAAATACTTTCTATAAAACATGGCAATATGACATGCTTGGGTTGAGGTCACCAATATGGTATAATGGTTTTCATATGCACATACACTATTTTTAACCTCTCTCATATGCCATTGTCGTTTGTGCCTATTTCTGCTCTAGAACTACACTTATTTTTCTTTGATTTATTACAACAGCTTTGTAGTAGGCTTTTGTGGCAGGGAGAGCAAGTCTCCATTTGACTATTTTTTCACAAAGTCAACTTACCAATTGATGGGTGTATTTTGCTCTTGTTTCTAAATCTAAGCTGGAATTTACACATTGTAAAATTCACCCTTCTCAGTATATAGTTCTCTGAGTTTTAACAAACACATACAATTGTGTATCCAACAATAAAACTGAGATATGGGATAGTTCTATCACCTACAAAATTTCTCCAGAGCCTCTATGGTCAGTGTCATTCTCATTGCCACACCCTGATAACCACTGAGCTGGTTTCTGTCCCTAGCATTATTTTCCAAAATGACATAAAAATACAATCAGACAGTATGTAGACTTTTGAGTGTGGTTTCTTTCACTTATAATAAAAAAATCTACTAAAAGTTTGATAGGTATTCAATTTAATTTATATATTAATATGGGTTGTGTTGCCACTTGTGCTATATTGACAGTTCATTCATAAACATGCAGTCAATTTATTCAGACTTTATTATTTATTCTTAATATACTAATAGAACATTACTATTTATCCAAAAAGATATTAGGTATATTTTCCAGGATATTTTCTCAATCTTTTATAGTTTTAGTTGCTATTGTAAATTGTACCATATTTTCTTTGCTTTCTACTTCATTATAGAAAACATAGAGCAGTGGTAGTCAACTTGGTCCCTACCACTTACTAATGGGTGTTCCTGCTTTCATGGTGGGTGTTAGTGAAGCAACCAAAGTATAAATAAAAAGATAGATTTAACTATAGTAAGTTGTTTTATAAAGATTCATTCTGCTAAACTTAGCGAAAATTAGATATAAAGTACTTGGTAAGTAATTATTATTATATGCTTTAACTTGCTGTAACTCTGCTTTATAAATTTTATAAAGTAAAGTTACTTCCCTACTTTATAAATCACCATTACTGTGGAACCAGCGGGCAGTTAGAAAATTTTACTAACAGAGATACAAAAGTGGGAGGTAGGTATACAAAGGTTGACTACCCCTGACATAGAGCAATAGTATTTTTAAAAATTACATCAACAGCTTATGATTTCACTATTCTTTTGCTTCTATTGAGTTTTCTATGTTGATATTACATCCTCCCCATTATTAACAATTTTTTCCCCCTTTTGCCCTTGTCCTTTTGGGGGGGAGGTATTTGGTTCTCTAGTATTATGCTGAACAGTAGAAAGGTAGGTAAGCATTTTTTCTACTTGTTCTTAAAAGGAATGTGTCTAAAATTTTTACTAAAGTATGACATGGACAACTGGGACTTTTTTCAGTTTTTACTAAATTAAGGAAGTTTCTTTCTTTAAAAAAATATTCTGATTTAGGTATAATTTACATATAACAAAGTTCTCTAATTATATGTGTATTTTTAAAACAATGCCTTTACTGTGATATAATTTTCACATAATAAAATTCACCTATTGAGAATGTACAACTCAATATTTTTAGTGTATTCATAGAATTGTATAAACATCACCACAATTAAATTATAACATTTTTATCACCCTTCAAAAAAATCTCCTCTACTCAATAGCTGTCACTCCCCTTAGGTATTACCATTTCTTCTCAAACCCCTAGGCCTTGGGAACCACTGATTTATTGTCTTCATGGGTTTGCCTGTTCTTAACACTTTAAATAAACGGAATAATACAATCTGTGGTATTTTGTTACTGCTTTCTTTAACTTAACATAATGTTTTCAAGGTTTATTCATATTGTAGCATGGATAAGTATTTTGTTCATTTTATTGCAAATTAGAATACTATTCTATAAATATATCACATTTTATGTATCCATTCATTAACTGATAGACATTTTAATTGTTTCCACTTTGGGCTATTGTGAGTAGTGCTGTTCTGAACATTTGTATACAAGTTTTTGTGTAAACATGTCTCAATCCTTTTATTTTCAATCCCACCTGGTTAGGTCATATAGTAACTTTATATCTAACCCTTTGAGAAACTTCCAGAATGTTTTCTAAAGTGTCTGCAACATTTTACATTCTTACCAGCAGTCTATAAGGGTTCTAATTTAAAGTGCACATGTAGAGACAAAATACCAGAATAGGCCACACAATTTTGAAGGAGAAGAACAAAGGTGGAGGACTGACCCTTCCCAACTTCAAGACTTACTGTAAACTGAGTAATCAAGACTGTGTGGTATTGGTGAAAGAATATACAAACTGACCAGTGGAATAGTATAGAGAGCTCAGAGACAGACCCCCCTAATATGGTCAACTGATCTTTGACAAAGAAGCAAAGGCCATACAATAAAGAAAAGATGGTCTTTTCAACAAATGGTGATGAAACAACTGGACATCCACGTGTGAAACAAACAAACAAAAGAATCTAGACACAGACTTTACACCCTTTACAAAAATTAACTTTAAATGGACCGCAGTCCTAAAAGTAAAATGCAAAACTATAAAACTCCTGGAAGCTAACATAGGAAAAAAATCTCGATACCCTTAGGTATAGCCATGACTTTTTAAATATAATACCAAAAGCACAATTTAAAAAATTGAGAAAATGGGCTTCATTAAAATTAAAAATTTATGCTCTGTGAAAGATAATGTCAAGAGAATGAGAAGACAAGCCAGAGACTAGAAAAATTGATATATAAAAGACACATCTGATAAAGGTCTGCTATCCAAAATGCAGAGAGTTCTTAAAACTCAGCAATAAGAAAACAAGTCAGTGAAAAAAATGAACCAACCTCCAGAAGATGGGAGCAGAGTAGGCAGACGCCCAGACACCCAGCTCTCACCACCAAACTGGAATACAAATCAATTTAGGAAAAATCAGCATGAAAAACCAACTCTGGACTACAAGAACAGCTCTCAAAAACCAAGAAGCAAAGAAGAAGCCACAACAAACCTGGTAGGGAGTGTCTGAATCTCCCCTGCTTACAGGAACGGGGGGGGGGGGGGTGAGGCTGAGAGCCCAGAGGGGATCTCACTCCAGGGAAAAGAGCAGAAAATACTGCTCACAGCCACTTGCCTGGCGACCAGGGAGTGAGGTGTGTTGAACAGACCAGCTTATCTCCCAAGTGGAAAGGAGAGAGAGAGGGACAGACTGTGAGGGGCTAAGGAACGCAGGAGATGACCTAAAAAAGCTGACTGATCCGGGCTGGAGGTGGCCATAGCTGGGGGAGGGACTGAACCTTAAACAAAACAGTACTGAATTGCTTCTGGATCAGAGATCTCCAGACATCTCTCCAGCTCCAATAAGCGCAACAAGACAGAGCTGAAAACAAGAAGTGGGGAGGAGGGGCAGTAACTCAGGTCTCCATGGAGATCTGAGATACACCTCCCCCTACTGAAGCTGAGAAAACACCCTGCCCCCAGAGAGGTTAGTTAGCGGAAGAGGCCTTCAGAGTCTAAGGTTACACCTATCACATTCCTGGATACAGTTTCAAGGAAGCCCCCTGCTGAGATCAGTAAACAAGACTATCACCTGTTAAGAAAACAAACAAATCAAGACTTCAAAACTGCCCATATCTGAAAGTGGATTACAGATAACAGCTGATACCAACCCAAGAAGACCTAGAAGTAACACAACTGAAAACTGGAGGCAGACAACACCAAGCCTAGACTCAACCAACTCTACAAGTAAAACACCCAAACACAATGAGAAGACAAAAAAGTGCAATCCAAAGGAAACCACAAGAGACACCTTCAGGAGATGAACTGAGTGATATGGAAATAATCAAACTTCCAGATGTGGAGTTCAAAATAATGATTGTAAGGATGCTTAGGGATCTTAGAACAACAATGGATGGTCATTATGAACACCTAAATAAAGAAATAGCAAGTATAAAAAAGAATCAGTCAGAGATGACAAATACAATATCAGAAATAAAGACCACAATGGAAGGAATTAAAAACAGGATAGATAGAGCTGAGGATCGAATCAGCGAGTTGGAGGACAACTGGAATGAAGGCATGAAAGCAGAGCAGAAAAAAGAAAAGAGACTCCAAAAGTCTGAGGAAACTCTTAGAGAGCTCTCTGACAACATGAAGAGAAATAACATCCACATCATAGGGGTTCCTGAAGAAGAAGAAAAAGAACAGGGGATAGAGACTTTGTTCAATCATATCATAGCTGAAAACTTCCCTAAATTAATGCAGGAGAAACTCTCACAAGTTCAAGAAGCACAGAGGACTCCACTAAAGAGAAACCCAAAGAAACCTACACCAAGACACATCATAATTAAAATACCAAAGCTAAGCAATAAAGAGAAAATATTAAAAGCTGCAAGAAAAAAAAAACTATTACCTACAAAGGAGCCCCCATAAGGATGGCATCTGACTTCTCAACAGAAACACTTGAGGACAGAAGGGAATGGCAAGAAATATTCCAAGTAATGCAAAACAAGAACCTACAACCAAGACTACTTTATCCAGCAAGGCTATCATTTAAAATCGAAGGAGAAATAAAAGCTTCCCAGACAAAAAACAACTCAAGGAATTCATTACAACCAAACCAGTGCTGCAGGAAATGTTAAGGGGCCTGTTATAAACAGATCAAAGTGGAAAAAGAATATAGCAAAAAAGGAATACAGCTTTAAAGAATAAAATGGTAATAAACAACTACATATCAATAATAACCATAAATGTAAATGGATTAAATGATCCAATCAAAAGACAGGGTAGCTGCGTGGATAGGAAAACAGGACTTGTACATATGCTGTCTACAAGAGACACACCTTATAACAAAAGATACACATAGATTGAAGGTAAAGGATGGAAAAAAATATTTCATGCAGGCCCTGGCCGGTTGGCTCAGTGGTAGAGCGTCAGCCTGGCGTGCAGAAGTCCTGGGTTCGATTCCTGGTCAGGGCACACAGGAGAAGCGCCCATCAGCTTCTCCAACCCTCCCATTCTCCTTCCTCTCTCTCTCTCTTCCCCTCCCACAGCCAAGGCTCCATTGGAGCAAAGATGGCCTGGGCGCTGGAGATGGCTCCATGGCCTCTGCCTCAGGTGCTAGAGTGGCTCCGGTCACAACAGAGTGACGCCCCAGATGGGCAGAGCATCGCCTCCTGGTGGGCATGCTGGGTGGATCCCGGTCGGGCGCATGCAGGAGTCTGTCTGACTGCCTCCCTGTTTCCAGCTTCAGAAAAATACAAAAAAAAAAACCCCAAAAAACAAAAAACATTTCATGCAAATGGAAATGAAAAAAAAGCTGGGGTAGCAATACTTATATCAGACAAATTGCACTTTAAAACAAAGGATATAGTAAGAGATAAAGAAGGCCACTACATAATGATAAAGGGAGTAATCCAACAGGAAGATATAACTATTATAAATATCTATGCACCTAATATAGGAGCACCTAAATATATAAAGCAGACTTTGATGGATTTAAAGGGTGAGATCAACAGCAATACTATAATAGTAGGGGATTTCAATACCCCACTAACATCACTAGATAGATCCTCAAGAAAGAAAATTAACAAAGAAACAGCAGACTTATTGGACACACTAGATCAATTTGATTTAATAGATATTTTCAGAACCTTTCACCCTAAAGCAGCAGAATATACATTCTTTTCAAGTGCTCATGGTACATTCTCTAGGATAGACCACATGTTAGGGCACAAAAGCGGTCTCAACAAATTTAAGAAGATTGAAATCATATCAAGCACTTTCTCTGATCACAATGGCATGAACTAGAAATAAACCACAATGGAAAAAAATCAAAAATTCTCAAACACATGGAAACTAAATAGCAGGTTGTTAAATAACGAATGGATTAAAAATGAGATCAAAGAAGAAATAAAAAAATTCCTGGAAACGAATGACAATGAGCATACAACAACTCAAAATTTATGGGACACAGCAAAAGCAGTACTGAGAGGGAAGTTCATAGCACTACAGAAATACTTTCAGAAGCTAGAAAAAGCTCAAATAAACAACTTGACCCTGCATCTAAAAGAACTAGAAAAAGAACATCAAGTAAAGCCCAAATGTAGTAGAAGGAAGGAAATAATAAAGATCAGAGCAGAAATAAATGATATAGAGGCTAAAGAAACAATACAGAGGATCAATGAAACTAGGAGCTGGTTCTTTGAAAAGGTAAACTAGATTGATGAACCTTTAACTAGACCCACCAAGAAAGAGAGAGAGAGGACTCAAATAAATAAAATTAGAAATGAAAGTGGAGAAATAACAAATGACACAACAGAAATACAAAATATTGTAAAAAAAATATGAAGAACTGTATGCCAAAAAACTAGACAATCTAGATGAAAGAGACAAATTCCTTGAAACATACAATCTTCCAAAAATTAATCTGGAAGAATCAGAAAACCTAAACAGACCAATTTCACCAAATGAGATCAAACAATTATCAAAAAACTCCCAACAAATAAAAATCCTGGGCCTGATGTCTTCCCCAGTGAATTCTACCAAATATTCAAAGAAGAACTAACTCCTATCCTTCTCAAACTATTTCAAAAAATTCAAGAGGAAAGAAGACTTCCAAGCTCCTCTTATGAGGCGAGCATGAGTCTGATTCCAAAACCAGGCAAAGTCAACACAAAGAAAGAAAGAAAATTATAGGCCAATATCTCTAATGAATATAGATGCTAAAATCCTCAACAAAATATTAGCAAATCGGATCCAACAATATATGGAAAAAATCATACACCATGATCAAGTGGGATTTATTCTGGGGAGGCAAGGCTGGTACAATATTCACAAATCAATCAATGTGATTCATCACATTAACAAAAGGAAGGAGAAAAACCACATGATAATTTCAATAGCTGCAGAAAAAGCATTTGATAAAATCCAGCACCCATTCATGATCAAAACTCTCAGCAAAGTGGGAATACAGGGAAAATACCTCAACATGATAAAAGCCATCTATGACAAACCCACAGCCAACATTATACTCAATGGGCAAAAATTAAAAGCAATCCCCTTAAGGTCAGGAACAAGGTGGGGTGGGTGCCCCCTTTCACCACTCTTATTCAACATAGTCCTGGAAGTCCTAGCCACAGCAATCAGACAAGAAAAAGAAATAAAAGGCATTCAAGTTGGAAAAGAAGTAAAACTATCATTATTTGCAGATGATATGATATTGTATATAGAAAACCCTAAAGTCTCAGTCAAAAAAACTACTGGACCTGATAAATGAATTCAGCAAAGTGGCAGGATATAAAATCAATACTCAGAAATCAGAGGCATTTTTATATGCCAACAATGAATAGTCAGAAAGAGAAATTAAGGAAACAATCGCCTTCACAATTACAACCAAAAAAAATAATGTACCTAGGAGTAAACTTAACCAAGGAGACTAAAGACTTGTATTTGGAAAATTAAAAGGCATTGATAAAAGAAATCAAGGAAGATACAAACAAGTGGAAGCATATACCGTGCTCATGGTTAGGATGAATAAACATCATTAGAATGTCTATATTGCCCAAAGCAATCTATAAATTCAATGCAATACCAATTAAAATGCCAATGACATACTTTAAAGATATAGATCACATATTCCAAAAATTTATATGGAACCAAAAAAGAACATGAATAGCCTCAGCAATCTTAAAAAAGAAGAATAAAGTGGGAGGTATCACACTTCCAGGTATCAAGTTATACTACAAGGCCATTGTACTCAAAACAGCCTGGTACTGGCAAAAGAACAGGCATATAGGTCAATGGAACAGAACAGAGAACCCAGAAATAAACCCACAGTTCTATGGACAATTGATATTTGACAAAGAAGGTAAGGAAATACAATGGAGTAAAGACAGCCTCTTTAACAAATGGTGTTGGGAAAATTGAACAGCTACCTGCAAAAAAATGAAACTAGATCACCAGGTTATACCACTCACAAAAATAAACTCAAAATGGATAAAAGACTTAAATGTAGTCCGTGAAACCATAAGCATCTTAGAAGAAAAGATAGGCAGTAAGCTCTCCGACATCTCTTGCATCTCCGAGCAATATATTTGCTGATTTATCTCTAAGGGCAAGGGAAATAAAAGACAGGATAAACAAATGGGACTATATTAAACTAAAAAGCTTTTGCACAGCTAAAGACAATAAGAACAGAATAAAAAGACAAACTACACAATGGGAGAACATATTTGACAATACGTCTGATAAGGGATTAATAACCAAAATTTATAAAGAACTTGTAAATCTCAACACCAGGAAGACAAACAATCCAATCAAAAAATGGAAAAAAGAAATGAATAGATACTTCTCCAAAGAGGACATACCGATGGCCAAGAGGCATATGAAAAAAATGCTCAACATCACTAATCATTAGAGAAATGCAAATTAAAACCACAATGAGATATCACCTCACACCAGTCAGAATGGCGCTCATCAACAAAACAACACAGAATAAGTGCTGGCGAGGATGTGGAGAAAAGGGAACCCTCCTGCACTGCTGGTGGGAATGCAGACTGGTGCAGCCACTGTGGAAGAGAGTATGGAGATTTCTCAAAAAACTGAAAATCAAACTGCCTTTGACCCAGCTATCCCACTTTTAGGAATATACCCCAAGAATACCATAGAACGGCTCCAAAAGGAGAAATGCACCCCCATGTTTCTGGCAGCATTGTTCACAATAGTGAAGATCTGGAAACAGCTCAAGTGTTCGTCAAAGGACGAGTGGATTAAAAAGCTTTGGTGCCCTGGCAAAAAAGCTCAGCCAGGTTGGCTCAGCGGTACAGCGTTGGCATGGTGTGTGGGGGTCCCTGGTTCAATTCCTGGCCAGGGCACACAGGAGAAGCGCCCATTTGCTTCTCCACCCCCACCCCCTCCTTCCTCTCTGTCTCTCTCTTCCCCTCCCGCAACCAAGGTTCCATTGGAGCAAAGATGGCCCGGGCGCTGGGGATGGCTCCTTGGCCTCTGCCCCAGGCGCTAGAGTGGCTCTGGTCGCAACAGAGCGACGCCCCGGAGGGGCAGAGCATCGCCCCCTGGTCGGCAGAGCGTCGCCCCTGGTGGGTGTGCCAGGTGGGTCCCGGTCTGGCGCATGCGGGAGTCTGTCTGACTGTCTCTCCCCGTTTCCAGCATCAGAAAAAAAAAAAAAAAAAAAAAAAAGCTTTGATACATATATACTATGGAATACTACTCAGCCATAAGGAATGATGACATCAGATCATTTACAATAACATGGGTGGGCCTTGATAACATTATACGGAGTGAAATAAGTAAATCAGAAAAAAACTAAGGACTATATGAATCCATACATAGATGGGACATAAAAATGAGACTCAGAGACATGAACAAGAATGTGATGGCAACAGGGGTAGGGGTTGGTGGGGGGAGGGGGGATGGGGCGAGGAAGGGAGAGGAGGTGGGGGAGGGGAGGGGCACAAAGCAAACCAGATAGAAGGTGACAGAAGACAATTTGACTTTGGGGGAGGGATATACAGCACAATCAAATGTCAAAATAATGTGGAGATGTTTTCTCTCAACATATGTACCCTTATTTATCAATGTTACTGCATTAAATTTAATAAATAAATACAAAAAAGAAGCAGTAGCAATATGGAAATATCTTAAATAACAGTTTTATTGGTTTTTGTCAGGTATTATTTAATATTTTTAATTAATATTTTAAAACTCTTATAATCTAGTTTTGTGCATCTCTTTTAGTGTTCTTATTTAGGTATTAAATGCATGAAATAAAAAAAAAACCAATGAACCAAAGATCTTAACAGACACCTCATTGAAGAAGATATATAGATGGCAAATAAGCATATGAAAAGATGCTCCCTATCATATGTCCTCAGAGGAATGGCCATTAAAACCACAATGAGACACCATTACGCACTTATCAAAATAGCCGAAATCTAGACCACTGACAACACTATGTCCAGGTGAGCTCGCAACCTGTCTGGTACCTTTGTGAAAAGTCCCTTTAAAACTTTCTTCAAGTTAGCCAATTTGATGTTCCATTAATTTCCTGTTGAGACCATCACTGAATAACTGGGGAGCTTTTAAGGAGGGTAGATGCCTGGGGCATTTCTAAAGCCCACCAGTTGGTCCTTGCTTCTAGCTAGGACTGAAAATGCCTGCCTCATACCATGATGATGATTTTTGTTGTTGAGCCTCTCTCTCTCTCTCTCTCTCTCTCTCTCACACACACACACACACACACACACACACACACAAACACACACATCCCCGTATAGAGACTTTACCAAAAATGACAAAATCTCATGAGCAGAGCAGGCTAAATTCTGGTGACCTATGGTTTTTGAAAACTACCAGTCAGACTGACTTTCAGATTGATAAATGTGCAAACACTTAGGATCCAGCAGCCTTGTAAACACATTCAAAATATTTACTTTCATGCTGTTTCTTTCTTCTTCTAACACCCAAATGTCAATTTTAATGGAAGCCACATCTCCACATATTGATTGGTTCATCTTGATTTTATTAAGGTTTAGTTTGGCTGCCCAGGAAGCTTTTCTAATGTTTGAAACATTTATGAAAATGTCTATTCAGGAGGGATGGGGAGGGAGATGAGGTAGGTAGGGGCGAAGAAAAAAATATCACATCTTGCCTAAAGTAAAACACATTTTGTTGCCAAGATTTCATTAATTCAATAAATAAAAATACAAGTAAGCTCCAACTTCAACAAGCTCAAGTTTCCCTCCTAGCTGTGAAACCACAGTACCCCGATGGCTTCTAAATGTGTCAACACATGACCTTCCCATCCCAAACTCACCAGTGGGGAGAATATGATTTATGAGGTTGTCTGACCATCCCAGAAAGAGGTTTTAAATATTTTACTCTTATAATAAGTGAACTTCCTTCATGCAGCAGTAAATGATTGTGGGTTCTTAGAGAAAAGGGTAAGTTTCTGGAAAAGAATAAAAGATTTAAACTTGGGAGAGATGTACAAGCAGCTCTGCGGCACCTTATGGTGTGTGAGCTAATTACTTGCCCTAAGTTGCCTAGTAAACGGTCTTTGTTTGGGAAGGTTAAGTTTCAGATCTGTTCCAAAAACTCAGAGCCAGACAGGGAAGGGAAAGAATGATGGTGTCTGTGGTGCGGTTGGCCATGCTGCCCGCTGGCTGGTTACTTGGAAGGGTTTAAGATGTGTTATGGGGCATGGTAACATGTGCCATTTTTCATGAATGAAGTCAAAGGATTTAGCAGGTTGAGTTCAAGAACTTGGATTTGGCAGTGGAAAATACCAAATAATGTGTGAGCTAGGCATCCTCTGTTGCCTGGGATCCCCCACAATCCGAGGTGAAGGAAGAGGATACTGTTTTGGGGATTGCCAAACCCAACAGAGTGGGAAGATGAGAGATTTGGCTCATTCAACTCTCAAGTCATTTTTACATAGAAGAAAAGTGCGTCTGGGTTGTTGAAGTCCCCCACAGTAGAGGCTGTTAATGGAGAACATGAATGTTCCTTGAAAATAATAAGTCGGAATGGTGGCATCTCTTAGTCTGAGAAAGAAGAAGTGATGCTACACAAAATAGAAAGTGCAGTACCTTCCCCTCAAAGCCTTCTTTTTGTTCTGATTTCTGAGAAATAAGTGTTCAAGGGAAACTGAGGATATATCTAAACCTCCTAGTCAAGGATCTTTGTTTCCTAGTAATAAAACTCAGTGTTTGAACTAGTGTAACCCCAAAAAGCAACATTTCTTATAAAAACATGAGAGTAAGCCCTGGCTGGTTGGCTCAGTGGTAGAGCGTCGGCCTGGCGTGCAGAGGTCCCGGGTTCAATTCCCGGCCAGGGCACACAGGAGAAGCGCCCATTTGCTTCTCCACCCTTCCCCCTCTCCTTCCTCTCTGTCTCTCTTTTCCCCTCCCGCAGCCGAGGCTCCATTGGAGCAAAGATGGCCCGGGCGCTGGGGATGGCTCCTTGGCCTCTGCCCGAGGCGCTGGAGTGGCTCTGGTTGCAACAGAGTGACGCCCCGGAGGGGCAGAGCATCGCCCCCTGGTCAGCAGAGCGTCGCCCCTGGTGAGCGTGCCGGGTGGATCCCTGTCGGGCGCATGCGGGAGTCTGTCTGGCTGTCTTTCCCCATTTCCAGCTTCAGAAAAAACAAAAACAAAAACATGAGAGTATCTCATGGAACTCAATAGTCCAAAGGGAGGTCAGTTTTAGAAAAGGTCAGAATTAGGGACAAGAAAGCCATGAAGACCCCTACTCTGTCCATGCTGTTTGCTTCTCTGGTCTCCTGTTCTCTCTTCTTTATTCTGTTTTTCTCATCTTGTCCTGCAAAGTAGTTTTCTCTCTTTATTTAGGTTCAAAGCTGAAGATGACCATTCTATAGTGATATCTTCTATTCTCAAATCTACAGCTCCATAGTTCAAGTGACCAGTTAAGATCACAAATTATCCCTTAGAGAATGTTTACCACTTTCTAAACTCAGTAGCTAAGTGATTTCAATGTTACATTAACTCATTTAATCCTCCTATTTCACCTATAAGTTTTAACCCCATTTTATAGACTATAATATTGAGGCAGAAAAAATGAGTGACTTGTCCAATTTCACCTAGAAAGGAGTTGCAGATATAGGTTTCTAATTCAAGCAGCCTAAGTCCAGAATTCATGCTCTTAAACATGGCTGTTCTGCTCTGAGTCTTAATTCTATTCCCCAGAAGAGAGAATGTGGTTGACATCTCTTGGATTAGGTAGGCATCCCACTCCAATCAGCCCCAGCCAGGGTGGTGATGGACCTCGGGAGGACTGCATGGCATGGCCTGAGTTATAGGGCCATCTCAGTGTTGGTGAGAAGTCCGTTTTCCAGTTTGGAGGTTGGTCTTCTGTATATTCTACAGAAACGCATTCGCTCTCTGAGCCAAGTCATAGGATAGCATAGCAGCATAGGATTGAAGGTCATTAAAATTTTGCAAGGCACAGAAAATTTTCTAGACACAATTATTTCCAATGGGGTAATCCTCTATCTGACTGGTTATTTTCATTTTTTTTTTTCAGAATTATTTCGAGATGAAGATTTTAAATTGCCCACTTGGCAAGTCAGCGTGTTCCTGGAGAGTTCCTCCAGGGGCCCAGATGCCTCTCCCGGCAGCTGGAACGGACTCCTCTGTCTTGCTCTCAGAGTGCACTGTGCACAAAAGGGAACACGTGAGGATATACATCCTGAAGTAATTCTGGTTTCTGGCTGAGTGTCACACTGCCTTAATTAGAAAATTTTATCAAAAGGTTAATAACAAAGGCATAAAAAATTCCTGGAATTATGTGTCTGGAAAGAGTTTCATTAATTTATGTTACATATATATATATATATATACACACACACACACACACACACACACACACACACACACACAAGTGAGGAAAGATTCCAAATCTGAAAGAACATTGGCTCCATAACAGAAATGATGGGGAAGATAAAACTGAGAACTAAGAAATCAGCCTTCTTTGGTACATATTTCTGACCCTCACTTCATAAATGCCCTAATGCATGAGGCATTGACCCATGGGGAAATTTTGATTCATTCAACACTTAAAATTCTATTGAATATATATAATATTCTACCACAGCAAATGAATGAAGTAAAAAGTAAAACCAAATAAGAAATGCTCATTTTATTCTGAATTAACTAAAGATGTTTTCATCTTACTCTTTTCTTTCCAAACATTCTCAGTTTTGGCTGATAATGATCTTTTTACTTTTCAGACTTCAAATCATTGAGCAGTTCTCACCTCTCTTCTCTTGCTGCCAAATAATTATTAACTGATGGATTACCCCGTTCCTACCTCTCCATGCGCGCGCGTGCGCGCGCGCGCGCGCGCACACACACACACACACACACACACACGCCAAAGACATTGGCAGGAGTTGAGGGCTGAGAATTTCAAGAAGCCGCAGCCAAGCCCTGACAGAGCAGGTTTCCTGGGTGGGACAATACACTCTTACCCATGGAGGCCCCTGGAGTTATATGATGCCACTGGGTTTTGTTTTGTTTTATATTTCCTCCTCCTCCACTTTCTCTGTTAGTCAATCTGTCTCCCTCAGAACTTCCTTCGTGCCTCTCACTATGGCTCAGGGCTCTTCCTGCCTTTGGGCCTTTCCACTCACAAAGAGAGCTCATTGAACCCAACTTAGAAGCTCCTCTCAGGAAATTTTTCCTAAAATACATTGCTCAAAGGGGGGCAATATTTTGCTCACACGAGTGAATTTCAGTTCATTTTCCCTTGGTTGAAATGGGAGCATTTAACTACAAGGTGATTTTTGGCTGAAGGAAGCTTTCCTGAAGTGGCTTAAGATATAGCAGCAGGTCCTTGTTGATGAGATGTAGATACTTCATGCTTGTTTATATCAATTAGATATGGTAATACTGGTTTCATTATATGTAGTTTCGCTTAAAGTTGCAGAACCTATTGACAATATTGAGAACTTCCCGTACTTTAAAGGGCCCACACCATTCTTCCCGCACCCCAGGCCCACTCTGAAGAAAAGTTTTTGTGTGCACTGAACAAAAAAGGGCCAAATGACCTGAGTCATCAGCCAAACTGATTCATGGGATTTGTTTTAAACCTAAATCTGTCTCTAGCCCCAAATTCTCTGCCATCAGTGGAGAAGCACTTCAAGATGTAGCCGGCTCAGTGTGAACACATCGGTCATAACTTTCATCCCACCGGATGCAGTAGCGTTTAGTGTAATAGGGGGCAGGCTGCACAGCTGGTGCTATCCTGCGTGTGGATGGTAACTCTGGAAAAGACTGGCTCTCTGGGAATGTGGGGAAGGGCCAGATGAAGAAGTCCTGGCTGGGGCCAGCTGTGTGGGGTGGTGGCGCAGCGCACCGGAGCAGGGAATCAGAAGACCTGGCCTTCTGTCTCTGCTCCAGCCCTTCTGGGGCAGTCCTTCCCAAGGCACTTTCCGCCTCTGGGTCTCAGACTGATCCTCTGGGGCTGGAATGTCCCACACTCTTTAAGTTTTCCTGCAGACTCTTAGATTCTGGGATTCCTTGGACTTTGCTCTTAATCCAGTCTTTATGACTCTGGTTTCACAAGAAACTCTTTGTGAGGAACAAGGACCAGCTGTGGGAGGTGTCAGTAAGCGACCTTGAGTCAAATATAGGGCACAGGGAGCAGGAATGAGGCACTCGCTGTGCGCCACCAGGCTCGGGGTTCTTAGTGTCTTGAGGCCTGGCGGGTAACAGGTAAGAATATGATGTGCCAGGTCGATGGCAAAAGGAAATTGTGAAGCTTGCTGTAAACTGAAGAGGGCATGACTCACTTAAAGGCACTCAAATTCATATCTTTTCACTATAACATCTATCAAAAAAGAAAACAAACAACCCCCCCCCCCAAAAACCAAATCTATGAATTGGCTTATACCCAAGGTCAATCAGTTTGAGACCCTGTACCATCTCTAGAATTAGAGACAATTCTTTTATTGAGGGCAACCAACTTGTCACCAGCCAAGAAATTTTTCTTTTCAGAGCTTCAGGGCAGTGGATTCCATTTCCATCAAATGCTTTCTGTGCAATCCGAAAGCAGAGAGACGAACAGGAGGGACCGGGCAGGAGAGTGTTTACATGCCCGTCTGGAATCACAGTGGGCCCCACGCCTTGGCCCCAAAGTTGATTTTGCTGTTGAACTGAAAACCTTGTCTGCAGCCAAAATGATTCCCAACTGCCTTCTGAGCTGTGCGGTCCCTGAGAGCTGGGGAGAGTCACACAGGAGTGTGGTTTTTCAGATGAGAACAGCAGGCAAGAAATGGAGACTTCTTGCTAAGCCCCATTAACATTTTAATAGAGCAGTTCTCTTTGAAAATGCTTTATTCATAATTGACCAATTGTCATTAGATATAGTTACACTCCATGGCATCTTATTAGAGAGCTTGTTTGAAACCCCCTCCCCAAGTATTCATAGTAATTCCTAACAGATGATGTCATAACAGGCTGTTACAATCCATAACATGTAGATACCATTAAAGCAATGTGTGTGCCTTTTTGATACTGAGACATCTAACTTTATTATGAAGTTTGCTATAAAACCTGCTATGATGTATTTAATAATATTAAAGCGTTTATTCTTTATTATTGAAGTCACACTGCCCCTGTGATGCCTGTTACTCCTGCCACATATGAGAATTGCCAAATCTATCAGCTTGACTTTTAAACATTTCCTTAAGAGATTTCTTTCTTTCTTCTTTCCTCTTCTTCATTACTTTTCTTTGCTATGAAAAAGCAGATGTTCTAAAGTACAAGTAACTGAAAACCAGTAATATATGCTCAAAGGCTGAAACCTAATATTTACAATAAGCTGATCCAATGAGAAATGTTTCCCTGGTGACCCTGGTCATGAAGTGGGAACCCACGTGATCAGTGGTCCTGGCTGAGGCAGTTGTCATTTATCAGAAACCCGTGCACTGTGATTCTCAATTAGGGACTTTCCTGACATCAGCAACTCTCCAGCCAGTTGATACAAAAGTCAAAATAAATATGAAATCCATCCTTACTGCATCACATTCCATTTGCTTTACAATTGCCATATAAGGCAGTTATTATGGATTCCATAATTTATGTAAGGATATTTGGGTTTTTTTTTGGGGGGGTGGCCATAATTTTTGTCTCCATCACTATAACAAACATTAAATGTCCTAATAAATCCTTCAGGTAGGAAACACTGTCATAAATAATGTATTTCTAATTCCTAATGAGTGCTGTAGATATTTATATGCAGACCAAAGGCAAAAATAAGAGAAAGACCGATGTTCCCTAGAAGAAACTATAAAATTCAGACTGTGGTAGGAACTTGACTAAGTGGGGTACTAAACTGCTAACCCTGGACTTCTGGGAAATATATAAATGTTGGGGGGAAATCAGAGCCTCCCTCAAGAGCTTTTGGTCCAAACATTCTGCATAGTCCATCAGTTACAGATTAATTTGATATAACAAGGTTCTCTTTAAAAATGCAAACATCCCTTGGAAGATTTAAACCTGTGGATTATTGTTTTTTGGTTTGCTTTCCTCCTGCAGCAATCTTTAGAAGATCCTCTTTAATTCAACCTACCAAACATTTTAGTGAGTATCTATTAGGTATTAAATAGAGCGCTGTGTCCATTACGGGGTTTATAAAATCAAATGTTCAAATCCTCTGCTCCTCAGAGTGCAGATTCCCAAACAAGAAGCTTTTTCAAGCTCCTCAAAGTAAAAGGATCCTGCTCCTTTCTGCCCTCCAAAACCCTCTGGGTCTTTCTTATTGTTCCTGTAGCCTGTACCCATAGAGACATTGGCTGTCCTATTTCTTCCCCAAGCCTGCTTCCCATCTGGAGTTTCTTAGTCCTGTGGCTTCTCATGCCTACTCTTGCTTTTCTAGAAATCTATTTGGACCAGAGCCTCAGGCTCCCGCTTGCTAAGAGGAAATGCTTCCATTGACTCAGGTGAAAAAGACTATGTTTTTGTAGGTCTAGCATTACTCAGCCTGCTGGTTATTGTTTCTCTGGAGGGAGGTTTCTCTGGACTCAGAAGAACAGAGCTACCTGGTGCAGCAACGAGCAATGGGCCTACCCTGGACATGAGGCCTGTGCTGTAGGAGGGGAAGTCAGATCCCTTCTAGCAGAGTGTTAGTAAACCCACTGAGCCCACATCTAAGCCATGTTCTTTAATCCACCTTTAGGTGGATTTCTACTTGTCCAACCTCTGTACCTACCTCTCATCTGCTCTGAATTTGTGTAAGGAAGAGGGCTGTCATTCTTTGAGCTCCCTAAAACCCAGTACTTTGGCACATTCTATGCTCTAGGTGGTACCAACTCCACCCTACACGGCAGGTCTGTCTCCTGCAGAATTTACATGGAGACACTTTCCTTAAAAACAGCTACAGGATTATTCCATGGGCCACCATGGAAATTCTGTCAGGTACACTGCCATCTAGTCTCATTCCTTATGGGAGACATTCTTCTTCTTGGACATAGTAGGCCAAGTAATCTGATTAAATTATGAAGAGTTAGGGAAGTAATTCTTTTTTTTTTCCCTGAAGCTGGAAACGGGGAGGCAGTCAGACTCCCGCATGCGCCTGACTGGGATCCACCCGGCACGCCCACCAGGGGGCTATGCTCTGCCCATCCGGGGTGTCATTCTGTCGCGACCAGAGCCACTCTAGCACCTGGGGCAGAGGCCAAGGAGCCATCCCCAGCGCCCGGGCCATCTTTTGCTCCAATGGAGCCTCGGCTGTGGGCAGGGAAGTGAGAGACAGAGAGGAAGGAGAGGGGGAGGGGTGGAGAAGCAAATGGGTGCTTCTCCTGTGTGCCCTGGCCAGGAATTGAACCCGGGACTTCTGCACGCCAGGCCGATGCTCTACCGCTGAGCCAACTGGCCAGGGACAGGGAAGTAATTCTTAATGCTTTGCATTCCCCTTCTCAGATGTGTCTGCAGTGATTTGAGTGGAGACTCATGTAAAGAATCAGCTAACCCAAAGTGAGGAGTAGTAATGGCAGAATTGCAGGCATAGCTGAGCCAGGTGTTTGGGGGAAAATCTAATCACTGTACACCAAAGATGGAAAACTGAAATACTCATAGAGACTAGGCAGGTAACATAAACGGCTGGAGCTTCTGAGTATAGGAAAACCGCCAACTCAACTATGATGATAATCAGTGACTGGTATTTGGCTTTGGTGTTAAGAAGTAATACAGTATGGAGGTGCCTCAAAATATTAAAAATAGAGCTACCATATGACCCAGCAATCCTTCTGGGTATTACCCCCAAAATTTAAAAACACATATAAGTAAAAACATATGTGCCCCTATGTTCAGTTCATTGCAGCATTATTCACAATCACCAAGACATGGAAACAATCTATGTGCCCCTCAATTAATGACTAAATAAATAATATATGGTACATATACATTATATACGGTGGAATACTACTCAGCCATAAAAGATGAAGTAGTGCCATTTGTGACAACCTGGATGGATCTTGAGAGTATCATGCTAAGTGTAATAAGCTAGATGGAAAAGGACAAGAACTGCATAATTTCACTCATATGCAGAACTGTTGGGCAAACAAGTGTGTTGGCTTGTTCCCTTGTATTTCACCTGATCGGTGCATGAACATGGGGCAGCACCACGTGTGTATAGTCTGTGTAAGGCTGCAGGGCTTGCCCTCAGGGTGGCAGATTGTAGACTGCAGATTACCTGCCGCCATTGGGAGGGGCTATTTTTTGCTATTGTTTGCCCCTCAGCCCTGAGAGAGGGAAGAGGTTTTCCCTGCCTGTTTGCTCATCCACTGTTGTGAGACTCTAATAAACAAAATAGCCCACCATCCTTGGGCTCCACAGTTTCTTTACCATCTGCCCTAATCCACTGCGAATCTCCATAGCCACAGCCACCAGCCTTACAGGGACATAAAAAACAAAAAGCATTAAGTGAACAATCAAAACAAACAAATTCATGGATCCAGACAACAAAATGGTGATTACCAGAGGGGGAGGGAAGTGGGCAGATCATGAAGAAGGCAAAGGGGGTCATATATACGGTGGTGGAAGGAGACAAGACATAAGGTGGTAAGCGTACAATGGAGTATACAAATGTCGTATTATAAAATGAAAAAAAGAACCCCAAAATTGAAGATGTAATACAGAGCAAAAAGGAATCAGACAAGCCAGATATTGTATATACCAAATAGCTTCAGTCAGTGTGCAGCAAAAGAATTTATTTAAATCCTCTTTAAAAAAGGCAGACTCTAGTCAATGCCAAAACATTATCGTTATGCAGATGAGGAATAATAATATATCTTTTGCATTTTCAAGAGAATAAGTCATGTATGTAGATTTTTATGTAAAAATGCACCTCCCTCCAATGTCAGCAATGAATTCATGAAGAAATCAAGAGCAAACAACAAAAACAATAGCAATAACAGAAACAACCCTGTGTTGACTATGATTGTGCAGGAAGTGTGAGATCGTCCTCAGGCCCAAGGTGGCCTAGGGGTGTTCTTTGCCCCCGTTAGCCACTACTGAGTCTGGTCTTCCTTCTCCCCTCCTTTTTCTCCTATATTTTAGTTAAAACCTGGCATTCCTAATTCTGATCTTTTTAGAACCACCATGAAAACCTTCAAATGAGGGTAGACTCATTTCCACTCGAGTGAACTCTGGCTCGCTTGTGAAAGGCTCATCTTTCAGCCAGAACAGCTGCTCCCACCACCTCCAATGTGCCAGGTAACTGGTGCCTTCTGATGTTACTTTTTAAAAAAGTTGAATTGTACAAGAGGAAACAAAATTGATGGGATTATTATGATGTTAACGTCTTTTCAAAGCACACAGCTTCTCACCATAAACTGTAACATGTTTAAAGCCCAGGCACCTGAGAAAACCTGGGACGAAGAATGTGTCTTTTCAATTATCGCTTTTATCGGCATTACGGTGTCTTTCCGATCAGCCCCCCTCAGGTTTCCGCCTAAAGCTTAGCAGCTTTTCCCTCCTTATAACAACTTACTCCTCCAAGATGAAATGTGTTCAACAGCTTGGTCCAACGAAACCTTTAGAATGTTTATCTTAATAAACAAACTTGAAAAAGGTGAATTCGCTTATTCCATTGGGTACCTGATGACAAGGCCCTCTGGGTTTTGGAGAACCACAGGAAATGCGGTCTGTCTGAGTGCTGAAAAGGGTCCACGTGTGTCTAACTGGAAGCAGCAGTACTCTTTCAGGATCTCATTAGGGGCCTGGTGCTCTTTGCATAAGAGGCTGGTCAGCCCCACTGGGTGGGAGGGGTTTCTGCTGCAGAGGGTGACAAGAGTTTGATAAAATAAAACACAGTGATGACTTGATTCCTGCTGCTTTCTCTTCAAAGTCCCTACCAGAGAGGATCCCGTAGATTTCTATATAAAGACAGGGCCCTTAAATATTAAGTTTAGGAGAAAAAACAAGCAGTGTGGGGGTAAGAATCAAATACATTCAATCATATAACTGGGGTCCGGAGCTGAGGAAGGGGGTTGGAGAAATAATCATTTATAAATTGGCTTGGGGCTAGGTTCTTCTGTTGGACATAATTCAACTTCCATGCAGACCTGTGCTGCTTTAAAATGCTCAATTCTTCAGATGCATTTGTTTGTTTCAGAAACTAGGCTCTAGATACAGGACCCTCTCTTTGCAGCTTTTCTTGTGGGCAAAAAGGAAGTACGGGCTTTAATCCAGTTGCATCTGGGCAGATAACGTCTGATTACCCACCAACCAAGAACAAAACATGGTGAGAGGAGGGAGTCCAATACTTTTCCATTTGTTTCACAAAAAATGATTCAGAGATGTCTGACTTTAAGAAGTTGAAGCTCAGAAAACTGCCTAGTCATAGACTGAATTTGGTGGTTATACAACATGAACATGCAGCCTAGCTTGCCTGGAATAATCCTAGTTTTCACTTTTACCCTAGTATACCTGTTACTCAAAGAAGTGTACCTGTTTGGACTACAAATGATATGGTCGCTAGATATAAGAAGAGAATAAAGAAGGATTCCCAATTTTGTGCTTGGCTCTTATGGTCTTCCCAGACAAGGTGCAATAGCAATATTGTTGGTGGCTCCAAGATGGCTCTTCTGAGCCCTTTCACAAGTGGGTCCAATGTTTATACCATTCCTGGCTCCTCAAGTAACAGAGTAGCTATGCTCAACAAGTATATATAAATGCCCCTCTCCCCCATTTTTCCTGCAGATATCAGAATGGGAATGACAAATTTATTAAACAAAAATGTAGGTTGTCCCGTTAAATTTGAATTTGAGAAAAACAACAAATAATTTTGAGTCTGAGTGATCCAATTCACTGACCATAGTGGGCCAGTGTGGAAATGGTTGTGCTCCATGGATGCCCTGCCACAGGGCTGCCTACTCACAGGTGCTCCTTCCCCCAGAGCCGTTGACAAGGCCTGGATGTCAGAGGGGGCCCTTAGGGTGCCTTCTCTAACCTAGTCATCCCAGAGTCAAAACATTCTCCTCTTCTAGGTGGAAGATAAAAGATTGTACAGGGAGGTCTGCTCCCAGAGGAAAGGGAAGAGAAACAGTGATTTTCTAGGAAGAGGAAATACAACTTTTGGGAAGAATGAGCAGCGTCTTGGAGGGTTCCCAGCCCTGCCTGGAACTCTCAGTCCTTTGCCTTCGTCATTCCTCCCTCTGGCACTAGAGCAGGGCTGTGTGGAAGACCTGAGGGGAGGGGGACTAGAGTCACAGCCTCCCTTCCCAGTGGGCTTGGTGAGCATCCCCTCTTCATCTGCATATACACTCACATGTGGCCATTGGTTTGTGGATGTGGCTCTGTGATATAGCGGCCAATGCCAGTTTTAAATCAGGCTGGCTTCCCCCTGTGGGGAATCCAGAGCACGGTGGTGGGGAGGTTACCTTGGTGAAACACACAGGAAACCATGCACACAATTACTTGTGAAATACATTTCACACCTTGAGTAAAATCTGGGAGGAAAACACCAGAAAGAGAGAGAGAGAGAGAGAGAGAAAGAAGTAGAAGAAGAGAAAAAGAGAGAAAAGAGGACAAAGAGAGAGGAGAAAGAGGGAGGGAGAGAAGGGAAGGAAAGAGAGAGGTAAGGGAGGGAGGAAGAAACTTTATTTTATAGATTTCTTAAGGAATAAAAGGTGTACCAAGGCATCCTGTGGACAAATACACAATGTAAAGACACATATAATGTAAAAATAACAGCACATATACCCTTCTATAGGGCTCAATTACCAAAGATTATATGACAACAACTTCAAAGGAGAGGTCAAGAAATTAGCCCAGGGACTAAATCCATTCCCCTGTTTTTATAAATAAAGCTTTATTGGAACACATTGTGTCCATTCATTTACATGTTGACTATGGCTACTTTTGCCCTACACAGGCAGAGTTGAGTAGCTGAAACAGAAACTGTATGGCCCACAAAAGTAAAATATTTTCTTTCCAGCTTTTTGCAGGGCAGATGCCCCCCCACCCCGAGGCATACTCTGTAAATCAGAATCTTGGAGGTATGTGGACCAGCTGAGCCACTCCAGCAGTCTCCCTCCTGCTGAGGCTCTGGATGACACCTGGGGCTCCATCCTGAGAAGGCTAGACCACCTCCTGGCTGAAGGAGCTCTGCCTGCAGGCACCAGGCTTCCTTGCAGTCTACCTCACTACTCTAATCAGCCCTCTTTTAGACAGACACCATTGTTTATTTTCATCATTGCATTTACCCTGCAGGAAAAGAGGCAAAATATGACTGGCTGGAGCTCAGAAATGGACCCATCGACCAGGCCAATTAGAGCTGGGGGTGTGTCCAAGTGCTTCTGGGAGAGCACTGGGATGAGAACCCAATGAGCTGTATTGAATTTGACCCATGTCCTCCAACTCCGGAGAGGAGAGGACGTCCCTTCCCTTCCTCAGGGCAAGCACTGGCAGGAAAGAGGTGGGGAGAACGAACAGAGGGCAATCCGCCCTCAAGCCTGGCTGTGAACTGAATAGAATCTGGAGTCCTGTGTTCCAGGATGCACTTACTGAGTTCCAAAGTACCATGAATGTCCTAGACTTTGCACATCAGCCCCCCCCCACCGTTTCACACATTTTTATTCTTTTCACCGAAGTGACTGGACTGTGTTATTGTGTTTCAAGACTTTTCAGATGAGAAAGCCCACAAATCAGAGAAAATCCTGTCAGATGTTGTGCTGAAATTTCTGGTTCACAAAGTTTCATCACCAGCTCTAGAAACCAAAATAGGACCCGCCTCCAGCAAAGTTATGAAGCCAATCAAGTCTGCTTTCCAAGCCTCTTCCCCCTCTCCCTCCTCCTGGGGCATAGCTTTCTTAGCTTTCTTTAACATTTTGACCCACAGCTTCCAGCACCACTGGCTGGCTGGAACGGGTGTGTGAGGTCAGTCACTGGGCTCCCCCTTGATGTTGAACTTGGGGTGCTGCATGTAAACTTCATTCTATTCATCAAAGGATGTTTTACTCCATGGAGGATGTGGTAGAAGAAAACTGAGGGGCAGAGAGGTTCATATCACCATGAGAATTCACAACATGCAATGAGTATTCTTTCTTTCAACAGCGGGGAAGGTTTTGAGAACCTTTGCTGCAGGCAGACCAACGTGACACTGGAACATTTAGCTAGTAACAGAGGGCCAATTCCTCGCTTGATTCCTGAGTTTAGTGTCAGATGGGCCCAGGAAACTTTTTCTTTTCAGACTTTCAGTTTCCACCTCTGCAATGCAGGGCTGGTTCCTTCTGCAGGGCGAGAGGCTGTTAGCAGGAGATGCTCATTCTAGTCTTTGCGACTCCAAAGCAGCAGCGCATGACAAGAGGGGGAGCCTGGGGACCGCCCGGAGTGGTGGGCAAGTTTCTGTCCAGCTCCTGCATATCCTGCTTGCAACCCCACCATCTAAGTGGTTTAAGAGAAAGTGACCCAGGAATGGTACTGTCCCCAGAATGATCGGTGGAAAAACAGGTGGCCCAGCGCGCAGTTCTGGGCTTCCTCCTCCGTGCCCTGTGCCAACCTGGGACTCTGTCCAGTGCTCATGGTCGCAGAAAGGCAGTGAGCTGCTTGTCATCCTTACAACCCCTTGAGCCCGCGAGTCTTCTTTGTCCCCTCCAGACACTTTTAATACTTCCAGCCACTTTCAAGGTCTAGCCTCTCCCAACCCAACACTCCAGGCAGGCTGTCCTACAATTCACACTGCAAGCCTAGAATTTTTCTCCTTTTGGCACTGCTAAGGGGAGAGGTGTTGAAAGGAAGCCGGAGCAGATGGGAATGGGATTCCATTACTTTGTAAATATCTGAATGGCATTTCTTTTTAATGTGATATGAGACTTTTAGCACGTTTAAAAATTTTCCTACCCTAATCATAAGGCCCGTTTTTTACCAAAGGCACAGACACCTCCCTGGTAGCTGGCAAAGTTCTCGCTCTGGGGTCGGTTTCTGCGTGAGAATTCCATCCTGGGCGCTGTTTTAGGTCTGTTAGTAACTGGCTTAGCACTTGCCAGTTTCCCTCCCTGGGTAATGACAGAGACACTAACACAATAGCAAAGCTGTTAATCCCAAACATGTGACTAATAAGGCAAGCTGCCCTGCTAGTTTGGGGGAGGATGGGGAGACATATGTGGAAATGCTAATATGCGAGCTCATTCATATCACTCTAATATCCACGGATTTGCAGATAATGAGGAATGTCCTGCTTTTCTAAGAATATCACTGCATTTAATCACCTTAGAGCTTCTTCACTGAACGGGTGCCATCAACTGATGTTTGGTATTTGGGAGGTGGTGAAGGTAAAGGGTAAATGTGGATGAGCTCACTCCATGGCATCCAAAAGATTCCTGTGGGACTCAACGTTCCTCATCGTTCTTTGGCATGCTTCTCTGTGTAATTTATCGATCCTTTGAACACATGGTTGACTCCGTAGCTATTTACTTGTGAAAAGAAAATCAATAAGTGTGTGAATAAAAACAAACCCCTCTCAATCTGGGCTTTAGTTGCGAAACAAAAGCAAAATGAAAAAGGCTGGCTATTGTCTAATTTGGTCCAAATGTAGTTTTGGAAGCACAGAGTGGCCAAGTTCAAGTCTGAGAAGGTGGAAGAAAGGAGAGGTCGTAGAATTGGATTCTTTCCTTTCTCCACAGAACAGGTGCTCCCAGCTGTGGAGGAGCCACACAAACTTCAACTTTGATTTGGAAATAACAATTTTACTGTGGACAACTGATTTAATCTTTACATAGCTTCACTCCTAACTCAGAATATCCTTGTCTTGGACATGCTTGAAATTTAGAAGAACTACCCATATGATAGTTTTGGTCGTGACAGAGGTGTAACCTCTAATCAACTAATACATCTTGCTTGATATGCTGTTCTGGTAAGTCATGAGTAATTCCTCAACTTAGCCATAACTCAGAAAACTTTGGGAGTTTTAAAATAACATCACGGTCTGAGCCTACCTCTGTAGACTTGGTTTTAATTAGTTTAGTGAAGGCTCCTGAGAACTATAGTTTCCAAAGCTTTTCAAGTGGTTCTGGTGTTCAACCACGTTTAAGAAGACTTTCTGCTTTCTACACTTTGAGATTTCACAGATGGATTAAGTTATAAGAAAAAAAAAAATCCAAGTAAGGAAAAAGGAACTGTATGCTATCAGCTCTGTTTTGTTAAGAAAAGAGCAAATTAACACCAAGGAAAAAAATTGGAAGGATAGATTTTTAAACATATTTAACATTAAAAAAACTCATTATGTTGCCACACCCATGTTCATAGCAGCATTATTCACAAAAGGTGCTAAAAGATGAAAGTAACCCAAGTATCCATTGACAAATCAATGGATAAATAAAATGTCACACCCGCGCGCATGCGCGCATGCGCGCGCGCACACACACACACACACACATATATATATATTGGAATATTATTCAGCTTTAAAAAGGAAGAAAATTCTGACATGTGACAATATGGCAAAACTTGAAGACATAATGCTAAGTGAAATAAGCTAGTCACAAAGGACAAATATTATTTTATTTTATTTACATGATATTCCTAGAGTAGCCAACTCAGAAAGAAGAGTAATTCCAGGGTTTGGGAGTTGAGGGGGTGTGGAGTTATTATTTAATGGGTACAAAGCTTGGGAAAGTGGAAAAGTTCTGGAAATGGGTGGTGGTGTTGACTGCATGGCAATATGGATGTACTTAATGCTACTGAACTGTGCAGTTAAAATGGTTAGAATGGTCAATTTTATGTCATATATATTTTTTACTCCAATTAAAAAGAAAACATAAAGTTTTCTGTGGTTCTTTTTCTCATTTTGTTAGGTAAATTGTCATGCCTAGAAGCCTAGAGCATGATGTACCCAAAAAGTTCTCAGAAAACCAGAGTTTTGGCCAAGATTTGTACGAGTAGCAACAACAGAGCCACATAGAAAGGAAAGCAAAGCAATTTGATACCTGCAGGAAGCCATTTACAGCTGAGATGTTCTGTGAGACAGAGTTAATTGCTGGTGAAATGACAGGATTACACGAAGAGCAGTATTGTTCTTTATTATAGTAGCTGTTTCTTATTAATATGTTTGATATACATATATATGTACATACACAGACATATGAAATGGAGGTTTATGGTGACTGTAAGCAAATTTTTCAAATTCAGATTAATTTGTTCTTGGCGACACAGACCCTGGTAGCCTACAAGGTGGGACCTGTAGCTGGAATTTGCAATCATGGAATTTTCATCCTGCATTAAGAATCTCTGTGGGTGATAATAGAGCACTAAAATAGCTAGCATTGCATTGATGTTTCTCACTCTCTACATTTGTTTAATGCCTGTGCCAGAAACACATACTTAACTTGTCTTGGTAGATTTTTGTAATGTGTCTTTCAAATGGAAAAACTGTATTAAAGCATTCCAATTTTATCAAGTAGCAAAAACACCCAGGCTGTTGGCCAGAATTTGCATGTTTGTTACTGCATTCCATACCCAGATATCTCAGGGCTGGAGAATAATAACAATTTTCTAAAATGTTATTAGATCCATAATTCTGGCAGCAGGTTCATTCACTTAGCCATTTTCATTAAAGCAATAATTATTGGCATGTAATCTTAGGAACCATTATGTATAGGGGTAATCAAATCCAGGTGAAATAAAAGACTAAGTACCTACTATGTGTACTGTTCTATAATTTCTAACCTTTGTCTAGTACGTATTTCAGAATTATGAAAGGGATCTTCATTGTTGCCATTGATTCTGACAGAACCCTGTGAAGAGGTTAACAGGTTAATAAACAAGGAATATGAGGCTAAGAAAGATGAAATTATTTGCTCAAGACCTGGAAGTTAGTATGTGGTATAGTCAGAAATAAGATCCAGGTTTCCTAGTCTTCTCTGTGTCTCCTAGTCTACTCATTGTTGGTGTTTCTCTGAAATTATTCTTTTTTTTTTTAATTTTTAAATATTTTTTTTAATTTTATTTTTTAATAAATTTTTATTAATGGTAATGGGATGACATTAATAAATCAGAGTATATATATTCAAAGAAAATATGTCTAGGTTATTTTGTCATTAAATTATGTTGCATACCCCTCGCCCAAAGTCAGATTGTCCTCCGCCACCCTCTATCTAGTTCTCTGTGCCCCTCCCCCTCCCCCTAACTCTCTCCCTCCCTCCCTCCCATGTCCTCCCTCCCCCCACCCCTGATAACCACCACACTCTTGTCCATGTCTCTTAGTCTCATTTTTATGTTCCACCAATGTATGGAATCATGTAGTTCTTGTTTTTTTCTGATTTACTTATTTCACTCCTTATAATGTTATCAAGATCCCACCATTTTGCTGTAAATGATCTGATGTCATCATTTCTTATGGCTGAGTAGTATTCCATAGTGTATATGTGCCACATCTTCTTTATCCAGTCTTCTATTGAAGGGCTTTTTGGTTGTTTCCATGTCTTGGCCACTGTGAACAGTGCTGCAATGAACATGGGGCTACATGTGTCTTTACGTATCATTGTTTCTGAGGTTTTGGGGTATATACCCAGTAGAGGGATTGATGGGTCATAAGGTAGTTCTATTTGCAGTTTTTTGAGGAACCACCATACTTTCCTCCATAATGGTTGTACTACTTTATGTTGGAGAGGCTATGGAGAAAAAGGAACTCTCATTCACTGTTGGTGGGACTGTAAAGTAGTACAACCATTATAAAATTATTCTTTATTATTCCTCTGTGTAACTTGTGGTGCCAATATGTTTATTTATTTATTTATCTTTTTGGAAAGCACTGCAATCTCACTATTCAACATGGCATATGATTCCGATCGTCTTATTTTTATAAGATTCACTAACTTGCTACACTATTCAATTCTTCACTCTCCCTTTACCAATGACAGCTTTGCATGGTTGTTTCTTAGTTCTGCCATTGACTAGACAGGAACTGTTGAACAAGGCATTACATCACCATAGGCCTTAGTTTCCTACAAATTAGAAATTGTAATGCCTTTTCTGAGCTGCTCAGAAGGCTGAGCCTAATGACAAATATGTGAAGAATTTGAAAATAATTAAACTCCTTGTTAACATAATTATTGCCAAGTCTTTTTAGAATTTCTACTAACATTAAATATAAGAGGTGGGTAAGAAACTCCCCAATGACTGCCCTGGGTCAAAAAGATTTTGACTTTATTTTTGTGTCTGTGTCGGTGGAGATTATAGATAGAAATAAAGAAAAAGATAGGATATTACTTTTCATTTCAGGGATCTGTTGACCTTAGAACATATGCTGGGTCTCAAGTCTCTAAGGACTACTAGTTACCCAGTTTTGTAAATTCTGGGCACCAGAATAAAACAGAATCTCTCCATTTCTGGCATGTGCAGAAAAACAGAAATACCTGAACTGATAGCTTAATATGGACCTCAGTGAAGATGAAAATAAAATCATCTGAGAATAATTAAATTATAGTGATAAGAACAATACACAAATATTTATATGAAATGAACTAAAAAGGATTCTGATTCCAATTTCCATTTCCTGCTCATTAAGGAAATAGTGACAACCTTTAAGGAATGTGACTACAGGAACAATCTTCTAGCCTTTTCTCCATGTCCCAGGTCTTATTGTTTCAAATCTTTAGCAATAAGATGGCTGTTTTTTACTACAAGTCTCTTACTAATCACAAAAAAATAATAGCCTATCTGAACTTTCAACCTTTTAAAGAACTAAAACTTTGCCAATATACACCTATGAAAAATTGTACTTCCTTCCAACATGCTCTGCAAATATGATAGCTTGCTTACATGTTAATAAAAATGGCGGCATGATACTTCAGCTCTATGTCTCTTAAACACTTACTTTTTTTTTTAGACAACTTTAACAGGGTGACATTGATCAATAAGAGCACATAGGTTTCAGGTGAACATTTCTATAGCATTTGAACTGTTGATTATGTTGTATACCCATCACCCAAAGTCAAATTATTTTTCATCACCTTATATTTGTCCTTCTTTACACCTTTACTCCACCCCCTCCTCACTCCCCATTCACTCTTTAAATCTTCCTTTTTCCCACTTTATTTGGTGTCTTTTCTGCTGTGTGGTATTGGGAGGAACATTTTTAAGTCTTTCTTCGTGGAAAGAATTACTTGTTGCTTGAAAGTACCAGCTGAGAAAGACCACCCACTGCGTTGTGCCTTATCACCTCCCGTGTTACACATTAAACTCCCCCTGGCACCCATCGCTCAGAAGTAGTGCAGGGACATCATGATTTAAATACCTTATGTTCAATATTGTGAAGTTTCTTCTATTTCTCTCAGGATAGATCAGAACCACAGAAAGCCCTTTAATAGCCTGGGCTTTCCTTGGCTGGAGAGTTATAGGAAATACTGGTTAAGATTTTGCCTCTTGAATCTCCCTTCTTTCATAACTTAGTATGGAAAGAACATTCTCTCTGACCCAGATCTCCAAAGTGATGAGATTTGTCTCCAGTATTTGGATTATGAACAGGTTAATTATCTGCAACTTATTGCACTTGTCTTCGTGAAGGTCTGTAGATGATAGGAGCACTGCATTTTCTCTACCCAGCGGACCATGACAAAAGAGATGTTCAATAATTTATCCTTTCTGGTCACTTCTAAACAAAGGATTCTTTCAGAAATAAAAAAGTCTTAAACATTGTCTCCCTCAAAAAAATTTCAAGATTGTATAATTTGACCTCTGGGTCTGATACCAAGATTGTGTAACTCTAGGATCAGCAGTCATGAGCAGTCTCCCACACATTTGTTTTCCAGAACAGAATGATCTGCAGTGTGATGGGCAGTCCCACACTCCACTGGCTCAGTCCTTCCTCCAGTTGGCTCATAACCATTCTCTTAGGGAGGAAGGGTCAAAGTATAAAGAAGTTTGACACTTCTGTGATGTCCTATCTTTACATCCTTGCATCCTCAGAGGTGGATGCCAGAGGCTCAGGAAAACAGAAAACAATCTAAAATGGGAAAAAATATGATTGTGAGTAAGTGAAATATGATCTAGGCCCTCAGTGAGCTGTTATGCAGCCACGCAGAAAGTTATCACAATGACTGGTCATCACTGCTCTGGGGCTGTCGATGTCTAGGATTGTGAGACCATGATAGGGCTATGATAGAGGGACTTAATGGTGGACCCAATCAATGCCTGCCATGGATCAGGTCATTTCTTGGAGTTTTAGTACTTGCTACCATAGTAAAAAATGAGCTGACAGGTTCAAGTGACTTTAAGACTAGATTTCAGAGGCCTATAATATGAATTGACTCTTTTTTGCAGAAAAGTGTTCATGGAATGTTCCTTTGGGGAGGGAGCAGGAAGAGGTAAGTGCTACAGATACCTGTAGATAGAGCAACCAGATATCCTGTGTTTTCATGGGCACTTGAGGTTCACACTGGTTGCCCTGACTCAACAATGTTTTCTCTTCAGTTTGGAAAAGTGTCCCAGTTTGATAGATGAATTACATGGTCACCCTAGCTATGGGATACTTGAATTTTATTCTTCAAAAGGACTAGGTTTGTTGACTTTGCATGTGGTGGTCAGGTGAATAGTGTGTTTGCTTATGAGGATCTGTAAGTGGAACCCTCTGTTAAGAAGCACTGATACAAAATTTAAAAGAGAGATAATTCTTACCCAGTTAATTAAACCAAAATGTACAAAGCCTAAGAGAATGTATGCCAATATTTCTGAGACAAAATTTTCTCCTCACCTTTTCCTTCTACAACATTAGCATGGAGCCAGGGAATTCTGATCAAAAAGACAGTTGAAGAGCCATTCATCACCCATTATCTGTAGACCAGGAGCAATACAGGGGTGGGCAAAAGTAGGTTTACAGTTGTTCATATGAAAAATAATACACTAGTAAATCATAATACAAGAATAAACTGTGTTTTGCATACTCACAACTGTAAACCTCTTTTGCACACCCTTTGTAATAAAAGTTAAAAGTAAACGGGTAGAACTGATAACACAGCAGATGTGTGGAACAAGGAATTCCATTGCTTGAATACCCAAATCCATAACTGTTAAATCCATGATATTTCTAGCCAAATTAACAAAAGAAATGCCTTTTGGTACCATATGCAATCTTTTACCCCTACACCCCACCAGAACTCTCACTGTGCAAATACAGAAAGGTCTTTAACAAAACTTTTCTCTTCGTCCAGTTCTGTTCATTTCTGAAGATACTGACATCAGCTGAGAGTCCTTATTTCCAAACAAAGTAAGTTGATACATCATCAGTTTTTATCATTGGACACAATTCTCTATTTTATTGGTTACTGCACTGATATTAAGTAAATAACAAATTAGTATTATTAACAAAAAGAATCGAATTTCCAAATAAAATATACAATTTTTTAATGACTGACTCTGAAAAAAATTTTAGGGAAAAGAGAGTTGAATGTCATACAGCAAGAGATTTAATTGGATACAATGATGTTAAAAAAAAGTTTTATTAACTTTAGATTAAACAGACATGAGGTATTCAATTAAAATGATTTCTGAGGTCTTAAAACCATCATGTTCTGTGATTAATACAGTATATGTATATTTGATTGAAATATTAAGCAGAGGGAAATAAATAACAGAGTTTTAAATATATATATATATATATATATATATATATATATATATATTCTCATTTGTAGTGCAGGGCTGAAGTAAAAAAGAAGTCCTGTAAAAATATGGCTTGCTTCTAAGAGATGAATAATATTATTTACAGAACTCTTTTGGACAAGCTAGGATATTCTCATTTGCATATGTAGCCTGACTGGTGAATTACGACCCAGGATTTCAGGTCATTCTTCTCTAAATTTGAGCCCAGAAATACAAGGTGCTTTGTGGGCCAACCTCCTTTCTTTTGCTTTTTTCTTCATTCTCTTTACCATGTAGTCTGGACTTGGGGGTAGGATGGGACATCTGAATGAAGTAAAGATTGTATTTCCATCATGTTAAAACAACTAGATAAAAAGCAAAAGAATTCGTCAGACTTTGATGTCATGTAGGGTTAAAATAATTTTCTTTAAATCTTATCTGATTGATTGGATTTAATCTACCAGTTCAATCAAGGTTCATCTCTGACTACTTAGGTGAAGACCATGAAGACCACAACTAAACGTGGGTTAGCATTAGGAAGAGAAAAATCAATGGTTCAGCTCAAGAGGAGCAGAAGGCAGAAGTTGTAATCATTTTTTAGTTGTAAACTTTTCAATAATAAGCCACAAATCTCTAAATAATATGCAAATATACATGACTTTAAATATCCTCCTCTGACAGTAAGCAGCTGTCTGACTGTAAGCAAGCCCATGTGATCTCTTCCATCTTTGTTGACCTAATCCGCAAAAGAAGGGCATTCTTGCACTTGTCATTCAACCAATATTGTCTGATTCCTTACTGTGTGTCAGCAACTGGGAGAGGTCCTAGGAATTCAATGGTGAACAAAAAATAGGCACAGCCTTATCAATATGGAGCAACCCTTCTAAAGGGAAATATGGCCTGACTAGGCAGTGGCACAGTGGATAGAGTGTTGGACTGGGACACAGAGGACCTAGGTTTGAAACCCCGAGGTCGCTAGCTTGAGTGCAGGCTCATCCAGCTTGATTAAGGTCTTATCTGGCTTGAGCGCAAGCTCACCAGCTTGAGCGCAGGATCATAGACATGACCCCATAGTTGCTGGCTTGAGCCCAAAGGTCACTGGCTTGAAACCAAAGGTCACTAGCTTGAGCCAAGGTTGCTGGCTTGAGCAAAGTGTCACTTGCTCTGCTGTTTTCCCCTGGTTAAGGCACATATGAGCAAGCAATCAATGAACAACTAAGGAGACTAAGGAGCTGCAATGAAGAATTGATGCTTCTCATCTCTCTCTCTTCCTGTCTGTCTGTCCCTATCTGTCCCTCTTTCTGTCTCTCTCTCTCTCTGTGTCTCTGTCACACACACACACAAAAAAAAAAACTAAAGGGAAATATGATTGACTATGAAATAATCACACAAGCAATGTAAAACTGAAACCCTTTGTGCAACTGCTGTGAGAGTCTATAATGAAGGAGTGACCTAGCCAAGGAGGTCAAAAAGAGCAGTTGAAGAGAGAACTAAAAGTTCCTTCTGGAGGAGGAAAAAACAATTGCAAAATAGAAAATAGTATGTGCAAAGGCCCAGTGATGGGAGGAAGCAAGATAAATATAAGGGGCTGAAAACAGGCCACTGTGGCTAAAACAGGCCACTGTGGCTAAAGACAGAGAGCAAAGCTGAGAAGAGTGGTAATAAGGCTGGGAAGGTCAAGTAAGGGTCAAACCACACATAGTTTTGAGGATCATGTTACATAGTTTTAGTGCCATTGTAAGGTCATTGAGCAGTTTTAAACAAAAGAGTGAAGTGACCAGAATTGAAAAGTTTTGTGCCACACAAATTCTCCTTCAAAACTGGAGACTCCGTTACCCCAGCTGCTGAGAAGAGAGCCCTCAGCTATCAAATCCCTTTGAAAATTTTCTGAACTGCAGAGCCCTGGTGCCCAAGGTCATGTTCCTTTCGAGGGCTCACGTCATGATTAGTGCAGAGGTATAAAAGTCTGGCCTGCTTCTCTCACCTTGAGAGAGCTCTGAGGGTCATTCTATTGTACTCTCAGAAATCCCCACAGAGTTGGTAGAGGCTTCAGTTGAAACGTTAGTTGAAACTTGCAGTTTAACTACTTCCATTGCCCAAGCTTACTTCTCTTCTTCTCCACAAGAAAGATTACTTGACTTCTTGAGTTCTAGTCTCCATCACGAGTTGTTTCCTTAGAAACCCAACCTGTGACTATCTGAAAGGCACATGGAGAATGACCTGGAGAGTCGTTGGTGGTAGAAGTGGTGGCCCAAATATATAATGGATATACTTGGGTCTAAGATGACGGAGAGTGACATAGGGAGAGTGGGAATATTTAGAAGATGTTTAGGAAATAAAAAATAATGAAATTCGGTGACAAAGTGGATATGGGGAAGAGTAATAGTGGAGAGTTAGAAGTCAAGACAAGTCCTTGGCCTCTGGTATGCACAGCTAGGAACACTCAAATGAGTGAGATACGAAGAAAAGAGAAAAGTTTCTTCTCCTGGTACTTGTTGAATTGAGACATTAAAGTAAAATTTTGGTATATGTTTTTGTAATGAGAGAGAAACAGAGAGAGAGAGAGAGAGAGAGAGAGAGAGAGACCAATAGAGACAGACAGACAGGAAGGGAGAGAGATGAGAAGCATCAATTCTTCATGTTGCGTCTTTTTGTTGTTCATTGATTGCTTTCTCATGTGTGTCTTGCCCTGGGGGCTCCAGCAAAGTGAGTGACCCCTTACTCAAGCCAGCAACCTTCAGCTCAAGCTAGCAACCTTGTGCTTCAAATCAGTGACCTTTGGGCTCAAGTGAGTGACCATGGGGTCATGTCTATGATCCCACGCTCAAGCCAGCAACCCCGTGTTCAAGCTGTATGAGCCTGCTCTCAAGCCGGCGACCTAGGTGTTTCAAACTTGAGTCTTCAGCTCCCCAGGCTGATGTTCTATCCATCACACCACTGCCTGCATCAAGCAGAGTTCTGAGAAAGGAAGGGCATTGTTTGTAGAATCCAGATCATTGGAATCTGTGTCCAGACTGTAAAGGAAGCCATGGGTATAGTTAAAATTATTTGGGGAAAAGGATCAAACTGCAAAGAGAAAAGTGTTTAGGTCTGGATTGAGGGGGATTAATCTCAATCTCTCCCCAGTTCTGAGATTCTGTATTTCCACACCCTCTCACGAAGCAGATTTCATAGCCTTTTAGAAGTAACCACCTGTTTGAGCATGAGAAGGAAATTAGGGCCTGCTCCCCAGGAGAAAAAAATTTATTTTTTTCATATGTAGTTTGTGCACTATTTCTGGTGGTTCCACACACCTCTAAGGGTGTCACTAGACCACTTAATATTCCACAGTGTCCAGGTCACAACCTCATGATCTGGAGAACGTCTCCACTTTTGTAATCCTACCATTTCTGCAGCATTTTAAACAAACTGTGTTTTAAGGTTTTAAGGCTCTAGCTGATAGCCATCTTGATGGTCCAACGAGGGTTTTTAAGAAGCATCACATACTTGCCAACTCTGAATGTCCGTGTCGTAGGCAGAGGTAGTACTTACATTTATCAGTGGGCATGCCCAAAGTCATCCTGGCTCAGAGGAAGGGTGGTGGGTTTGTGCCACAGAACAGGAATGGGCAGACTTATTCTGTGAAAGGCCAGATAGCAATCATGTCTACCTTCGTGAAACACATATGATCTCTGTCATATAGACTTCTTTCTTTAAAAAAACCTCTTTCAAAATGTAAAAACCACTTTTAGCTCATGAGGCATCAACAGTCAGACTGTTGGCCTTACTCTGATTTGCTGACTCCCTCCAGAGAAGACAATCAACTCTGCAGTCAGACCAATTTAAACACTTCTCCTGCCCCTGGGCAGCTTAGCTTTTGACCTTGGGGATGGACAGTCTAACCTTTGAAACCTCTGTTTTCACATCTGTGAAATATATAATAACATCCACCTTTAGGGGTCATTGTGAAGTCTAGAGACAGTCGATATCCATCCTGTCACAATGAAGACGGCCCATCCATGGGTGCAGTGTGAAAGACTACCTCGTTTCTAAGATTTTCTCTTTCATTAGAATCAGTTGATATAACAGATTATTTTTCCCTCCATGTTAAAGCTGGAGACATGCTTCTCTGTAACCATCTAGTTATCTGCTTATCCTGTCTGTCAATGGCAGGAGAGGCCAGCTCTTTGCAGATCCCACCCACAGCAGACTTGGGAGCAGGGGGGGACCCTGAACATGTCTCACAGCCGTCATTCTTTGCTTTTGTGCTTTCTCCTGGTTGCTTCAGCCATTCCTAACTTACCATGTTGCTGCGTTTGCCAAAAAAAAGAATATACATGTCCCAAACCCCATTAGCCTCTCACTAACTGGCTCTAGTACTGGTTGCATGAAAGTTCCAGCCGCCAAGGCAGAATACTCCTCTCCAGCTACCTACATAAAGATGCCTATTTACACAGATCTCAGTACAATGACTGCAGCTCAGCCCATCTCAGGTCACATGGAATCTTCCCAACTTCTTCTGTACATGGTCTCAGGAACCCCAAATCTCATCCCTCTTTTCTATCCCAAGGGGGATGGTCTTAATAAGCAAGGTGATCAACTTTTTTACAATGAAAAGGAGGACAAAAATAAATTGAAGAAAACAATATCATAAATAAAAGAAACATTTTATTCATTGCAATAATACACTATAATATGATAAATGCACGATAAAACATTTGCAATATTTTATATTGTATTTATGCTTACATGTCTATTAATTTTTAATAATAATTATAAGAAAAAAGTACTCACTTAGATAATATTATGATTATTGAATGATTATTTTTTGTCAATGTATCATCTTGTAACAATATATTGTACATATCTGAACAAGAAATATCCTTCATATTGAATTTTATAGCAAGTGTTGTAGCTAGAGGATCAACATTCAATCTCGATTTCTCACTTGTCCAAAAATCATTAGCAATTGAAAAAACTCAACTGCTGCATTAGTTCCATAGCAGCACAATGTAAATTGAACAAGAATAAATAAATTTTCACATGGAAAATGTTCATTTTTGAAATGGCTGAATATTTCCACCCATCTTTTATCAATTTTGACGTGTTCATTTTCTCATTGTATTAATTTTACAAAATTTAAATATACATTCAGTCTTCTAATTTCTTCAAAGAGACAATTGTCATATATTTTGATATCTGACATTTCTTCAGACAAAAACTGAAGACAAGATTCAATATCTGTCCAATATACTTGCGATGAAGTAAAAAAACACCATTGAAAACTGTTATTTCCCAGGATGTTTGTTTCAGACTATTCTTCAATATATTGAAAACATGTCTGGTAAAAATTCTGCACTTTGATAAACTTTTCTGTTATACCCGGATCTTATTCCTCTAAGTCTGACAATTTTTTTTATAATTAAAGGAAGAAATTTTTCTTCAAAACGAGATTTATATTGAAGGATAAAGTCATTTAAAATAAGACTAACTTCTGTAGCTGAAATGTGTTCTTCAATCTTTTGAATCGTTTTGTGAAAAATAGATGCTTGATTATGTACAAAATACATTAATATCTCAGATATTTTATTATTGAAAAACAATTAAAGGATTTCAGGACATTTGTTTAAACTTAAAAAATATAAACGGAGAAGCTCAAATAATTGTAGAACACGCTCTATAGCAGGTGTTAGAGGAAGCCATCTAACTCTGAATATTCTATAAGTTTTTTGTATTCAATATTACAATTTTGTATTCAAAATTGTTTTAAAGCAGCAACATGAACGGTAAAACTACTAAAATGCAAATATATTGTAGTGATTATTACTTCCACATCAATTGGCATGGCACAAGATGCTGTGTTGATTGCAAATATGTGTATCACAACCTATTCTTAGCATTTTCTTTTGGAGTAACTGTTGTAATTTTACATACACATTATTCACCTTTTTGTGTCTTCACCCACCAAAATTTATATTTGTATTATCAGCCATTAGTGCAATAACTTTGGATTTCAAATTGTTTTCATTTATTACTCTGTAGAGATGGTTTGATGAAATTTTAGAAGTTTTACCCTCAATGGGTTCTAAATTTAAAATTTTTACTTGAATGCCCTTGGTAACATTAAAATATCTTACTATTATTGGATACAATTTAATTGCATTATAATTTGATGCATCAGATAAAATCATTACAAATGCTGCAGTTTCCAAGTCCTCTGTAAGTATTTTGTCACAGTAATTTTTAAAGACTGATTTCAAAATAGCCTCGCGTTTTGTCCTGGCACATGAAAATTTTGCATTGTGAAAATTTTTCAGTAATTTAGTTGTACAATCCATTCTATGAAAATTTTGATTGTGAATTATGGTATAAAATGAAAATGTTTCTTCCATCACAGCCAACAGTTTTTCATCTTCAGAATAATTTAAAGTTTTAAAAAAACTTGTTACTTTACAACTGGAAGCTGATGCATCTAATGATTGCTTATATTTGTTGGTGGTCAAGTGTTTCGTTATTGCTGCTCTACCCCCAACAGCAATACAAAATTCTCTGCTGCAAATATTGCAGAAAACAATTGTATCTTTCTTTGATATGAGGAATGGAAATTCCTTTTTCAATTTATCGCTGAAATGGCATTTTTTATTGTTTGAAAATATCATCTCCCATTTAGTTGGCTGCCAATTTGTTTTGTTGACAGTTTCTTTTGCTGTGCAGAAGCTTCTTAGTCTGATGTAGTCCCATTCATTTATCTTTGCCTTTACTTCCCTTGCCTTTGGAGTCAAATTCATAAAATGTCCTTTATGGTCAAGGTCCATGAGTTTAGTACCTATGTTTTCTTCTATGTAATTTATTGTTTCATATCTTATGTTTAGTTCTTTGATTCATTTTGAATTACTTTTTGTGCAAGGAGATAAACTATAGTCAAGTTTCATTCTTTTGCATGTGGCTTTCCAATTTTCCCAGCACCATTTATTGAAGAGGCTTTCCTTTCTCCATTGTGTGTTTTTGGCTCCTTTATCAAAGTTGATTTGACTATATGTATGTCATTTTCAACCAACAACTAAGATAAGGGACTAATATCCAAAATATATAAAGAACTCACAAAACTCAGCAACAAACAATCCAAAAAAAAATGGGAAGAGGACATGAACAGACACTTCTCTCAGGAAGAAATACAAATGGCCAACAGATATATAAAAAAATGCTCATCATCGCTATTTGAGAAATGCAAATCAAAACTAAAATGAGATACTACCTCACATCTGTTAGATTAGCTATTATCAACAAAACAGGTAATAATAAGTGTTGGAAATGTTGTGGAGAAAAACGAACCCTCATTCACTGTTGGTGGGAATGTAAATTAGTGCAACTGTTATGAAAGAAAGTATGTTGGTTCCTCAAAAAATTAAGAATAGAACTACCATATGATCCAGCAATCCCTCTACTGGGTATATACCCACAAAACTTGAAAACATGGGTATGTACAGACACATGCAGCCCCGTGTTCATTGCAGCATTGTTCACAGTGGCCAAGACATGGAAACAGCCAAAATGCCCTTCAATAGAGGATTGGATAAAGAAGATGTGGTTCATATATACAATGGAATACAACTCAGCCATTAAGAAATGATGACATAGTATCATTTATGACAACATGGATGGACCTTGATAACATTATACTGAGTTAAATAAATAAATCAGAGAAAGCTAAGAACTGTACAATTCCATACATAGGTGGGGTACAAAATTGACATTCATGAACATAGACAGGGGTGCAGTGGTTATCAGGGGGAAGGGAGGTAAGGGAAGGGGATGGGGAAGAGGAGGGGCTTAAAGAGAAACAAAATATAGGGTAACAGAAGATGATTTGACTTTGGGTGGTGGGTATACAACATAATCGGCTGTCCAAACAATATGGTGATGTTTTCTCTAAATCTATGTACTCTGATTGACCAATATCACCCTGTTAAATTTAATTGTCTAAATAAAAAAAAATAAAAATAAAAAAAGAAATGGTATTTTCTATTTTTTTATTTTTCCATCCCTTAAATGAAATTAAAAATAAAATATAGAGCTACATGAATGATGTAAGCACATTTGGAACTAAAAACATTACATCATAGTAGGTAAATTTCCCGGGAGCTAAATTAACAAAACTAAATATCAAACAAAAAACCTACTTTGGAGTGATCTTTGGGTGTATTTATCATTTTCTAATTTATAAACGTCTTTCTTATGCAACTATTTAATCAAATTGCATTAGTAATAGATATAGTTTGAGGTTAGATTTCTACTTTAACACTCGAATTTCTGGAAAATACTTGAAAATAAAATTATATGTATAAATTATTAAATAGATAATGAGTTCATAAAACATGAATTGCGTTTACCTGTCTGTGATTGAATATTCACTGAGAAAGAAATAATCGTGCATCTACAATGTTGTATGTGTCATGTAGTGTTTCAGTAAGAAGTACACAAAGCCATTTGCATGCTCCGTATATTGCGTGCTCTCTTAAGGTCTCCCATACAGAGTACATGCCTCTCATAATCGCATTTCATTGCACTGTACTGATCCTTGACGTATCATCATGTCAAATACAAATATGTCATATCACACACAATGGATCAACTCTGCATTGATCGAATACAGACATTTACAGATTAGTTTTCCAATATCAAAAAGGAGAACATCTAGGAGGACACTTTTTGAGGGAGGATGGAACTTATAAAAGAAAGACTATCCTCCCTAAAGGAGGATGATTGGTCACCTTATAATAAGCCATACAGACCTTTTTTCCCCTCTGGGGAAGCTTCTGTCCCCTTCCTCCCTTCTCCATCAACAAATTCTACTATATGTCCTCCCACTTTACTAAGCTACAAATATTACTCATATATTAGCTGCTCTGTCTGCTCTTTTAGATTTAGATAATATGGAGCAAAATCCAGAATTGCATACTCTTTGGAAAGGCAAATCATCCCAATGACTTCTGTAAATTCCTAGACATAAGGAAAGCAGATTTTTATTCTTGGAGTTAAGTCTGTGGGATCTTCCCTCTGCATGCATGTCCTCAATAAAATTGTGAAACTTTTACACACAAGCCCAAGCACATTCCCAGAAAGTATTTGTTTCTAAAAGATGTAAATAAAGGTTTGGAGGAATTGTAAAAGAGTTTGCATTGCAAAAAAGGAGCACAATTTAAAATTATTATTTATGTATTACATACTCTCAGTCTCAAATTGTGCTTTGGCCCATTCCCATGTAGAAATTTTATGTTATTTTAATCTCAAGAGGAACTCAGGCTCTTGTCACACCCTCTTCCCTCTACTGTGCTCTAGCATCTATTCCCTACTCTTCCCTTCCTCTCAGGAATAATCAAGTTTCTGGTGTCTCCCTGCCGAGCACTGTAAGGCTCTCCTGAACTCTCTCATGTCTTCTCAGCACTGCCCTCGGGCCTCACCTTCTACCCCAAAAGGCTTAATCAGTTATTTTCCTAAAACAATGAGTAGTCCCTCTCTGGGAAGAGAGGTTATTCTGATAGCTAACATTTTTTTTAATGTACTTTCTTACACATGTTATCTGGCTGAATTACCTCCTAAATTTTAATTTCCAGCCATTAATACTTTAGCTTAAATCAGTTAATTAGATGAGCTTAAAAAAGAGCAAGAACCAAGAACAAAAGCGTATTTTGTTTGAGGAAAGAAGGCCAAAGAGAAAGCATGGAGGAAAAGTTTCCAGAGCTGAGGGGTATGGACAGTGGTGGCATTCAAATAATTTAAGACCTGGTTCTCTGCCCTAATGATCTTTTTAAGTATAAAAAAACCGATATACTGAAAGGTAGTTTATTATTTCATGCATTTAATACTTAACTAAGAACAATAAAAAGAGGTACACAAAACTAGATTATAAGAGTTTTAAAATATCAATAAAAATATTAAATAGTACCTGACGAAAAACAATAAACCTATTTAAGATATTTCCATATTGCTGATGAACGTCCTCACTTGCAATTTTTTTCACCTATGGACAGAATGAACATTATTATGGGTGTTTAGAATATGCTGTTGTGCAGATGAACATTTAAAAAAAGTAAGGAATGTAAATTTGTGATTTTCACATTGGGCAGCCACCCAGGCGCCCACTTAGAGAACCCTGATTACAAGCGCCATTTTCCAACCGGTTTGCTGAACTCAAAAAATTAGGTATCAGTTCTGCCAAACCTGAGAGATCTGGCTGAATCCCGCCACTGGGTATGAACCAGATGAAATTGAACAGGAAGTTGCTACTGGGGGCTGGTGGAGGAAGAGAGGCAGAACTATGTATGAGAGGATGGGAGAGTAAAGGGATTACACAAAGAAAAAAAACTATATACACAGACAATAATGAGAGATTGTATGAGGGAAAAGAGGTAGAGGAGGTAAAGGAGGGGAGAGGGGATAGATGGTGATGGAGGGAGACTTGACTTGGGGTGGTGAGCGAACAATGCAATATACAAATGATGTATTGTAGCATTGTACATCTGAAACCTATATAATTTTATTAACCAATGTCACCCTAGTAAAGTCAATACAATTTTTTTTTAAAAGGGAATGTATCTCTTTTACCTGGCCAGGACCTTGTTTTAGGTGTTACGTACATGTGGTTAAATCCTCTGGTAGCACACATGTGAGGATGGTGGGCTGGGGGAAGCCTCCTTTGATGTGGCAATAACTACAGAGAAAAATCCGTGCCTCCCTCTGCACGAATCTCCTAATGTCACAGCTGCTCTGAAAGCTTGCTTTGGCTCTGCCCTGCATGGGCGTGGGGACACAGATGATGAAGGTTAGAACATAATTGATTACTGAGGCTGTAAATCCTACGACTCTAATGACGCACCATTGGGGCACCGGAGGCTGGGGGACAGGGCGGAGGCCTTTTTGTTGTTGTTGTTTTCTCAAGTTTGTTTTGGAATTTTCCAATATTTTTCTCTATATATAACAATGAACATTAGCACTTTCATATGTCATGAAAGTTAAAGCAATATGTGGGAAATTCAATTGCTGAAGAGCAGAGTTCTCTAATTGCACTCTTCAGAGATTTCCATTGCTTTTGGAAAATATGCGCTGATGATGAGTTTAGTTATTGGTGGTGTTTCAATTCTAGTGATGACCTGGTATCCAATCCACTCTCCCATTCCAATGTATCTACTTGGCCAGGGAAGTCCCTACTGGCTTCAAAGGGTACAGAGAGTAGAACAATGACGATTTTTTATCATCTTCCCTAGGTTTGTGTCATCGCTGCAGAAAAGTGAGTTGCTTTTGGGAAATTGATGCATTAAGAATTCTTCGAAAGAGCTAGGAGCTGGAGCCGGAACTGGAACTTTTACTGGAAGGAGTTTTTCATCGCTAAACCCGGTGTCCAGTCAGTCAGTTCCCATCTGCTTTCTGAAACAGTGTTGACTGTAATTAATATGTAAACTATTATAGCTTTGCAAGACCCTCCCAGCACTAAGCCACACACACTGTTTAGCATCTTGGCTCAAAGCAAAACTCAAATTCACCCTTACCACAACCTCATGTAAAAACTTGTATCTTCTCTTTATTAGCCAGCAGAGTTTGGGGAAATGCTTATTTTTCCAAGCGTTAAGTGCCTTTGCTTAGACTGAAGATTTCCACAGACTGCAGTGCCTTTCACTGTGACCCAATAGATCATACTCCACTCAGGTCTTGGTGACTCAAGAATGTCACACCCAGGCATAGTAGATGGAATGTAGGAAAATACCTACAGGGCAGCCACACCCTTGCCAGTGACACAGGGCAATGACTGAATGACTAGGAAGACAAAAGTTCATTTATTGTCTTGAAGCTTTTCTCAAACATTCAGCAGAGAATCTGGAGTGAAGGTGAGAAATGAACTGAAGAAATGGGAACCGTGATGCCCAGCCAAGATCCCTAGCTGAGAGGTCCAGCAGAGCTCGTGGGCCTGATGCATGCAAATTGACCATTGACTAAGATGTCAGGAGGGCTTCAATTTTATGGAGCAATTGGCGTGATGCTAGATGGAAATCAATACCTGCAATCCAAATTTTGTATTTGTGTGTTGTCAGTTGAAGTTTGATGTCTGTTTCTCTTTCTTGGACTGATTTTCTTTCTGCAATCAGCATGATGAAAAACAAAATAATGCTTATAAATGAAGTCAGCATATAGTACTAGCTGAGCTGGAGGAAGTTGGCAGCTGCAGAAATGCTGTTTTTACTTTACATTAAGTGGCATTAATTACACTGCTATGTAACTAAGTATAACCACATGGTTGTGGATCAGGATTCTGCTCTGGTTTCAAGGGCACTGGGGTACAAGTGTGTGACTACCAAGTGGGGAGGCCAGGCTCTTTGGTCACCTCTCAGTAAATACTGGATCATTGAACCCCAGGACGTCATTCTAGTCAGAGGTTGTCAAGTACTTCCCCTGGGCCAAGAAGTAAACCAAGCTTGGAATAGCCTGGAGGCACGTGGTCTACCAGGTGAGCCAAAGCCATTTCCCCTCTGGCCCAAAGTGTGAGGTGTCTGAAATGTGTCTAAGCCAGAAACCTTTTTTTCTGCAGGTGTTAGAGCTGGGTTTATTCAAATGTTCAGATTTTCCCATTAAATCTAGTAGTTTTACAGACCAACGTGACATCCAACAAGAATGGCTGGTTTTTGGTTCCACTTGTGAATGAGGTGACAGAGGCTCTAGAAACTCCCAGCCAGGCAATGGGAACTTCTCAGCATATCCTTGCTAAAAAGGACATCTTGACAAAGGAGAAGGAGCAGCACTTTAGCCCCCTTGCTGCCATTAACGAGTTATGAGGCCTTGGGCAAGAGAAACTGTTGACTCTCTGACTCTCCCCTGGGTCATTTGTAAAGTGAAGATAGCTTAACTGCTGATAAGTAAGACCTGATTTAGAAGTCTAAGCTCTTCTAAGCTCAAAGATCTGGGTTTCAAGGCATACTCTTTGTGCGTTTCTAAGGGCAGAGACCTTTATTTCAGTATCCTGAGTACTTGGTACATGACAGAAATTTACTCATGTTGAATACATAAATAAGTATACCATATTTTTTGCTCCATAAAACACAGTTTTTCCCCTCCAAAAGTGGAGGGGAAAATGCCCGTGTGCCTTAATGGAACAAAAAATACAGTATTTTATTAAATATTTTAACATTTGGTTCAGAACACTTTTTTTCTTAATTTCCTCCTTAAAACCCTAGGTGTGTCTTATGGTCAGGTGTGTCTTATGGAGCGAAAAATATGGTAATTATAATGTTCAAGAAAAAATACATTCTTGCAATAATCTAAAGTGTAGCTACTCAATCAACTTTACTTTTTTTTTGGTAAAGAATGAGATTCAGCAAGACAGTTCTACATACCAAGGGGCCCAGCCAAGGGCAGAGTTTTCAGAAGCAATGAGGAAAAAGACAGGTGGGGACACTCCTACCTTTCAATGAGCGTGGGAGCCTGAGAACACAGGAAAGTATGCAATCACTCCCAGAAAAGCCAGGCGGTCTTGTTTGTGCAGATGAGGGAAGACTTAAGGTTATCCGAAATAATAATTTTGTAGGTATGAACTCAGCTCCTCCCTCTTCAAAACTTTTAAACTTCTATAATATCAGAAGAAAGATGCATTAGTTTATTCCCAGACCAAAGGGAATTTTGTATGATTTGGGTACAAAACCAGCAAGCCTAGATGGAGACTCCTCCTCAATGTCCAGATGCAGCAAAGGTCCTTAAAGCTATGATCTGATCTGTGCCAGGAAGAGGAGATCTGGTCCCAGGCAGCACACAGGAGACCTGCCCATCATCTAAGGAGCTACACAGGGTCCAGAGAGGTCCAAGGCAGTAGGGTCTAGTCTGGAGAAATGAGCTTAAGCAGATGGAGAGAAAAGATCAAAGTGTATTTTACTCTGTTAATGATAGAAGTTCAGCTATTTCGGGGATGCATTGGGGATGAATTGGGTTTTATCAACTTCTTACCACAACTCTATTTGCGGTTATGTGCTTCCTATGCTAATGGATATAGAAAGTCAAGATTGGCGTAGACAGGATTGTTGCATACACTGTACAGCTTACCCTGACACCATGGCACCTAGTCTAGGAGGTGAATAGGGTTTAAAATCCAGCCTGGTCTCCATCATGAAACCCTGTGCTGGATATGTTGTTGCCAAGTGCTGTAGCTAAGCTACTCATTGTTGGAGCTGCATCTGCCCAGAGAAATTTTTTTTTTTTTTTTACTTTGTTAGGTCAGGGTGTTACGTGCTGATTATCCTCCATTTCCTCTTCCCCATTCATTGTTTTTCTTTGCATTGCTCTGTGTCCCACATGGTGCCTCCATACAATGTATCTAATCCTTTCTTACCTTCTGGCCTGCAGGGGGGCTGACCAACTGGAACCACCAGTAGGAGATGGGGAAGGTGGGAGAAAAGAGAAGCCAAGTTATTTATTTTCCCCATCACTGCCGTTCTCCCTCCCCACTCCCACGCATCATGCTCCAACCCTGTCCCATCATGGCTCTGACAGTGGCTGTGGTCCTGCATGGCAGCCCCAGCTCTCACTGGGTTCCAGCTTTAATTTAAAAAATTTATTGATTGATTTTAGAGGGAAAGATAAAGGAAGGAAGGAAGAGGGAGAGAGGGCAGGGAGAGAGAGTGAGAAACATCTATTTGCTGTATTTACTTAGTTGTGCATTCACTGGTTGATTCCTGTATGTGCCCTGACCAGGGATCAAACCTGCAAATCCGGTCAACACTGATCAATTGAGCTACCAGGTAACAATGACTTTCACTTTCACTTGTCCCTGAGTGCCTCATCAGCCCTTGTGGGTTCCCTTTTCCATGGCCACACCTCTGCAAATAGTCCTTTTACTAAATTCTGTTCAATTTAAACCTTTCAACTCTGTCATCGTTTTCTGGCTGGGATGCTGATTGATATAGAGAACCTTTCTCTGATCTGCACAAGTGGACAATATAGGCTAGCAGAGACCATGGTGCTTTGAAAATCAAGTCAAATGTTTGCCAGTCACCTGGGGACCACTGAGATTCTGAGAACTGGTGCGCTAATAGGATCAGGAGTGTTTACTAAATTATGCATCGCTGTTACTGCTTCCAGGCTCTGTGCACTCCGGCCTGGGCCCAGCTCTCATCGCTCTCCTTGCTCCAGGCTGAATGCGTATCTTTGTGTGTGCTGTTCCACTTCCTGAAACCCACTTTCTCTCTTTGGAGTTGGTATGTGTTGAGGAAGAAGTTTTTGGATTTTTTTTTTTTTTTTTTGCTTTAAATCCCTCTGCTGGCTATCTATCCCAAAAAGTTGAAAACATTAATACACAAAGACACATGCAGCCCCAGGTTCACTGCAGCATTGTTCACAGTGGTCAGGACATGGAAACAACCAAAGTGTCCCTCGAAAGAGGATTGAATAAGAAAGATGTGGTACACATATACAATAGAATACTACTCAGCCATAAGAAATGATGACATAGTATCATTTATGATAACATGGTGGACCTTGAGAACATTATACTGAGTGAAATAAGTAAATCGGGAAAAGCTAAAAACTGTATGATTCCATACATAGGTGGGATACAAAACTGAAAGTCATGGACATAGATAAGAGTGCAGTAGTTATTAGGGGGAGGGAAATGGGAGGGAGGGAGAGGGGAGGTTGGGGGAAGGGTGTAAAGAGGGACAAATATAAGGTGACGGAAAATGATTTGAGTTTGGGTGATTGATCTGCAACGTAATCAACTATTTAAATGATGTAGTATTTCTCAAGCTCCAGAGGTACTGCTGTCTGAAGTTCCCCCAAAGCTAACTGCAACAGATTCAGGAGGCAGTTTCAACAGAACATACGAAGGACATGGAAGTGTGCCCCTAATTTCCACAAGGGTAAACCAGAAACACGTGGAAAAACATCTTGTTCAGATGACTTGTTTATAAATCTTCTCTTTCCTCTCATGAATATATCCAGTCACCATAGCCTTTGTTCATTTGGAGTAGTCAATAACCTCCGTCATCTATATAGGAGAAATCATTTTTAAATTGTACTTGAAATATTCTTTGACTTTCAGAGGACTTTCACTTTACTGTTGTACAATTGTTCTGGTTTTTGGTGCTTTAACAGATGAAAACTGTCCGTATAGATAATTCAGCAAGTTAGCTATTCCATCTTCCAGCAAAACTAAAGTCCTTATCAGGTGTGAGAAGATAATTCAATTTGTCTTTAAACAGCCTTTTCAGAATGGCTCATAACATAGGTCAAAATTATTATTATTATTATTATTATTTTTCATTTTTCCGAAGCTGGAAACAGGGAGGCAGTCAGACAGACTCCCACATGCGCCCGGCCGGGATCCACCCGGCACGCCCACCAGGGGGCGATCTTCTGCCCCTCTGGGGCGTTGCTCTGTTGCATCCAGAGCCATTCTAGCCCCTGATGCAGAGGCCACAGAGCCATCCCCAGTGCCCGGGCCATCTTTGCTCCAATGGAGCCTCGGCTGCGGGAGGGGAAGAGAGAGACAGAGAGGAAAAAGAGGGGGAGGGGTGGAGAAGCAGATGGGCGCTTCCCCTGTGTGCCCTGGCCGGGAATCAAACCTGGGACCGGCCAGGGCCTCAAAATTATTTTAAAATCTTAACTAGGACACTGTGGGAACCTTTATAAGAGATGTGCAACCATCTGCCATTCTGCAAACTGAAACTATTTTCTAAAGTTGTTTATATTTTTAACTAAAGTACTGAGTGTCTCACTCAAGTGGCAATAGGTGGTTAATCCTCTATAAAAGTTCTTGGATGGATTCTTTGTAAATGTGAATTATTAAGAAGAAAATGTTACAGGGTTTCTTAGAAATCAATACTTCGTTATGCAATAATTGGACCTGCAAGTTTAATGTTCTCCATAAGCCCCAGCAGAATGAAAGAGGTCACTGGGTGAGATGCTGCAAATGCTCCTTGCCTGACCTGGAAAATCTTCTAGAATTTGAGGCCTAGTAAAGTGCCGAGATGTCATTAAAATATTTTCACAAATACAACATTTATTATGGAAACCAAATTGCAGGAACATCTGTCTGGATGACACTTTGGCCCAAAGTTAGATCTAAACCTGGTAACAGTTATAATTGAAACTGTGGCTCCATTTTTCTCTCAAGATCTTTGATTTTCCCTCTCCTCACGGAGCAGTTTCTTTCTCAAAGCTGCAGCAGTTAATTTCTGTTTCCCTTAACCTTCCTGGGCAAACATCCCCGCTCCTCCAGCTTCCTACCAAGAAGTCATGGAAGGCAGGAAGGAAGGAAGGAGCCCTCAAGGAGACAGAAGGTAGCTCAAAAATCACTCTTCCAAGAATTTCTGGGTCACTGTCTAACTGATACGCCCACTGGCAGGCCTGCATGGAGGGCTCTCTGACTTCACAGGCAGTTCTCATTCTGCATCCAGCCATGTGTGAAGACTCGAGGCATTGACTATGGAACCCAAAAAATGCAGCTAGCTCCACTTAAAAGCACTGCTCGGGCTGGGGAACTGTACCATAACAAAGTACCCCAAACAGTTGTTTTTCCATTATGATCCTCAGCCTGGCATTTATTATCATTTTTTATTACACACTTTTAAAGGCAATGGTCCATTTTACTTAGATCATTAATTTGCAAAAAATCATGAGATATGAGCAGAGATGATATTTTTTTATGGGCCATGCTACACACCTCAATAGGACCCCAAAGGAAATGAGATGTGGGTCTCAGCACATTTTAGGAAGAGACCTGGGACCACAAGCTCCATATTCTTCCAAAAATAGAAAAGACCAGAGTACTTTCACAGGAATAACACAGGTGGCTGAATGGAGATGTGTGTGAATAACTGACATTCTGAATAAATGAATGGACAAATAAACAATAGGATGAAACTCTGACCAGCAGGGCACAGCCACAAGATCCTTGTATGTGGAGTTTGGGGATCTTGGGTCTACTTATGCGCAGTCACTCACCAGCTGGGTAACTGGTGTCAGTGAACTTCTCAGAATATACCTCGCCTTTGCATTTGTAAAATGGTAGTAATAATAACAGTAATACTTATTTCATAAAACTGGCAGAGCGTGGAGCCCCAAGGAGGAAGGGCTGTGGAAACTTAGTTTGAACCTGAACTTCTCTCCCTTGTTTGTTTGCTCTGTGAACCTAGACGTCTTATCCCCTCTCCATGTGTTTCCTCATGTGTAAAATGGGACTAATATACTAAAATCCCAGGTACATAGGTGGGAATTAGATAAATTGACACACGTAAAATAACTAGAAGAGTATCTGGTATATAATCAGTTAGAGACATTACAATGCTACTTTGATATAATAGTATGACATAGATATACTCTACATTACCTTGTTATGATATAATTAAGATTATATAACTTGTGATTCTCAGTTGCAATCAAGAGAGCCAAGTCTAGAAATTTAAGCAGAACAGGATATTGGAAGATACTAAGAAGATCATAGAATTGCCAAAATAATCAGGAATCCAGCCTTGTTCATTACATAGCCAGAACCAAGGCCAGAAATAAACCCCAAGCACACTCCAGGACTGTCACAGGGAAACACTATGTCCCTCTCTAGGCACTGACCACCTTGGAAACTGGAATCCAAGAGCTTTACCACTGCTATCTGAGAAAAAGTCTGCCTACCCAGAAGATGCAATTTCTCTTTGCATAGCTGCTTCCTCTTATTTCTCCAAGTCACAAATCAGATGGTCTAACTGGTAGAACCAAGGCTATGTGTCTGTATTCCAGCTGTATTCTAGCTGCAACAAGGTCTGACAAATGTAGCCTTTAGCTTTCCAGTGTGCACAGCCTACGAAAACTAAGAAAAACTAAGGAAAGCTAGAAGAAAGTTGGAGTCGATCTACAATGTCTGCTATGAAGATTTTTAAACAAATACAGCTCTAGCAGCCACTTTTTTGATTTAATAAGGTAGAGGTGGCTTGGTTTTGGTTTGTTTTTCAGAGGTTAGGTAGGAGTTCCCAAAGTTAACTATTATTTATGGCTGTAACACTATTGTGTTTCCACTAAGCACAGGCAAGTAGACCTGACTGGCTTCCTGCGTGTGACTTGGGGAGAAGGGTGGCTCCCCTTCTACCATCATTCTGTGCCCTGTGTTGACCAAGAAGGCAGTCCCTTTGCATCTTCACTATTCAGAGGAGTAGATGTAGACTGACATAATCTGAAAGGGCCTGGACTGAGATTTATACTTCTGCAGGGAAGTATAACTTTGGAAACTTTAAATATACATTCAGAGTACAATAATCTATAAAGTACTGGCTGCTTAGTTATGAGGATTAAGCAAGCCTGGGGACCATCAATGACCATTAATGCAATTAAGCATATTTCAAATCAACAAAAGGGTAATAACCTAAAATGTATGGTTTAGAAATTATCTGAATATGGACTAACAGAGAGGCAAGAAATCTAGCTTCTAGTTTTCATCTATCACTGCTGCATATGTGAACTTCTTTAAGTTATTTCAGCAATCTGAGCCTCAGTTCTCTCATTTAAACTCTCCATCTTCTTTAAATTTTTAAAGTTCTACTTTCTATACTTTGATGTGTTTATATATTTAAATATTTCTTATCAACAGAAATAATTATTCTTCTTGAGGTTGACAATCTTAAGTCTTGTCTCAAAGACTATAGAAAGAAAGTGCTATACAATCATGCTCTTTTTAAATTGATGAAAAGCATACCAATTACTATCAATGCAAAGAAAGAAAAGAAAAGAAAAGAATAAGTAAGCCTAATAATATTCACTGTTGGTGAGTTTATTTTCAGTCAGTGAAATGAATTTTATTTTACTACTCCAGAAATAACTTTTGCTTGTTTCCTGTCAATCAAGCCAATGAATGACTGGCTACTTAAATGTGGAAACTGTGTTCTCTTTGTTTCCTAGTTAATGTCAAATAAGCTTAAATTGTATATCTAAGTGTATTATGAAATCTATCAAAGCAAAAAAAAAAAAAAGCCTTTCAAAAATTCTTGTTTTAGCGATTGTTGCAAGACATGAAGGTTAACTTCCTTCATGTGACTTAATGTTCAGAGCAAATTAATTTTGCCATTAAAAAGTAAACCAAAGCCATCTTCCTCGTTGTCTCAAATCCTACAAAAGCATCCATACTAAAGCATTTAGAAAAGTAAATGGTTCAGATTAAATGGTGGGAAAGGGCAATAATTTACCATATTTGAAAATTATATAATTTTTTCTGCTCAGAAAGCCCAAGAGAATCTACTGAAAAACTGTTTTCTTTTAACAGAGTTTAGTTAAAGTAACTTCCTATAAAACAGTAATTGAAATCAACAGATTTACAAAATAAATAAATTTTCTAAACATTAGCAATAATCAGCTGTAATAAAATAGGAAAAATGAGTCCATCTAACTAAGCATAGAAATACAGACTAACTAAAAGTAAACTTAATAATACGTATCCCATGCATAAAGCAAACTAGAGTTAGACCAAAGGATGTACACAAGAATTGGGTAACTGGTGAAGCATACTACATTCTTAGGTAGAAAGTTTCAATATTGCAAAAACTAATTGGTAAACATATTGGAATTCAACTTAAAAACACCAACAGTACTTTTTTTATGAGGAGGGAAGAAGGGGAGGAGATAATCAAAATGCATGTGAAGGAAAATACACACAACAGATAAAATATTTCTGCCTGTATGTAGTCTAGCACAGGGGTAGAGACTAGATTGGGTTGAGTCCTATCTCTGGCATTTAGAGTTTGGGTATCTAATGTAAATCACCTGCCTTTCTCTCTGCTTCTTTGTCCCACTGTTGGAAAAAACTCATCATCATCGATATCACTGTATCCCACAGCTTCCAGTGAGATAATGGGTAGGGATGGGCAAAAGTAGATTTACAGTTGTGAGTACACAAAAGTTTGTTCTTATATTATTATTTATTAATTATTGTATTATTTTCCATACGAACAACTATAAACCTATTTTTGCCTACCTCTGTGGAGGCATTGTTAAAGGGTTCTGTAAAATTCCTAGTAGAGACACAAATATTAGTTATTATCTTCTCCAAGATTAGATAAATGAAGCAGGGGTAAGACTCTGAGGTCATATAATAGACGCATATTTGGAGATGTTCAAAAGAGGATTGGCCAGCATATAATGAAGTAAGTCAAGAACTGGACTGGTCCAAGGAACAGATGAGCTTTTAGGAAGTGAGGAGGCAGTCTATCAAGGCAAATTATTTAGACAAGTTTACAAACACCAATGTCAGCATGAAAGAAAGGACAGTAAAAATCTTTGCATTATTTTAAAGCTACTTAAAATTATACTTCACTAATTTACTATGTGCAAACACCGCAGAAGCTTTGTTTCACAAGGAGTCCATGAAAACACTATTTATTAGTCCCACTTTAGAGATAAGGGTTTACAGGTGAAAATGGAGAGCTAGAATGAAAAGCAGACTGGCTTGACTGCAAAATCCTCAACAAACTGCTTAACAGCCACCATAAAATGCTCCTAAATAGAACATTGATCATTGCAAAGCACTTTCACATTGGTTTCCTCACTGGAGCTGGTCAACAACCCTGTGTGGGTAGACTAATTCTTATACCAATTTTCTAGATAGAAATCTGAGTCATATCAGATTTCCAGCAGAGTTCTGTAAAGTTACAGATTTCTAGTCCAAACTCTATTAAATCAAAAATGTCTAGGAATGGAGCCCTGGAGTCTTTCTTTAAGAACTCACCCAGCTGACACTCAGGCAGCTCCATGGGGATTCCCTAGATCAACTGTACTCAAACTGTGGCATCCCCACAGGCAATGCCAGCATTGTTACTCATTAAAAATGCAAATCCTCAGGCCCCCACCCCAAATCTACTGAATCACACTCTGAGAGCAATCTGGGTTTTAACACACTCTCCAGAGGCCCTTAAGCACACTGTGGTTTGAGAATCACTGATCTAGAGTAAAAGAGGTGACCTAGTATAGTGATTAAGACAGCAGACTCATGAGCCTGTCAACTATTGAATTCTGCCTCTGCCACTTCCTAGCTATGTTCTCACTGGGAACAACTGAGATAATAATAACCTGACTTCCTCTATGGAATGGTTAAGAATCAAGCAGAACTATTAGATGTGGTTATATATTTGAAAAGTCAAAGGTCATAGGCAAGTGTTCGGGATTAATATTATAATATCTTATCCCAATCTAGGCATCTCTTGACATGGCACTAACTCTCTCCAGGCTGCAGCACTGACATGACCCAGCATGAGGAGATGAACAGCGACTCTGAATCCAGAAATGCACACTGAAAAGCCTCACAGTCCCAGAGCGATGGAACCGAGGAATCAGCACAGGATGGATGAGGCCGGGAGGTTACCTGGTGTCATCGGTTGGCCTAGGATGTGAATAACTATATGGAACACTTAAAACACATTTTTTAGAATCTTGATAAACCAGATAAGTTATAGTAACAGCCCCAGAGAGAAGCCTCACTTATAAATGCTTATTTAAGGACCTTTAAAAATATCAAACCAAGTCCTTAGAATGTGGAATTAGCTGAGTTCTCTTTCAGTCCAGGGCTGGCTGTGTGACTTTTCTAGGACAGAGCGGCAGGGCAAGGCCCAGGCAGACCAGTTGCTGTCATGAACCCTTGCTCTCTGGGTAAAGATGACAACAAGCACGCTGGCTACGGATGGCCTCTGAAGCTGTGGCACTTCCTCAAGTATCACTGGTCTCTTTGTCCTCTCTGGGAAACTGCAGATGCCTGTTGTCCTTCCTTTGTCCCCTTCATCCAGCCCTTCAAGCTATTGCTGGGCACCAAGAATTTCTGCTGTACCTGCACTCAACCGTAGACTGATCTTTCTGCGTGGGAGACTCCACGCTCCAGAGAGCTTGAGAAGAGTCACTTGTCACCAGAGACACAGCTGGCTTCTTCGCATGCTGACTCCAGGAACACAGGCAGGAGAAGCACCTGCTGGCATTTGGCTTCATCTGACTTCAGGGCTCAGCCAGCGTGGCCCGCTGTGATTAGCATGCCTCCCCTGCCTCCCCTGCCCTCCTCTGCAGGGTCGGTGGCCATGTGGGTTTCTCCAGCCAGCCCTTGATTGTGCAAAGACCACTGCATTTGGGGCAAAGCAGATCCCACTCTCGGTTGACAGACAGCGCTCTGTATCCCAACTCACCTTGCACCAGGCTTCACTGGTCTCCTCTGAGGTCATTTCCTAGTTTCCTCCCCTTACTTGGGGACCAAGCTAATGCTCCTGTTTGCAAAGGGAGCTGGAGTCTCTGTAAACAGAAACTGTCTGCATCTCCAATCTGAATGATGTTTTAAATTTGCTGCCCTGTGGATTTTCCACAAATCCAGTCTGATTCGATTGATTCACCCAATGGAAATAATTTTTTTTAAATGTCTCTTTTTAAAATAGTTTTATTTATTTATTTATTTATTTATTTATTTATTTATTTATTTATTTATTTATTGGTTATAGCAAGAGAGGAAGAGAGAGAGAAACAGGCACATAAATCTGTTTCTATAGTACCCTGGCAGAGGATTAAACCAGCAACCTCTGCACTTCGGGACAATGCTCTAACCAACCAAGCTATCTGTCCAAAGCTGGAAGTCATATTCAATGCCTGAAACACTCATTAAATTTCTGTGATCATGGAAACTGACAGTAATGGCAGGCCCCGCCCAGTTTCCACCTATCCCACCTGGCCCTTGAGGCCACTTAACCTACATCTGCAGGCCCAGCTTTGTGAAACCCAGAGGAACAATTCTGATTTTGGAAACGGAGAATTTAAGCAGTTCTAACAAAAGATGTTGATTACCCCCACACCACTCGCTTCTACTGTGGCTCCTAACCTGTGTCCCTGTGCCCCAGGAAGGACATTGTTTTATTTCTGGGACCTGGGCTTACTATGTCCTGTATCAGGTAACTGGGCCTCTGCCTGAAGATGCTCCCCAGGCCCTTTAGGCCCCGCCCACCTGTTGCTTTTCTCCTTCCCCGCAGCTGTGGTCCTGTCCTGAACCCGAAATCAGCTGGGGCCCTAGTTTCTAAAAAATTCCCTGGATTATGGGCCTTCTCCACTTGACACTTTGCCATATCAGTCACAACCCACTGTTGTCTTCTTCTAGTGCCATATTTTACCCCAACCTGGAGTTCCTAGCACCTGGTCCGTTCCAGTGGATAGGTCAACGTTCAGTCCTGGCTTCTGCCTGGCTGTCCCATCTGGTCGCTGTAAAATGGGTCACACCCCATCATACACCAAGACAGGACAGTAGAGTAGAGGCTGGAACGTCACACCTGAGCAAGCATGGACAGCGCTGCATTCTGCAGAGACTTGCTGGGACACAGTGTCAGGACAGAAGAGACGCTGGAGGAGCAAATCGGTGAAAGGGGCTTGTTTGCCCATGAGAGAGTCTTGATCACCTAAGGAAGCCAGGTGAGTACTGGAAATACCCGGGAGAACACGGAGTAAAGTCCTGTACACCTGAAACTAATACAAAATAATATTGAATGTGAACTGTAATTGAAAAAAATTTAATTTTTTTTAAAAAGCTCAGCTATTACTGTGCATCCCAAAGAAATCCTTTCGCCTACATCACACAGAAGAGGATAAGCCAGTGTAGGGACAGGGACTGTCCCGCTCAGGCTGCTCGGTTAGCCTTCAGATCGCAGGCATCTTTGAGGACAGCCCACCTAGCAGACAAGCCAGACTCAACCAGTTCACGAACTCAAGGACCTGGAGGTGAAGACAAAGAAAAATGCACAAAGAGAGTAGGAAATAGACAGACTCTCACCCCAACCCAATAGCTGGCTGTGAAGCATCAGGCCAGGAAAGCCAGGGATCCTTTTTTAAAGAAACAAAAACAATTAACTAGAAAAACATAGCTGAGTCAGTCCGTACAACTAGTGTCAGAAAGCTACTCCTCCAGCTGCTCTGGCTCTTACTGCTGAGCTGAAGAACGATGAGAATGAGAGTGAGGCAAGGTAGAGCAAGCAGAGAGGTTTTCCTCCAGGTCCAGGAGCCTCCAAGGCCCTGGGAAGGGAGATGGAGAGAAACCCAACGCTGCGGGAACGCGGCATGTGAACCGGGGTAAGCAGGACCCCAGGACAAGAGGATGCCGAGGGCTCCCTGCCCTTTTCCCACTCCAGTCGGAGAGGAGAGGGAAGGTGGCAGAGCGAAGGGAGGCTGGGTTCCTTCTGTTCTCCAGCTAGAGAGAACTTACTTACGCATTCTGAGAGAGCCATCAGCCAATGGGTTAGCAACAGCCCAAGTGTAACAGCTGAGACTGCTCTCTCCTCACTGCCCATGGGCACGCCCAGACTCGGAGAGGCGTCTTACGGCACAGAGTGGCCAGAAAAAATTCAAGGTGGCCTGTTCAGAGTCAATGTCAGATATATAATGCACACTAAATTTAAGTATGTTTGTCCCATGCCATTTGGGGAACATACTTATACTTTTAAAAATTGTGTTGTTGATCTGAAATTCAAATTTTACAGGGGTTCTATATCTATATTTGCTAATCCTTGCAATATTACTCACAAGCTGATGGCATACCCAGCCCCAGAGGCATTTGACAACAAGACCGGCACAGAAAAGAGGACTCTGGGCCATGGGGTGGATCATGAACATTCCTGCTTCTGAGGTCTCACACATGCCGAATTTGCTCCCCTTTCCTTTCTGCCAATCCAGCCTTCTCCATTCCTCACTCCCTAGTTCATATCCCATCACCCTGGACCGCTTCTCCCACAGGAAGATGTTCTACCTGACTTAACCTTGGGGTTGCATGCCAAATTGCCATGTTCTCCAGTGATGTCATGTGTGCACATTTTGATTTTTCAGTTCTCAAAAACAAAAACTTTTCCTTCTGCTTTCTTTGGCATATACTGGCTTCCTCCTAAATGCATACATCCCACAGCACAATGGTTTGGAACAAGGTGAGGGGTTAGTTATCAATTTAGGAGTGTTTCAAAGTAAAGGAACCTTAGAGATCACCTGGTTTTACTCCCAAAGTTTGCTACCAGGGAGACAGAGACCCAGAACACTGAAGGGACTTACCCAGAAACACGACCCCTGTCAGTGCAGACGGTAAAAGCACACAAATTCTGGTTTACAAGCTTCATTGTGGAACTTTCTCCTATATTATATCAGGGCCTTGCACAATACTCAGCAAATGGTCTTTCTTACTAAATATATTTAAGTGAACTAATGAATGAATAAATGAATGAACTAATGAAATCAATGCCTGATGAAGACTTGCTAATTGAATGGTTGCTCTATCCTATGAGAACTTCTTGGTTTCTGAAATGGTCCATGTAGGCAATGAAGTCCAACCATCTTTCCAGAAGAGATGTTCCGTGAGCATAGGAATCATGGAGCAGGAGCATCATCTCCTTCCCCCGGACAAGGCTGGGTAACTCTGGGTTGAGTTGGGAAGTAACAAAACGCAGCTTCTTTCCTGGGACAAAGGCTACTCAAAATTGCTGCATGTAAAACTCAAAGGAAACTCAAAGGAAAAAAAATATTTTTAAATACTTTAGGTAGCTATGTGACCTTTAACAAAGAAATAATTGCTCCAGCCTTTGGATTTCTCATGTGTAAAAAAACATACATAAAATAAAAAGTTACTGCTACCAGTATAAAATCTCATTTCACTCGGCCAGGTACCGTCTCCTAGTAGATACTGAGTAACTCTCCACCGGATTCTCTTCTTTTCTCATGGAGTAACCTGCCTTTTTAGCAAACAGCTTTTTTTTTTTTTTTTTTTTTTTTCTTTTAAATAATTTTATTTTTTTAATGGGGTGACATCAATAAATCAGGATACATATATTCAAAGATAACAAGACCAGGGTATCTTGTCGTTCAATTATGATGCATACCCGTCACCCAAAGTCAGATTGTCCTCTGTCACCTTCTATTTTGTTTTCTTTGTGCCCCTCCCCCTCCCCCTTTCCCTCTCCCATTCCCCCCTCCCCCCCGTAACCACCACACTCTTATCAATGTCTCTTAGTTTCACTTTTATGTCCCACCTACGTATGGAATAATGCAGTTCCTGGTTTTTTCTGATTTACTTATTTCGCTTCGTATCATGTTATCTAGATCCCACCATTTTGCTGTAAATGTTCCGATGTCATCATTTCTTATGGCTGAGTAGTATTCCATAGTGTATATGTGCCACATCTTCTTTATCCAGTCATCTATTGACGGGCTTTTTGGTTGTTTCCATGTCCTGGCCACTGTGAACAATGCTGCAATAAACATGGGGCTGCATGTGTCTTTACATATCAATGTTTCTGAGTTTTGGGGGTATATACCCAGTAGAGGGATTGCTGGGTCATAAGGTAGTTCTATTTTCAGTTTTTTGAGGAACCACCATACTTTCTTCCATAATGGTTGTACTACTTTACATTCCCACCAACAGTGTATGAGGGTTCCTTTTTCTCCACAGCCTCTCCAACATTTGCTATTACCTGTCTTGCTAATAATAGATAATCGAACAGGTGTGAGGTGGTATCTCATTGCTGTTTTGATTTGCATTTCTCTAATAGCTAAAGAAGATGAGCATCTTTTCATATATCTGTTGGCCATTTGTATTTCTTCCTGGGAGAAGTGTCTGTTCATATCCTCTTCCCATTTTTTTATGGGATTGTTTGTTTGTTTGTTGTTGAGTTTTATGAGTTATTTGTATATTTTGGATATTAGGCCCTTATCTGAGCTGTTGTTTGAAAATATCATTTCCCATTTAGTTGGCTTTCTGTTTATTTTGTTACCAGTTTCTCTTGCTGAGCAAAAACTTCTTAGTCTGATGTAGTCCCATTCATTAATTTTTGCCTTCACTTCTCTTGCCATTGGAGTCAAATTCATAAAATGCTCTTTAAAACCCAGGTCCATGAGTTGAGTACCTATGTCTTCTTCTATGTACTTAATTGTTTCAGGTCTTATGTTTAGATCTTTGATCCATTTTGAGTTAATTTTAGTACAGGGGGACAAACTGTAGTCCAGTTTCATTCTTTTGCATGTGGCTTTCCAGTTTTCCCAGCACCATTTATTGAAGAGGCTTTCTTTTCTCCATTGTGTGTTGTTGGCCCCTTTATCAAAAATTATTTGACTATATATATGTGGTTTTATTTCTGGACTTTCTATTCTGTTCCATTGGTCTGAGTGTCTATTTTTCTGCCAATACCATGCTGTTTTGATTGTCGTGGCCCTATAATAGAGTTTGAAGTCAGGTATTGTAATGCCCCCAGCTTCATTCTTTTTCTTTAGGATTGCTTTGGCTATTCGGGGTTTTTTATAGTTCCATATAAATCTGATGATTTTTTGCTCTATTTCTTTAAAAAACGTCATTGGAAATTTGATGGGAATTGCATTGAATTTGTATATTGCTTTGGGTAATATAGCCATCTTGATTATATTTATTCTTCCTAGCCAAGAACAAGGTATATTCTTCCATCTCATTATATCTTTTTCAATTTCCCTTAACAATGGTTTATAGTTTTCATTATATAAGTCCTTTACATTCTTTGTTATGTTTATTCCTAAGTATTTTATTTTTTTTGTTGCAATCGTGAAGGGGATTATTCTTTTGAGTTCCTTCTCAGTTGTTTCATTGATGGCATATAGAAAGGCTATTGACTTCTGTATGTTAATTTTGTATCCTGCGACCTTACTGTATTGGCTTATTGTTTCTAGTAGTCTTTTTGTGGATTCTTTGGGGTTTTCGATGTATAGGATCATATCATCTGCAAAAAGTGATACCTTTACTTCTTCTTTTCCGATATGGATGCCTTTTATTTCTTTGTCTTGTCTGATTGCTGTGGCGAGAACCTCTAGTACCACATTAAATAAGAGTGGTGAGAGTGGACAACCCTGTCTTGTTCCTGATTTAAGGGGGAAAGCCTTCAGTTTAGTGCCATTTAATATGATGTTAACTGATGGTTTATCATATATGGCCTTTATCATGTTGAGATATTTTCCTTCTATACCCATTTTGTTGAGAGTCTTAAACATAAAATTGTGTTGTATTTTATCGAAAGCCTTTTCTGCATCTATTGATAAGATCATGTGGTTTTTGTTCTTTGTTTTGTTGATATGGTGTATTACGTTAACCGTTTTACGTATGTTGAACCATCCTTGAGATTCTGGGATGAATCCCACTTGATCATGATGTATTATTTTTTTAATATGTTGTTGTATTCGATTTGCTAGTATTTTGTTTAGTATTTTAGCATCTGTATTCATTAGAGATATTGGTCTGTAGTTTTCTTTTTTTGTGCCATCCTTGCCTGGTTTTGGGATGAGGGTTTGTTGGCCTCATAAAATGTGTTTGGAAGTATTGCTTCTTCTTCAATTTTTTGGAAGACTTTGAGTAGAATAGGAACCAAGTCTTCTTTGAATGTTTGATAAAATTCGCTGGTATAGCCGTCAGGGCCTGGACTTTTATTTTTGGGGAGGTTTTTAATGGTTTTTTCTATTTCTTCTCTACTGATAGGTCTGTTTAGGCTTTCTGCTTCTTCTTGACTCAGTCTAGGAAGGTTGTATTGTTCTAGGAATTTATCCATTTCTTCTAGGTTGTTGAATTTAGTGGCATAAAGTTTTTCATAGTATTCTACAATAATTCTTTGTATATCTACGGTGTCCGTGGTGATTTCTCCTCTTTCATTTTGGATTTTGTTTATATGAGTTCTTTCTCTTTTTTCCTTGGTAAGTCTTGCCAAGGGTTTGTCAATTTTATTGATCTTTTCAAAGAACCAGCTCCTTGTTCTATTAATTTTTTCTATAGTTTTTCTGTTCTCTAATTCATTTATTTCTGCTCTGATTTTTATTATCTCCTTTCTTCGGCTGCTTTTGGGTTGTCTTTGTTCTTCTTTTTCTAGTTCCTTAAGGTGGGAAGTTAAGTGGTTCACTTGGGCTCTCTCTTGATTGTTCATATATGCCTGAAGTGATATGAACTTCCCTCTTATCACTGCTTTTGCTGCATCCCATAGATTCTGATATGTCGTATTGTCATTTTCATTAGTCTGTATAAATCTTTTGATCTCTGCACTTATTTCTTCTTTGACCCATTCATTTTTTAAAAGTATGTTGTTTAGTTTCCACATTTTTGTGGGATTTTTTTCCTCTTTTTTGCAGTTGAATTCTAGTTTCAAGGCTTTATGATTAGAAAATATGCTTGGTACAACTTCAATTTTTCTGAATTTGCTGATGTTGTTTTTGTGGCCCAACATATGGTCAATTCTTGAGAATGATCCATGTACACTAGAGAAAAATGTATACTCAGTCACTTTGGGATGAAATGTCCTGTAGATGTCTATCATATCCAGGTGCTCTAGTGTTTTGTTTAAGGCCACTATGTCTTTGTTGATTCTCTGTTTGGATGACCGATCTAGAGCCGTCAGCGGTGTATTGAGGTCTCCAAGTATGATTGTATTTTTGTCAGTTTTTGTTTTAAGGTCAATAAGTAGCTGTCTTATATATTTTGGTGCTCCTTGGTTTGGTGCATATATATTAAGAATTTTTATGTCTTCTTGATTCAGTGTCCCGTTAGCCATTATGAAATGGCCATTTTTATCTCTGAGTACTTTTCCTGTCTTGTAGTCAGCATTATCCGATATGAGTATTGCTACACCTGCTTTTTTTTGGATGTTATTTGCTTGGAGTATTGTTTTCCAGCCTTTCACTTTGAATTTGTTTTTATCCTTGTTACTTAGATGAGTTTCCTGTAGGCAGCATATGGTTGGATTTTCTTTTTTAATCCATTCTGCTACTCTGTGCCTTTTTATTGGTGAGTTTAATCCGTTTACATTTAGTGTAATTATTGATACTTGTGAGTTCCCTATTGCCATTTTATATCTTGCTTTCTGTTAGTTTTGTGTCTTGTTTGATCCTTCTCTTTCGTTTTTCTATCTTTTGTTTTTATTTGGTTGTATTCCATACATCTTTCCTCTGTTGCTATCTTTTTTATCTCATGTGCTTCTGTGGTGGTTTTTTCAATGGTGGTTACCTTTGAGTAATGAAAAGGGTCCCTACCCTGTTCATTGTCGCGAACTATTTTGTGAGTACTTTTGCACTCCATCGTCCTTTGCTACTGTTAATCTCCATCTTCTCCCCCTCTTTCTTTTTGTTGTTGTCACAGTTTAAATTTGGTTTTATTATGTTCTTCTTGGAGCTTTTACTTGTGGCTCTGTTTTTTTTTTTTTTGTTCTTTGTATCTGATTGGAGAACCCCCTTTAGTAATTCCTGGAGTGGGGGTTTTCTGATGATAAATTCCCTCATCTTTTCTGTATCTATGAATGTTTTTATTTCTCCTTCATATTTAAAGGATAGCTTTGATGGGTATAGTATTCGTGGCTGAAAGTTTCTCTCTTTCAGGACTTTAAATATTGGGGTCCACTCTCTTCTAGCTTGTAGAGTTTCTGCTGAGAAATCTGATGATAATCTAATGGGCCTTCCTTTATATGTTGTATTCTTCTTTTCCCTGGCTGCCTTGAGAATTTTTTCTTTGCTGTTGGTTTGTGTCAATTTCATTATGATATGCCTTGGAGTTGGTTTGTTGGGGTTAAGAAAACTCGGTGTTCTGTTTGCTTCTTGAATTTGAGGCTTTAGTTCTTTCCACAGGCTTGGGAAGTTCTCATCTATTATTTGTTTGAGTATGTTCTCCATTCCATTTTCTCTCTCTTCTCCCTCTGATATACCTATTATTCTTATGTTATTCTTTTTGATGGAGTCAGATAATTCTTGTAGGGCTATCTCATTTTTTTTAATTTTTGAGTCTTTTTCTTCTTCTCTCTGTTTTGCCTCAAGTTGCTTGTCTTCTATTTCACTAATCCTCTCTTCTATCTGACCTGTTCTATTAGCTAAGCTTGTTACTTCGTTTTTCAGCTCGTGAATTGAGTTTTTCATCTCTGTTTGATTTGTCTTTATAGTTTCAATTTCTTTGGACATATATTCTTTGTGTTCCTTGAGTTGTTTTCTGAGCTCCCTAAATTGCCTTTCTGTGTTTTCTTGTATATCTCGGAGGATTTTTAGGATTTCTATCTTGAATTCTCTGTCATTTAGCTCCAAGGTTTCCAATATATTAAATTTTTTCTCCATAGATTTTTCCTCATCTAGCTGTGTTACCTCTCTTTCTTTTGTATCCATGATATTCGATTTTCTCTTCCTTAATGGCATCTGAGGGTAGTTTTGTTGATAGTATTAATGAGATTTAATAAAGAATAAAAAGTTAAAAAAAATAAAAAATCAAAAAGAGTTGTTGTTTTTTTAAAAAAAATTAATAATGAAATAAAGAAAAATAAAATAATAATTTTTTAAAAAAAGAAATTATTCCCCCCCTCCTTTTTTCCTCTCCTCTCCCCTTTTTCTTGAGAAAATCTTGTGGTGAACTGTGAATTATAACAAACAATGCCTGTGATGGAGGTCCTGAATTGGGGAAAAGTAATAAAGGGGCAAAAAAAAAAAAAAGAAAAAAAAAGGGGGAAAAAAAGGGGGGGGCGGTATGGACCCACAAAAAGCAAATAAGGAAAAAATTTGGGTCAAGAATAAAATGATTTGCTTTTAGGTGTTGGTGTTGTCTAAGAGTTATGATGAGAGGAATAAGAGAACAGAAAAATGGGGGGACAAATTAAAAAAATATTATTGTATTTAGTGGAACAAGAACTAGATAAAATGGAGAGCCAGGGATGGGAGCACTGTTAGTGAGTTAAAAAGGTGAAGTAAAAAACCCCCAAAATGCCACAAACATAAGTTTGAGTCCCAGATAAGATAATTTGTTTGTTATTGAGGTTTGAATGAGAGGAGATGTAAAGGAGAAAGGAAGAAACTAATATAGAGGGAGAAAAGAAAGAGAGAGAGAGAAAAAAAGAGGGAACCAGTAAAAGAAGAAAAAAGAAAGGAGAGAGAGAGAGTTAAGGGTTTTGGAGTGCAACCCTCATAGAGAGAAAGGAAGAGGAGAAAAAAGATAATGGGAGATGTAACACTTATGGGTAGTGTAGTTCAAGGAGAGGAGTAGTAAGACCGGCAGAGAGTTAATCGGCCAAATTGGAGGAGGAAAAAAAGTATCAAGAATGAAGATAAGAGAAACAAACGAACAAATATAATAAAATGGGATAGGTTATAAAGTCTGCAGATTATTCTTGATTTTGAGAGGTTATCTTCTTGTTTTTTCTTTTCTCTCCCTCTTCCTGGTCGGTGACTCTGTACCCCAGGTTCTGCCCCTTTGGCACGCTCAGGTAGAGGTTTGCAGTTGATAAGTCTCTATGGCAATGTCATGTATTGTGCTTTAGTCTCGTTGGGAGTCAAGGCTCATTAGCTTTCATAGGCTCCGACAGTGAGAGAGTCCGTGTTCCTGGAGCCTTTCTCCTAGTCTTTCCTTCCTCAATTAGTAGCCTGATAATCCAGCTATGGGGTTGTTGCTGCCTCTGCCTGGATAGTAAGAGGTTCAAAGAGCTGGCAACTCCCCACTCTATTTCCACTCAGCACAGGGCTCTGGGTAAGGCTCAGTCAGTCAGAGCTGCTAGCATAATCAGGTGGGCTTTCCGCCCACTCAAAGACCTCTGGCTCTGCCACTCTGTCCGGTAACACAGGTGGGCACCCACTTCCAGGGTGCTTGGAGGAAACTCTCATTCACTATCTGCGTGTGCAGACCAGGATATCCGGCCAGCAGTCTCACGCTCTGAGTGAAACCCCCAACCGCATGGAAATTTGCAGCGCTGGAATTCGCTCTCGCTCCATCCCCCTGCGCGGCTTTTGCAAGGCGCTGGGGCGGCCCGAGATTCCGCTTTTGCCCACACAAAGGCCCCTGACTCTGCCCCTCTGTGCGATAACACGGGTGCGCCCTGCCGAGGCACTCGGAGGAATCGCTCACTACCTATCTGCGCGCGCACACCAGGATATGAGGCCGGCCGCGTTTCCCTGAGTGAAACCCTCACCAGCACGGAAAATTTCCACCGTTGGAATTAGTTCTCGCTCCCTCCTGTGCGCGGCTTTCTCAGGGCGCTGGGGCTGCCCAGAGATTCTGCTTTCGGCCCACAGAAAGGCCTCTGACCCTGCCTCTCTGTGGGGCAACACGGACACCCACTTCTGGGGCTTAGGAAGAGATCTCTTGCCCACTAACTGCGCACCAACCAGGAAAATGGGTAAAATGGCTGCCCCGCTTGTCTTTCTTTGTTTGGGTTTGGCGTGAGTGTTAGCTTGTATTGCCCGGCTTGCCACAGGAACAGTTTTTCCTCTGCTAGGATCTCCGTGCCACAGCCTGGTTCGGCCTTTTGTGCGCGGCCTGGATGTATTCACCCCCTTTGCCCGCCTCAGTTTCTATATTCACAGTTACCAGAGAAAGCCGCCCTGTTTAGGTTAGTGAGGAAGGCGGAGCATTTCTTACTCCCTATTTCCTTCAGGATTTGGTTATATATTTAGCCAATTTTTCACTCGACCATACCTTCGGGTGTATTGTGAAGCATCTGGAGGCTCCAAGTATAGGTTTTTCTGTTTCTGGTTGAAGATCTTGTTGAGTTTTGGGGGAGATTTATTGGTATCGCTTCCTACTCCGCCATTACTCTGACGTCATCTGAGCAAACAGCTTTTTAAAGAGATGCTTTTTCTGCGGTTGAGTGGGACACTGACTCTCACTGTGTCTCCAGGAGCAACAGCAGGGGTATCACCCGAGGACATGCTAGAAATGCCTTTTCTTGAGCTTGAAGGAAGACTGAACTAGATACTCTGGGAGTTGGACCTGGCAATCGTGTTTTAACTAACCCATCAGGTGCTTCTGATGCACAGTCAGCTTTCCGAGCCACTGTGCTAGGCTGGTGATTCCAAAAGTATGCTCCGTGTGCCTCACACATGAAAAACAGCCCAAATTCTTATTAAAACTGCAAATTTCTAGGCCCAACCCCAGACTTGCTAAATCAAAACCTTTTTTGGGGGAGCATGAGGATCTCGTTTTTTGACATGTCACCCAGGTGATTCTGATGAACATATAGGTCAATAGCAACTTTGATGAATTGGTGTCGAAATTAATAGCCATTGAATGGCACTTCAGCCTTCATCAAGGTTATATCAGAATTCCTGTTTCCTCTTCTTCATGTCCCTGGAGACTCAGCAGGAGGTACAGTAAATAACCAATGGTGCTTGGCTCCAGAGGAGTGTTTTAGTGGCTGTGTGGTTACCCCATCACCTTGGGAGAAACATATTAGTCAGTGATTGATGGGAATATGCTCTCCTAACCTGGAATGGCTCAGACCAGTCACCTGTCAAGTTGTTCCTAGGGGCAGAGCCCAACTTGGTCTGACAGCTTTGGGTTTTGTTTTGTTTTGATTATCAATGCATGCACGCAGTCAAAATAGTATTCTGAAAATGTTTTTCTGGTCTGTAACTCCTCATCCTCTCTGGTAAGAGATGGTCAAGAGAAGTCATACAATATGCCCTCAAGGTTAATTCAACTCATCTTATTACTTTCATGAAACCTGAAAGTGCTGGGTGACAAGAAACTCAGCAAACATTTTAGTCAGTTTCTCTCTCCTATAGAACTTAGTTGTTGAAATCCCTTTTTCTTATTTTTCCTTCAAATTGGCCATTTCTTAAGGGTGGTGAGTATGATGGTGACAACTCAGATAAGTTTCTTATCTACAAATTCCCTCAATCCAATGACTTAAATGTATTGTGAACTAGTCTAGTCTAGTTTCAAAAGGCTAGAACTAGGAGTTCTTTGAGCCACTCAGTGAAGGAACACTATCACAGTAAAAAAAAAAAAAAAAGTTTTCCCTAGTATGCCTTGAAAAATTTATATAGATACTTGAAGTAGATTTCTTAGTCATTTCTGTTCAGTCTATAAGATCAATCACTGTGTCAATTCCAATTAGGACAGATGTAACTAAGGCAAAGTGTATTTATAATCAAGAGAGCCCCAACCATCCAGTACGTGGTAGTAATCATTAAAAAGGCAAGCTTTCTCTTAAGGCAAGAACACCAAAACCAGATGAAACAAAAGAAAACAAACAAACAAACAAAAATGGGAACCTACCATAGAGGTTCAACTCATAAAAACAGCATCACGGAGACATTGGTGAAACACTGATTTCTTCAAGGACAGAAAGGGCTTCTGTATTGTTGTTTACATAGCTGCCTTTTATAAATGACCTTCTGAGTAGTAAGCAACCAGACTCCGCTGCTATCTTCCACTGGGGGTGGGGTGGGGGTGGAAACCAATGTTCAACTCTCACCCTGTGCCATAAAGGGATTAAGAACGAGGGGTTCAGGCTTGCCATTATGCATAGCATGGGCTTAGAAGTCAATACTCAGCATTCCAGGAAGCACCCTCCTACCGGCAAGAACAGCTTCTGGAACGTACTTATTGATACATTGGTTTTCAGCAGTCTGTAGAGCAGGTGCATTTTGTATATAAAAACAGAAGTTGGAAACTACCTCTAGGAAAGTCTTGAAACTCTTAAGATTCTTTGAAGTAAGTCTGTCGTGATTATTACTTGGGAATGAGAAGTGGCAGAAACACTGGTATCAGTAACAGCAACAGAAGTAATAGAAGACACCTGAATTGAGCATTTGTTGACCAGTCTTGACGTCAGGTGCAAACACTGCCAAGACAATCCTTAGGGTAGGTATAACTACTTATGGATAACATAAAAGTTTCAAGAAAGTTGGGTCACAAATCTGCTTGTAGACATGGGAGCTGAGCTGAGGTGAATTTAACTGCAGGCACACCAGGCATATGCCCTGGGCCCCGACTTCTGAAGGGCCCCCAAAACTCCAACTTTACACTTTTTTCTAATGACACCAAGTTTGGTTTCATATGTGCAATTTTAATATTAATAGTACATGATATTTTTTATTTATTCAAAAATATGGTTAACATGTATTTTTATTTTCCTTGTCTATCTCTTTTTTTTTTAAGGGGCCCAATATTTTCTTCTGCGCCAGGGCCTCACCTGACCTCAATCCACCTCTGGAGCTGAGCCCTGGTGCTCTACTGAAACTTCTTCGATTCATTAGCCTGCGTTAAAGGCTGAATGTGTACACACCAAATTCACGATGAGGTCCTAGTCCCAATGTTATGGTATTTGAGGTGGAGCCTTTGAGAGGTAACTAGTTTGAGATTATGTCATGAGGCTGGAACCCTCATAATGGGATTTGTGACCTTCTAAGAAGAGAGAGAGAGGTCTCCCCAAAAGCACACTCCAAGGAAAGGCCTTGTGACATGTGAGCACCCACTGAGAAGACTGCAAGCCAGGGAGTGGGCCCTCCCCGGATACTGGGCCTGCCAGCACCTTGAGCTTGGACTTCTCAACCTCCAGAAGCATGAGAAATAAACTTCCGTTGTTTAAGCCACCCAGTCTATGGTACTTTGTTATAGCAGCTTGAATAGACTAAGACACACCCTGTTCCCTTTTTTGGTATTGTCTTTTTTATTTTTCTTTAATTTTTTTCTTTATTGATTTTAGAGAGACTGGAAGGGAAGAGACATTTTGTTTGTTTGGTTGGTTGGTTGGTTTTTTATAGATTTTACTTACTCATTTTTAGAGAGAGGAGAGAGAGAGAGAGAGAGAGAGAGAGAGAGAGAGAAGGGGGGAGGAGCAGGAAGCATCAACTTCCATATGTGCCTTGACCAGGCAAGCCCGGGGTTTCAAACTGGTGACCTCAAAGCTCCAGGTCGATGCTTTATCCACTGCGCCACCACAGGTCAGGACAGGAAGGGAAGAGAAAAAGAAACAGGAACATTGATCTGTTCCTGTAGGTGCCCTGACTGGGGATCGAATTGTCAACCTTCGTGCTCAGGCTGACACTCTATCAACTAAGCTATCCAGCCAGCGCATCCTGTTCCCTTTGTTGGACTATTTGTTGCTCTAACATGATGAAGAATTTGCTAATAATGCTTTTCATGTTTGTTCTCTGTTGAACCCAAAGTCAAGACAGCATTCATTGACTCATTCATCATTGGCATTCACATTGCCTTAGCACACTGGCTCAGGGGAGCCTGAGTCACTTGGAGGTTCCCGTCACAATCTGATGTCCAGACCTGTACCACTGTTGCTGTCAGTTGCCGGTTTGGGGGTTTTCAGCAGCATGTCGTGTAACTGAGTAACTACACCGAAGATCTCTGATTTAAATATAAAACTTCAGAATATAAATATCACTAAGCAGCTCCCAGGTACCCAATTCCTTACTGCTGAGGCCAAAGAACAAGAACTCTTCTTGCTCAGAGAAGAAGAGGTGTAAGTGCTTATGAACTAAGGACTCTCATAACAGTTTCTCTCCAGTCAGTCATTCCTGCATCTAACCCAATTAATTGCGATAGGTTCTGAAAGTTTTCTTTCCCCTCTCATCATGACCTCCTACAGGACAAAGTTATTCCACACAGGCTTATCCCTTATGGTGAGTGTCTCCGGGCAAGACACAGAACAAAAACACAAGGCGGGTCTGAACTGGCTTTCCCCCAGGGTCACACAGCACTTGTCTCCCTCAAGTCATCTCTCACATAGTAGGTGCAGAGGGCTGTGCAGGTGACGTGGTTGCTCAATATAACAGAGGTGAGTAAGAGCATCCTCCCCTGAAGCACATGGTCTCCTTAGTCCCCGTGGCCAGTACCCACGTGCAGCTGCTGCCCCTCTCCACTCCCTCCCCACACCCAGTGAGTCACAAAGTGCTTGACTCAGGTGGACATTTGGAGATCTTGTGGTCTTATTCATACAAAAATGTTCTTCAGGTGACTGTGATATGCTCTGTCCTCCTGTCCCCATATGTGAGCCATTGACCTTGTTTCTGCTCGCCACCCCCCACCCCCATCCCCGAAGAGAAAAAGCAAGTTGCCCAAACCACACAGCTAGGTGCAGGGTGGGAAGAACCCAAAGACCCCTCCTCCCCAGTTCTTTCTACCAAAGCATCCCTCTCATTGTAAGAAATGGGCTGTCAGCTGATGCCAAAGAGAGAATAAAGAATATGGAAAGAGAGCATCCTGCGGGGTTCTAAGAAACAAAACATCAGGTGCTGGGTTGCTTTCTCCCTCCACCGGGAAATTGTAGCTACTTATAAAGAATGTGGTCTGAGAATCCTTCTCTGGATGAGGAAATGGACTGAACAAAGAGCCCTCAGGGGCTCCAGTCTTGAGAAGTCTCAGCTGGTTGACCAGGAAGCAAGGCCTTGGGATCCTGAGTCCTCGTCCAGTCCTCCAAAAAGCTCTGACCCACTTCCTGCTCTCTCCTCACTGCAGTTGTGGGTGAGGTCTTCCCAGCTGGAGGGCGCTGCCTTGAATGTCAGGGAGTGGAGCGAGAGGTGATTTTAATATATTACATTTTCAAATATGTCTTGTATTTTCCAAGTTTTATTCCATGAACTTCTATTGTTTTTATAATTAGGGGGGAAAAACCCTTTCTCTTTCAAAATAAAATGGCAATGGCTCTTCTTAGCATACTTCTTTGAAACACTCTCCAGCCCTAGACATTTTCATGAGCTCCTCCGGTGCTCTGTAAGGCTGAGTGACTGATGCCTCTGCAAATGGAAAGTGAGGGAACCACAGGATTGTGGTGGATTGAAAGAAACATGGAAAGTGTTCCTTGTTGCTAGCTTGGTTTCTTTCTAGAAGATTCCTTTGAGGCTTTCATCTAGCTATCTACCCCTTCTCTGTATTGAAACCCATTGATCCACACTGCGCTGCCAGGTTGATGTCTCGGAAGGATCAAAGGATCAATTTATTTGTTTTCTCTTTTTTGAGGGGGTGTTGGTTTTGGTATATATTTTATTTTTAGATACAGAGAGAGGACAGAGAGAGAGAGAGTCAGAGAGAGGGACAGATAGGGACAGACAGAGAGAAATGGAGAAAGATGAGAAGCATCAATCATCAGTTTTTCTTTGTGGCACTTTAGTTGTTCATTGATTGCTTTCTCATATGTGCTTTGACCGTGGGGCTACAGCAGAGCGAGTAACCCCTTGCTCAAGCCAACGACCTTGGGTCCAAGCCTGTAAGCTTTGCTCAAGCCAGATGAGCCTGCGCTCAAGCTGGTGACTTCGGGGTCTCGAACCTGGGTCCTCTGCATCCCAGTCCGATGCTGCGCCACTGCCTGGTCAGGTGTTTTTTGGTATATATGTTAAGAAGGCAAAGCTGTGATTATTCAAATTGCATGGAATGTGAAACAGATGCCACAGCTAACTGGTCCATCCTTGCAATTGGTCCCTCCAAAGGATTTTAACCCTCCCCTTCTTGAAACTAAAAGCTGAAGAGAAAGGATGTAAACAAGCAAGGAGGTGAGATCTTCGCAGCTATTTCCAACCAGAGGTAACAGTTTCTTGAGGTTCTGCAAGTGATTTATGTCATTTATCAGCATGTACAACTGCTACTTGGCCCCACAGGGGCAGAGATGGATCCAACTTCGTGGAGGTGGTGGCTTTTGTTACGTGTGGATTCCCTCATAGAGCCTGTGTTGCACTTTACCTGGATTCGACCAGCCTGTCACAGTCATGGTGTATAGCAGGGGCAGGCTGAATGATCTAGAAAGCCACACATGAATCCCATGAGGACTACACACTCCCCACTCAGATCTGTAGAAGAGCCTCTTTAGGGACCTGACAGTGTCCTGGTGTCTGAGATGGACATCAAATCTGAAATTGAAGGGAGTGATGTGGATTCTCTGTCAGCAGTCAGTAGCCCTAATCCATTTGCATTTTAGTGGAGGGCCCAGCTCTGCATTCACCTCACTTGAGTCAGAAGGGATAATGACTTGATAGCTTTTAATGCCACATTGCTTCGCAGGGGGTAAGGAGGGGTGATGGATCTGGGATTATGAACATAAATCAATCCTCAACTGAGTGGCCCACAAAAATAAGAATAGAGAACAGCCATAAAAACAGGAGGCTTGAGATACGAATTCTTTTGCCTTGTTCCTCCAGACACAGCCTATGTGTAGCAGAAAGTGTTCTCTCTTGGAGTCTGCTTTAATTTAAATTTTTGAATTATCTGTTGATAAAATTCCAAAGGGCAGTTTTTAAACTATCCCTTGCCCAGAGCTTCATAACTAATAGTAAGAGTTTTCTACACCTGGCATGCACACTGTGCCAGGAATCATTTTAAGTGTTTAGGAATCTTATTCACTTATTCCTTTGACATAGGTATTAGTCCCACTTTACAGATGGGAAAGCAGAGGCAAGGAAACTTCCCACAGTGAACAAGCTATAGGGTTTCTGCTCTCTTAATTTCCCAGCTTGCCTAATGCAAACAACTTAGAAAAATTAACTGGTCATTTCCATCAGGTGTTTTAGAAGGCACCGTGCTCCGTACCCTGATGATCACAGGTCCCAGTCCTCTGTGCAGGGCACCCATCACTTACCTCCTCCAGGAACACTGTTCTCTCTCTTGACTGTGATTCCTGCTTTCCACAATACACCCGTCTTTCTCATTGGAACAACGTGCTGCAGTGTGTCGAGCCTAATGAGGAACCGACAGAGAATGTGCAGAAGCAAACAGCCACTAATTTTATTGCGTGGTTAATGCAAGCGGAGTGTGTGCTCGGAGTAGACGCTGTTGTTTTTCTGGGAAATACCCTTCCACGGCAATTGTTTATAAGTTTTATTTCTGGTTAATTATGTGCTAGTTCCTCTCTCCTGCCCTTTCTCTCTTTCTTCCCGCCCTCCTCCCCCCAATACCTCACTCCTTCCTCATTGAAGGCACTGTAGGTAACCTTCCCTGTCTCTCTCCCCCTGTATCTTAATTTTTCAGCTTCTGCACTGTTGAAAACAATTAGGAAAGAAGAAGGAGTTGTTGGTTAATATGGTCTAATACTCTCCCGACACTGGGAAGACGCATCCCCACCTGTGTTCCAGCTTTGGCATGTGCTTGGCAGCAAATTGTGAGACCCGGAGGTCATACTCAGGAAAGCAGAAACACATTACATTTTAATAATCACCTACCTTTTCAAAAGCTCTGAGCTTTCAAATGTCACCTCCAGTTACAAGGAACTAAAATCAACCTGCAAGCCCTCTCCCTTCCCACTCCGCGGGAAGAACAGCAGACGCCTGGTGACAACTGCCAAAGGAAAAGCACCAATAAATATGAGTTGCATGCTCGAAGCAATTCAGCAAAATCAAGCTCATCAACTTCCCAGCATGGATTTTATTTTATTCTAAATCAGATACTCATTAATGGGGAACATTCTTCGAATCATCATTTTATTTACACTGGAGAAATGCAAGCCACATGGTCTGGCGAGGGAAGGAAGAGGCTCTCTCACTGCGCAGTGGTAGGTGCTGCCTCCACTGCCTCCTGAATTTTCCTGCTAATGGGAAACACCCAGGCCAGATGCTCTCTAGTAACAAGTTACAATGGCGCTGGAAAGCAAATAATTTTCTTGGTTAAAAAAGGAAAAGAAAAAAAAGAAAGCATGAAGAACAAATGAGATTTCAGGAAAAGAGTGAAAGCCTGGCCTGTGGTGGTGCAGTGGATCAAGTGTCGACCTGGAAATGCTGAGGTCGCCGGTTCGAAACCCTGGGCTTGCCTGGTCAGGGCACATATGGGAGTTGATGCTTCCTGCTCCTCTCCCCTTTCTTTCTCTCTTTCTCCTCTCTAAAATGAATAAATAAAATCTTAAAAATTTTTTTAAAAAGAGTGAAAAGTTGTACCTGCTTTAGATGTCAGAATCTAGCCATAAAGGTTATGCTACTAAAGGGGAACCACAGGGGCTTGTGGAAGAGGCAGATCCTGCTCCGGTGTGAGAGGGTGCCTGCCTCCTTGTTTCCTACTAGCAAACCACATCCATGGGGCTCTTGTCCTCCTTTAGCTGTGTCTTCCCAATTCCTATCTAGAGATCAACACATACTAGGTGCTCAATAAAAACGTGTGACACAAGTAGGCACCTGGCTTCTGGGATAGGCCCTATCTTTGTTAAATGCTAATCATGTTTTAATTCAATTATAATCAACACCAAGCTAGTCTACAGGCAAAAATCCTGAGAGGGGGCTGTGCATGTTCTTTGTACTTTCTAAGGACTAATAAAAAGGAACGTGGACCAAGAGATCTCTAGAGATCTGTTCACAGAACAGCCTGCATGCCAACATCTACTACCCACTCTTTTAGGAAGCTGTGGTGTTTTCAGAGTTCTGAACAACCTCTCCTGATCCTGTATTTTTATAGCATTTTCAAGTTCATGAAGTGTTAACCGTAATTACCTCATGTTACCCTGACATCAACTCAGTGAGGTAGGTGTTATTAGTATCCTTCCAGAAGAGAAAACTTATTAAAAATCGGTGCCTTTCTCAGTAACAAGTGACTCTCTTTCCATGGCAGCGTGGCTTTCTGAGATCCCTTTGACCTAATTAACTGCCCTCTCGTCTCAGGCCCTCCAGAGTTTCCCCCTTTTCCCTCCTATCTTTGGCCAAGATGATTCCTTGTTAGGTGAACTCCTTCTTTTGCTTTTTAATGTGACACCTTGACCTAATCAGAAAAAGCCCTCTGAATCTCTAAAAATAAATGAATGTCTAACAAGAAAGAAAAAAACAGAAGGAAGGAGGAATGTTTCAGAACTGGAGGATTTTGGAGAGCAACGCATATACAGATGGTATTTAATGTTCTCCAAACACCCAAAGCTGGTTTCCATGCCTGGCTTCTTGTTGTTATTTCCTGGTCACTTTAAACTGACTTATCATATTGAATAGATTCTTTGATACATATGTTGGTATTTTAAGTCCTGGTGGGAACAAGGCCTCCCATTTGTTTCAAGTTTTACTCTTAAGAAATGTTTTTAAAAACCCTGCTTAGAAAAGGAATCTCAGTCTAAACCCACTATGACTTTGGTCTTCACCCAGTTCAAGGATGCCAACCACTGGGCGTCTTATTAAGAATGATTCCAGCTGACTCTCTTCTCCACAGGGGAGTTAGTTTAAATTCATGGAGGTGACAGCCAGCAGACTGCTGGAAATGTAAGTTCTAGAAAATATGATGTTAAGATTTGGGGTGCAAAGGCACCCAATAAATAACTCGTTTCTTCTCCACCCAAGTTCTGAATCAAAGGATATAAGATAAATGAGTTAATCTATTGAGGCCAAACCTCCATCTTTATTGAGGAGAAGACCTAAGGGAAAAACATAAAGTGGGGTGATAAGAAAGTGGATTGGTAACTTCCTATGTTCCCCTTCACCTCTCCCCTCTAGACATTGGGACAGCAGGCCCAAATTGAGCTCAGACTTCAGAACAGACCCTTTACCCACATCACTGTCTTGGACCCAAAGGAAAAGGAAGAAGAAAAATAGATCAACAGATCTCTATTCAGCCAAGAAACAAGAATTAGTGACTGTTGCCCACCAGTCCTGAACTCCCTCCTATTCTGTGTGCGACAACCATATGACCTTTCTGGGTGTCACTGTCCTCAGCTTGAAAAGGAGTGGGTTAGGCTGAGATGGCTGTGATCCAATGTAGCTCGGAAGTGCTATGGTTAGCCTCAGCAGTGACTCTGATGAGGCTCAAGCCAAGTTGCTTTCTCCCTCCAGGCATCAGTTCCCTTTGCTGAGGTTCATGGTCAAAGATTATACCCCTGAGACTCATTGATCATCTCAGATAATGGCGACTGTGAGGGTGACTCACTGCATATCTGTCCCCACCACCAGAAAAATCACTCCAAGTGCACAGGTCAGTGGGAGCACCCCTGACCACAAATAGCATTTTATCATCAACATTAGTCCCCGGGAATGTATAGGGCTGTTTATTTCCTGATGATCCTAATACAATACTCAAGGAAATTACCATGAAGATTATGATGTAGCAAAGTGGCAGAAAAAGATGAAAAAAACACAAACAAACAGAAATTGGGGATCCTATATTCTAATTTCGGTTTAGCAATAATAAGCAATGCGATGTCAACATCCCTGGGTCTCTTTCCTCATGTACAAGGCGATGACATCAGGAGCTTTCAAACTTATTTTCCCCTCTTTTAAAATATAAAACCTTACATGGAATGTGAATGTATAACATGGACTAAAATAAATCTGCTCTGACAGAAGTGGGCAGGTGACCTCAGACCCACACTTGATTTTTTCCCTCCCCTCTGAATATTAGCCCATCCCCCAATGATGGCAGGCCCTGAGGTCTCAAAAGTTGCCCTAGAAGAATTCATTCTCTACCAGGCTGTACTTGGAGCCAACGTTGCACTCTGCTGGCATATTCATTTGCCAGCCTACACAGCATTCCTGAAGCTACATCCCTGAACTTTCTCAGCAACTGTTAAAGAAAAACCGAACAGTATGTCTGACAGTGCTGTGGGCCAGTTATCATTAGGTGGAACATGAAAACCACAGACAAAATATACCGGAGTTTTCATCACAAGACTAAATTTGAGCTCAACAGGGAGACAGAGAGGGTAAGGTAGGACATGAAGACACAGCGTTATTATAAAGTAGTTTAATTTAAAAGATTCCCTGACTGCTTTGTGTTGCATCATCCAGACTGCCAGCATAAGATTTCTACCATAAAATAGTGTGAGCAGGGGCAGGCTCTCCTCTGGAGAGAAAGTGCCTCTCTCTCACAGGAAGCATGAGGCAGTTCTGGCCTTCAGAAGAGCTGGCCCCATCCTCTGGTGGTCACCCAGTCCCCTCATATATCTCCTCTGCATGTGTTAATTCTTTTGAAGGTGATGGGGGTCCTTTGCATGGAAGATATATGCAGCTCAATGACGGGAAGTGAGATCCTAATTATCTGCAGCTGACAACCTTTCAGGGCCCATTATAAAAGAAACGTCTGCACCAGCCGCTCCGAGCCTTATATCCCAGCTCCAGGGAGTTTGAGGGAGCAACAAGGAGTGATTCCAGGAGCCTGATTTATCAGGGCAGATTAGAAGAGTTACATCTATGGTCTGGTGGAACAATGACAGAGGGGGAGCAGGCTAATGGTTGACAAAGGGGCAGAAGAAAGAGAAGAGATTTATGTAGCCTGGTATGAGCGTGAGCAATTGGAGGAGTGAAATGAGATGAAGACAGGAAAGAAAGTCTGAGTAAATATCAGGGAAACTTTCCTCACTGATTTATTAGACAGATGAGCAAATCTTCCAAATGAAGCTTCATCACCACCCTGAGAAAGAGTGAGAGAGCCTATATAAATGTGTCATGGCCATTTGTCGCTGTCACTGTGGGACCCATAATGGTATCTAGCACAGCTTTCCATCTTTTTCTTAAAGAGTGTCCTTAAAAGTCAGAATCAATCCTGTTTTCTATGGGACACTGGGAGGCTCTCAAGGGACATGTGGCCTATGGCCACAATTCTAGGCACAGCCACATGCTAAACATCACCAAAACTCACTATCTATTTTATAATTTTGAGAGGAGCAGGTACTTGTCTGTGGTACCTAGCCCAGAATCTCCTGGGGATGGAGGGGAGCTTATGCCTGGGCCGGAAGCCAGGAAGACACTTCAAAATTCAACTGAGGTGCTCTCAGCAGGAGCACATGGAAATATTCCAGTGACTCTGACTATCTGCAGTGCCTCTCTCTGATTCTGACCTGAACAGGGACCCTCTCAGATTCCCCTCTTCACAGGTGTCACTGTTGGGCCAGCTTTGCCTAAGCTCCAACTGACATCACACAGGCTGCGCCCAACCTGCCTTGTCTCCTGCCTTGGGGATTCCCCACCACCACAGAGGTGCAGGATGCCTCAAGAGCCCACTATGCACCCACCCAAGTGCAGGTGGGAGTGATGAGTTAATGTACCACAGGGAAAACGTTTCACCCATAAGAGATGGGACCTGGCAGATACAGTCTTTCTCCTTTATCCTCCCAGATATACTATATGATTATGATTTCCTGGGGGAAAAGATCAAGCAGTTGTTCAGATATAGTAGCATCCAGTAGGATCAGACATCCTTACCTTGGCTATCCCGGCCTCAGTCTTCCTTCCCCTCACTCCTGCTCCCTGGGTGCACCCCCAATTGGATAATAAACTTTGCTTCAAGTTCTGCTTTCTGGGGTACCCAGGCTAAGATATGACCAAATAATCAGGACACAAGAGTTAATAAACTGTGTGATTAATGGCATAGACTTCTTTATTCATTTGGCCTGGTCACCTGGACTAGACAGTTATCCTAGGAGTGGCATGGAATTGTTCCCTTCCAACCTCAGTGCCGCTCACAGCGCGTCCATTCAAGTCCGTACAGAGCACGGATCCTGCAGGAGCCCTGTCCTGTATTTCAGTGTCTCTACTGGCTTACTCTACTGGAGAAACCTGGCAAATGGGAAGACTTGAGCTCAGGCAAGCTGGTGTTTCCTACACATCCTATGGGAGCTGAGATGTAATATACAAAGTAAGCCAGGACCTGTGGGCCCTTGGAGGTAACCTGAGAGGACAATGACGAGCCTGGAGCCTTTCCATCCAGCTGTGAGGTTTCTCTGCCATAACTACTCTTGATTCTATTCTTTGTGTTACATGCCTCACGGGTCAAGCCCTGGTAAATTCAGAATCCTAAAATGACCACTCCATATTGCCAAAAACTGTCTTTGGTGCTCCAAAGAGAGACTCTGACTCTATGTTATCTGAAAATGTTTCAAGCTTTTGTTGTTGCTTTTTATTTTATTTTTTAGTGTGTTTTAAGTTCAACTATTTTTATGTCCCCACACCAAAAAAAAAAAAAAAAAAAAAAAAAAAAAAAAAATCCTTCGTAACCCATTATGGGTTAGTGAATTCCCAAACTGTTCAAAAATACTTTAAAGTTCTTTTGGGACATAGCCAGATACTTAATATTGTATTACATTTTATAGTTGTCACTTAATCAAGCTATTTAATATTATAGTACATTTTAAAACTGTCACTTAATCACATTTTCTTGACCCTTTTATGGGAATTAAAGATCACTGTAGATAAAAAATGGCATGCTTTAGTTTAAATAGATTCAGTATGTCCAGTTTGACAGTTACTTCTGAGACATTAAAAGAATTTTCTGTGATTAATGTGACCCACACACGTTAAATGGTGTAATGTTCCATTTCTTCAGCCATTAGCGGAAACAGCATCAGACAGAAGGAGCCAAAATGTAGCCAACTGTACGGAAAGCTGGCGATGGGGGTGCTGGTGGTGGGGAGTTTAAAGATAATAGAAAGCCGGGCAGGCTGAGATGAGAGAGAGATTTCTACTGATTTAATATTTGCTTTCTCTGGGCATCTCGAGAGCACAGTCTGAGGAACACAAAGGTCAGGCCCCGGTAATGGAATGAATGCCGGCGGCGCAATGTAGGCGCTCGGAGGGGAGCCTCCCTCTGAGGAGGGTGCATCTCAGGCAGGCGGCTGCGTGGACTTACTCGGCGCTTATTATAAATGATTGATGAACATTGCTTCTAAATTTAGAAAAGCTCTCTAAATGGACATTTACTCACAAGAAAAAAAGAAAGAAAGAAAAAAAGATGCTCTGAAAGGTCCATCCCTGGAACGGTTTTGTTTATGGCCCTGCGATAGTTCCGGGCAATTAACTTAGAATTGCGTCACTGGAAGATTTTATATTCTTAAGTGTTCACTCGTGTAGTTAACGTAAATTATGTCCTTTTCCAAACATGTTCCAAAGAATGGTACTGGGTTTTAAAAACCCGGGTCCCTAAATCCTACTTGTTTGTTTAATTAATCTGAAAATCACTGCTCCTGCTTTGTTTCTTAATCACAGATCACTCCTCTGTATTTGTCAGCAGCTGTGCATGAAACTATGTCCCAGTGTGTTTTTCTTGGTTGTTTAATAAGAGTTGAATAAGACCCTATTTAATCCATCAAGTAGGACATTACAATAACATTGATCTTTTGTTTGACAGCGAATTTGTTTGATAACAGAATAGAATATAATGTAACCAAATCAGTGTCAGAAATGCATTTCAGAGAATCCAATTAAAAACAGCCATGCACGCTCCAGACACTGAGCAGTAGGGCGAAGGATCTGGACACGGGGAGACACAGCGGGCAGGCGGGTATGGAGGGAAAATCCAGCCTGGCAGAATGCCTGGAGCTCACCCAGAAAACACACGCCAAGCAAGCCAAGCCCTAGGAATGTGGCCACTGTGGCTTAGGAGCGTCAACCTACTCCAAGGTCAGAATAAATGGACCGATGACCCCAGTGTGCTCCTCCTTTGTTGGCTCAAATGCTGGAACTCTCAGGGTCAAGGATGCGAGATCCTGCCATAAGTTAGTACCTCCTTTTACCTCCTGCCACCATATACCTAGTAAGGGCTCCTGAGGAATGCCATTGTTCACATCCCAGCACTGTTGTCCTGTTTCCAAACCTGTACAAGCGACCCTTTCTTTGAGCACCCTTTATCTCTGGGGAGAAACAGGAATTGGTTCAAATGACTGTGTAAGACCCAATCTTTATAGACTTCATTTAGGACAGGTGTCAATCCTGGTATTTATTCACACACATGTTTATTAGATGTTTTACAGTTGAACCCTTCCTTTCCTTTCAAAACCTAGCACAGAGCTGTAACAAAGCCTCTCTCTGGGTACCAAACTAGACAATGCTGCAAAGAGGAGAAAGGGATGTGTAGCAACAAGCAAAAATTCTCAGATGTTCAGTTTTGAGAGTCATCTATCTTGTCTCGAAAGTTGAGTTGGCTGTGTTTCATACCAAGCTATTCATAACGCCACAGACACCCCTTAGAAAAAGAATTACTGAGGACAGCCAGTTATGCACAAAATAGCCAGTTGCTTGAATAAATTAAGCCTTTCCTTTCTCCAAGATGATTTATGTGCAGACACTGACCAAATGCAATGTGCTGTTCGTCTCACAGAGAAAGGGCAGTGCAGAGACCCATCAACAGTGACGGATGCAGAGGACTCACTCCATGTTACTGGGGAGACAGAGGAAGACCGCTGTATTTGTAAAATCCCTAAGGAAACAAGTACCCATTGGAAACACCTGCACTCTCAATAGGAGCTTTTTACCAACTTTTTTTGCAGATAACATAAACATCACTTTCTAATAAAGGTGAGAGTTCTAATAAAAATGAGAGTTCATAAAGCTGGGTTCAAGCCTTTACTTCTAAATACAAGCTGAAAAAGCAAAAGAACAAGTATTGTCCAATTTCTCAAGTCAACCCTAATGCTGTGCTGAGGGCTTTCTGGTAACCTGGATGTCAGGAGAAACTGTTGTTGCATTTTTTAAATATTTACATCTAAAACCCGAATTTCCCTGGCACTCATACTTTGCCTGCATCTATCTCATCACTGGGGGGAAATATCCGGATGAGCTTGTGGGTCTGAAAAACTGAGTCTTTGTTTTAATCCCTCCCTCATTTTTGCTTGCCGGCATCTCAGCTTGCTCACGTTATTTTAATTCCTTCCCCCAATCGCTGCGTCCTTCTTTATTCTTTTGTTCTCCGACTAATCTTCCCCTTTGTATTAACAAAGTCCTTTGTAGTTCCTCTCCAACTATTCAAGTGGATCTCTTTGTGACGTCTGTTTTTTGTTTTGTTTTGTTTTACCTGGTTGGGCATTTTTTTTAAAAACCCATAAAAATTATGAATACGTCCATCCTTTCTGGCACTGCACTGTGGGCCTTAATCATTCTATTACATTTCTGATCTGAAACGGCTTTCTCTTGACCCAGAAGTATTGGCAAATGACAGACCCCAAGCCAATCTTTTACGGAGAAGGTCTGAGAGCAAGTGGTAGCCTTTCAAGAGCTTAACCATAGAGTCATAATCTTTATGACAGATAGCCTCTTGCTTTGCAGTTACGGCCAGTTTACTATGCATATGGCTGAGAAAGGGCCTCTTAAGGTGGTCAGGGACTTTTTCTCAAGCCCCCTCCCAGGTGTCACATCATTCCTTTTTACTGGCCTTGTTAGAGGGACAGCATTAGCCCTACATATCACCAGGGTTTCCTGACCAGCTGCCAGGCTGTAAAGCACGTGGAATTGGGTGGGGTGGTCGATCCAAAGACATCAACTTGTCATTCTTGATGATCATTCATCTGCAACAGAAATAGCCCATGGTGCCTCGGAGATCGATGTGGAGACCACCGCTCTTCAACATTATTGCCACTAATTATTAAGATGAATGCAGTGATTAATGGGAGCGATGCTTTTTCACTTTATGCAAATAGGAGCTCATGCATATACATAGTGAAGGAGGCTCTCAAACCTGGTGCCCCAACGTTGCTGCTTAGCCCCCGTATTCAGCTGTCACTGTGACCCAGGTGCAACAACTTAGAGCGATTTAAAAAGAAATGCTAAAAATGAATTGTTGATCAGCAGCCTCAGGCAGCTTTTTGGAAATTCCCTTCTACAGGGGCTGTGCTTTGATTAGGGAAGGCTCAATCAAGGCAGTAACTAGGGTTATTAAGGATGCTGTGTGAGCTGTAGTCCTTTCAGTTTGTGTTGTCTGGAGGGAAGAGCTGGTGAGGAAAGAGAAAATGCAGCTTCCGAGAGGATGATGTGGGAAACTGAGGCAAGCCAACCTCTTCACTTGGGTCGTAATTTTCACCCTAGTACAAATGTGGAGGATAGAGCCCCTTCTAACCTAAAACGGTAGGATCCTATAAGGCCCAAGGTAAGTTGGATATGAGCCTGTGGCCTTTTGTCTTCTACCTAAAATAAACACTTTGTGCTATAATAATTCTTAGTACAGCACAGCTCTCATCACTTGTTATGTTCCACAAGCATATATTTCATTCATCCAACAAATATTTCATTGAGCATCTATTTCGTGCATAACACAAAAGTCTTATTTCTTCCATAAGAACTCTACATATATGATGCTAATTACAGTGTACCCATTTATTTGCCATGTCTTAGGTGGAAGCTGTCCAGAACCAGAGCTGACTTACTCTGCTTTATAAATCCTGCACCTGACAGCTCAGCACTCAAGAAATATTTGTTAAATGTTAGGCATCTGAAAAAAATGACTATGAAACAAACTCAAGAAATGGCCCCTGCTCTCCCATATCTCACAATGTATGTGAAGCCAAAAATATACTCAGGCAAGGAGACAATAAAATGTCACAACAAATGAGTCAGTTATGTGCAGCCACTGGTAGCTCTTAAACAACAAGAGTCATGTTGAAGAGGTGTTTAGGAAGAATAAAACATTACTAAGGGGATTTCACACGTGGGAGGTTTTTTATAAGACATTCTAGAACTGGAAAGGGATGTGAGTGCCTGGCCAGTGGCCTTCAAGTCCCATGCCAAACAGGTGGTATCCCACCCCTTCTTAAAGACCTTCAGGTGGAGAGTCCATATTCTTTGTTGATTACCCAGACCAGCATTCTACCAAAGATTTCCTTCTTACCATTTACTCAGAGCCTCTCCTTCTGCATGGACTAAATCTAGAGGGGTGATGGCCACATGCGTTTCTGATGCCTGACGCTGTTACATCACTGCAGGCCCAGCAGGGACAGCTGATTTGACTGGCCACTTTAGAAACCAATTGAACCACTCAGGATGGCTGATGGTCTGGACAGCATCCTTCTCAAAAACAGACCCTGGAAAACAGAGTAACAAGATACAAGAGTAACTTGTAAGTAATTTTAAATCCTTCGATATCCTAGAGATGGAATTTCAGGTGGACCCTCAGTTATAACCCCGGGCTCTGCTAATCTAATATTTTTAGGGGATCTCTTTTTTTCTCTAGAGAAACACCAGCATTCAAGGGTGCGGTGGTAATATATGATGGTTGGAACAAGTGTTCTGCAGTTCGGCCAGAATCTGAGTCCTGGTTCTGTTGCTTACCAGCTGTGTGAGGACCTTCAGTGTTCTTGCCTGTCACATGGTGAGAATAACTGTATATACCTTATTGAGTTATTTTGGGAATAAAGGGGATGCCTGGCACTCAATAAGTCCTAGGTAAATGAAACATAAAATATCAGTTTTCCTTCTGCCTGCACTGGTTGGTCAAGGGAATAGGACTTAATGCTTAAATTGTCACCCTTAAAGGGCACATAGAATATCTCTGGTTCAGCTCCTGCTTTCCAGCAGATAAGATACTCTCCTTAGTGAGACCACATTCCTGATCAGATGTTAATCTTTTCATTAAAAAAATATTTTTCAATTACAGTTTGCATTCAGTATTATTTTGTATTACTTATAGGTGTACAGAACAAAGATTAGACAAGCGTATTCTTTACAAAGTGTTCCCTCTATTATTTCTAGTACCCACCTGGCACCACATATAGTTATTATAATATTACTGACTATATTTCCTATGTTGTACTTGGCATCCCCATGACTGTTTTGCAACTACCAATTTGTACTTCTTGATTCCTTCACCATTTTCACTCATTCTCCCAACACCCTCCCCTCTGCCAACCATCAGTTTGTTCTCTATGAGTCTATTTTAATTTTGTTTGTTCATTTTATTTTGTTTTTTACATTCCATATGTAAGTGAGATAATAAAATGTTTGTCTTTCTTTGGCTGGCTTATTTCACTTAGCATAATACCCTCTGGGTACATTAATGCCATTGCAAGTGGAAATTTTTTATTATTTTTTATGAACAAGTAATAATTTACTATGTAAATGTACCCAAACATCTTTATCCTCTTCTCTATTTATGGACACTTGGGTTGTTTCCATATCTTGGCTATTGTAAATAATGCTGCAGTGAACATAGGGGTTTATGTATTCTTTCAATTAATGCTTCAGGTTTCTTTGAGTATATACCCAGAAGTGGAATGGCTGGGTCATAAAGCAGGTCCATTTTTAATTTGTTGGGAAACCCCATACTGCCTTCCACAGGGGCTGCATTCCCACCAACAGTACACAAGGGTTCCCTTTTCTCCACACCCTGGTCAACACTTGTTTGTGGATTTATTGATGATAGCCATTCTGACAGGTGTGAGGTGATATCTCACTGTGGTTTTAATTTGTATCTCTATTGATGTTGAGCATTGTTTCATATGTCTGTTGGCCATCAGTATGTCCTCTTTGGAATAGTGTCTATTCAGATTCTCTGCCCATTTTTTAATTGGATTGTTTGGGGTGTTTTTGGTGTTGAGTTTACCTTTTCATTTTACCAATGTTTTGTTTTCACTTTCAGGTTTCTGGATGGATCACCCAATTTAGGAGAACATCAGTATAAACTGTGCTGAAAGGTGCACATTTCAGATGATACCATCCCAGCTCCTGCTACACCCCGTGCCTAACCCTGCTCCCCTCCTACAGCCTGGGCCCAAGAGCGTGCCAGCTAACACACATCAATGGCAAGGGGACTTACTAGAATGCTGAAACCACCACTGAATGTATAAAGGGTATAGAACTGGAAAACCCAAAGGCAGAATGGGAAATCATTCACTGTCAGATCTGCTGCAATGGATAAAGTAAGAAGTAGGATTGGATTTCACAATCAGCTTCAGTCCCTGCAGACATCTGGCTCCTCAAAGGACACAGGCTCGGTTATTACTCCACATACTGTACAATAGGAGGTCTGTCCAGGTTTCCATTGCTGACACACATTAACACACATTTTCCATTATTTAAAGGTAGGTTTTAAAGAATTTTTGTGGGTATGATGGATACTCCTCCAAGGAATTCCTTGTGTATTCTTCCTGTCGGCAAACTCTCTGCTGGTCACATCTGTGTTTGTCCTGAGAAGTCCTGCTTTCACCCGCCCCTTCACCTCATTTGGATTCCTGATGAAGTTGGTGCTTCTCAAAGGACCGAGTCTCCCGGACTTTGAGGAGAATTTACTTAGGTCCTCAATCCTGTGCTTGGCTTCGCTCCTGGCCATCTGACCGCATGTTGCTAAGCTTGGCTGCTCAAGGCCTGCTGGGTGAGTGCTCTCTCAGCAAGGGTCTCCAGGGCGAGGCAGGGAAAACAATCGGGTTCTTTTCTCCTTTTGCACAAAAATCTGGAGTGTGAAGCTCTGACTGGGAACATATTGCTTCTTCAAAGGGTCCATCAGAATCATGGGAACTGCTGCTTCTGGAAGAGACCAGAAAGGCCTCCAGTCCATCACCTGAATCTAGTCCCAAACATGGCAAGGCTCAGAGAGGAACATTTCCAGGTCCCAGGATCACTGGTGGCAGAGCTGGGAACCAATAAGCCACCGACCCTTCTCCGGTTCCGTTACTGCACAGCCAGGGCCTCTCAGAGTAAAGAGAGGGCCAGCCATGCCCATTTCCTCCTTTCTCCTCTTCCTTCTTTCCATCCTCCCTTTCCTTTTTTTTTTTTTTTTTTTTTTGGTGGGAGTGGGGGTTGGTGGGAAGGGAAGAGCTTGGAATATATTAAATAACATAATAAATGCCAAAAGGAGTTCACAAAATTTTTCATACATTTTAGACATTTGTATTTTAACAAACAGAACTGTGCTCTTTGCAAGATATTTAGAAATTTTTAAAAATATTAAGGCATGACAGAGCCGGGGCAGGGTGTACACTTGTGCCTTCTTTCAGTCCTCGGTGTCTCTCTGAGGCTGTGTACAGGACCTTGTTCTGAGATCGCTTCTGAGTCTGAGCCCTATGGGTCCTCGGTGTCTCTCTGAGGCTGTGTACAGGACCTTGTTCTGAGATCGCTTCTGAGTCTGAGCCCTATGGGTCCTCAGGTGTCTCGCTGAGGCTGTGTACAGGACCTTGTTCTGAGATCGCTTCCGAGTCTGAGCCCTATGGGGATGCAGAGGACCTTCCCGACGTGGCATCCTGCCTCCCTCACAGCTCTCCTGGGATGGGTTTTAACTACATCGGTGAGAGTCCCATTTTGAACAGAGGGGGGATTTGAGACATAAGAGAAAGTAAAAACAAAGAGAACAGAAAACGAGAGAGTAAAGAAAAGGAAAAAGAAAACACCCACTTGTGTGGCTGCTATTCTCATTCTTTTTAAAATTATTCCCAGATCGAGCATTAATGGGATCACCAGGAAGAAAGAAATCAGGGCTGGAGAGGATCTCGGTAGACATGTGTGAACCGGAAGTCCAACCACACAGAGCACAGTCCTCCCAGCCTCAGACAGAGGGGGAGCTGGTGTGTGGTGAGCGGAGGCCGATGGTGGTCACAGAGCGCCACATGAACCCATTTACTTACTCCTAAAGACAGTCCTTCACTGCACACACACTTCTTTGTGAACAGGTAATATGGGCTCATGATATTGTTATAGATGACTGTTGGATCAAAAGTGAAACGAACTGGTAAATGCGCCGTGTGTTTTCCTTTTTAAGAGAAGTTATTTTCAAACGAAATGGGGGCTCTAACTACATCTAAGAAATCACAGGAAAACTCAGTAAGCAAAGCCCTCTTTTTGAAGAGAGTGACAGCCACGCCAGTGCATGACTTTGAATAGAGTGACAGCAAGTGCCCACACTTAAAGAGGTGACTAGGTAGTTGGATGGTTAGATGGTAGCCAGGTCATGGACATGTGGGGGGAGGGGCAGGAGAGGCCAGGAAGGCACCCTCAATCCCTGGAGAGGGCTATGGGCTACACAGCAGCAGAGGCTGATGATCCGGCTTTGCTGTCACTGAAATTCCCAATCAAGGGAAAAGATTTGTATGATCTGTATGAGAGATAGGAAGCGATGAGCCCTCCCCTGAGTGGGAGCTAAGGACAGATAAATGTGTACAACTGAACATTTACTTCAGTTACAGGGAATGTGATCAAGACATCCTGAGGGGAGGGGGGAAATGCGATTAAGAACTTGAAATTGCCGCAGCACTTGAAATCTTTGAAAAGAGCAACCATAACAAAAACAATGTGGGGAAAATCTAGAGGTACATTCGATCTGAGAGGAGTCTTCTGTTCTGCACAACATACTTGTGATAACCTGGCAGCATATTTGGATCTGAATACCTAAGCCTGGTGTTCAACACAGAGTTCTGTAGTTCTAACAAGAAATTTTTCTTTTGAGATGGTTTGTGAAAAGCATTTTTTACTGAAGCTAGAAAAGAGATGTTTTTTTCTTCCAAAGCAGTTAACAGCTAGTGTCTCTTCTGACTCTAAATTCAATGATCTTTGAAATTCTAGGGCTTGTCCAGATTCACTATTATAAGCAGCAGCTGGGACAGGAGGAGTTTAACAACATAAATATTAAAATTGCATTGGTGATCTGCATATCGATAGCATAAACAGTGCAACCTAAGAATTAGGCAAAGCACATTTTGCAAGTCTACACAGATGTGCAGGAGTATGTAAACTACTTTCTCTATTTCTGGAAGCTAAAGAAATGTCATTTGTAAAACAGTTTTTCTTCTCTCCCCTCTTCTTAGCACACCCCTCCCAAACTTCTACTGCTGTTCCTCTTCCTGCAAATGCAGTATTTGTTACTTATTTCTTTCCTGCTGCAAAATGCCCAATTTATCCCTATCTCTTTTCCTCATGAAACATTCTGTACTTGATGAAATTAAAAAGTTACTTTCTTTTTTTTTTTTTAACTTAAAATCCAGTTGAATTATACAAGTTATTTCTATTTCCCCTTGACATGGTTTTAAACAACTCACCCATACTGGCCAAATTTTTGGAAAAACTCTAATTAAAATCTTAAAAGAGTACCAGGAGGATCCCAGGAAAGGCGTTGGGACTTTACATCTGGATGAAATACACACAGTACAACAGTAAGCTTGGCATGTCCTGGGTTTTTATCAAAGTACTGGGGAATATGTGGACACCATGTACTCAGTCTAATTATCCGGGTTGTGGATTAAGAGCATCTTACTTCTTTTATTTCCTTCTGACTGACCTTTTCCTGCCTACTTATATCTCAGGTTCCACAAACATTTATAAACAACTACTGTGTATCACAGGTACTTGCTAAGAACTGCCTTTTTAGAGAACTGTCTTCTCTAAAAGTCAGGCTTTTTACGCTATATGACAGCAACCTCCACCCATGGTCAGGAGAAAGAAAGAGAGAAAGAGGATGAACCTCACATGGATTTATGTGCAGTTCTGGTAAAAAACAAACAAACAAAAACTTGAAGAAGCAGAAGGCTAAGCTAAATCTTATGGCTAAATCTAACTTTCTGGATTCACTGTGCTTGTGGTCACCCATAATGGGAAAACAGAAAAAAGATATTTGTTCACTAGGAGATTCTTTACAGAGATAATTCTTCATGGTCAGTCAATTCAAAAAGGTTTTGAAAGCAGACAGGTTAATCTCTCTAAAATTCATGATCATACATGGATGAAACTAATCCTAATGTATGAAAAAGCACCTAAGAGGTGCTGCTTGAAAAGTTTAAGAATAGTTTACAAGTCAACTCTAGTTAATTAGTTTTCATAGTTTAAGAATAAATATGAAAACCTCAGGACTAGATGCCTTCTAAGGTCCCTGGAAGCTCAGACCAGCCATGATCCCATAAGATGAAGGCTGATATTAGGCCAAGACAGACTAGTTGTTAAAATATTAAAACACTTCCATGTCAGATGTTGAACAGCTGTTACTTTGAACCCATTGATGCTTCTCCACCAACTTGACCTGCCTCAGCAGGAGATTTCCTGCTCCTGTGCAATAGGCAGGATGGTTGTTAAATATTTTTAATATCACCTCAGTCTAAGTTATGACTAACACACCTATCCTGACTCAAAATTCTTGGTTCTTCAATAGCTGTTGATGGTTCACATTACTGGTGTCCTAGTACACCTACAAAAATATTTAGCACTCTTCAGTGAAAGCATAACCATTCACTCATTGTCAAAAATCAAGCACGTAAGTTTCAAAGAGACTTCCATAAGTGAGTTCACTGCTTGCCTGTAACCAGCAAGACCCTTTCAGTGTTTCGAATATTGGGAGAAATCTGAAGATTCCCTTGTAGCCATAGCTGCAGCACTCTTAAAAAACTATGTAACGGCATTGAACTATGAACTAAAGCAGAGGTCATTTCATTGTATCCCTTCTGTAAGGCTTCCCTGAAGTGCTAAGGCAAAGATTAAATTATAGTTTTGGGTTTTGGGGGTTTTTTTTGTTTTATGATTCAAAGGTGTGGGTTGTGCAAATACAGTATATGTGTTTTCTACACTTACAGCATCTTTATAGACATGTACTCAGACACACACACACACAGAGCTTGAATATTTGTTCCTTGGAATACACAGGATGGCCTGGTTTTAAAAAAGTAAAAGATATTTTACCAACAATTATGAATACAGACTATAAATTAAATTAAGATGTAAAATTATTAATCTTTTTTTTAAAGATGTAACCAGTGGGATGTTGTAACCAATTCTTTATATATTTATTTATAGTCCCATTAGGTAAGACTAGAGACTCTAGAAAGGGGAAGAATTATTATCTGCAGCAGTTTTATTGAAATATAACTTACCACAAAATTCATCCATTTAAAGTATATAATCAATGCTTTAGCATAGATAGATGCTAGATAGATAGATAGATAGATAGATAGATAGATAGATAAATGTAACCATCACAGTCAATTTTAGAACGTATTCACCACTTGAAAAAGAAACCTCATATCTTTAGCTATCACCTCCTTATTCCCAGACCTAAGCAACCACGAATCTACTTTCTGTCTCTATAAATTAGCAAGTTTTCAATGGTGTCCCATACTATTTCATATATATCAGTATTTTATTTCTTTTTATGGCCCCAAAATACTCCATTCTATGGATATACAACAATTTATCTATTCTTCAGTTGGTGGACATTTCAGTTTTCATTTTTTTTTTCTTATTGGCTATTATGAATAATGCTGCTAGAAACATTCATGTCCAAGTTTTCAGTTCTCTTGGGCATATAACTAGGAGTAAAATTCCTGAGTCACGTGGTTACTCTGAGTTTTATCATGTGAGGAATTGCCAGGTTGTTTTCTAAGTGCTGCACCATTTTAACTTCCCTACCAGCTGTGTATGAGGGTTTCAAATTCTCCATAACCTCTCCAATACTTACTATTAAAAAAAATCTTTTTTTATTTATTGATTTTAGCCAGAGAAGAGAGAGACAGGAACATAGATCTACTCCTGTATGTGCCCTAACCAGGGATCAAACCAACAACCTCTGAGCTTTGGGACAATACTCTAACCCAGTGGTCCCTAACCTTTTTTGAGCCACGGACCAGTTTAATGTCAGAAAATATTTTCATGGACCGGCCTTTAGGGTGGGACGGATAAATGTATCGCGTGACCGAGACAAGCGTCAAAAGCGAGTCTTAGCCTGACCTGTGGTGGTGCAGTGGATAAAGCGTTGACCTGGAACACTGAGGTCACTGGTTCAAAACCCTGGGCTTGCCTGGTCAAGGCACATATGGGAGTTGATGCTTTCTGCTCCTCCCCCTTCTCTCTCTCTCTCTCTCTCTCTCTCTCTCTCTCTCTCCCCTCTAAAATGGAATAAATAAATAAAAATTAAAAAAAAAAAAAGCGAGTCTTAGACGGATGTAACAGAGAGAATCTGGTCATTTTTTAAAAAATAAAACATCGTTCAGACTTAAATATAAATAAAACAGAAATAATGTAGGTTATTTATTCTTTTTCTGCGGACCAGTACCAAATGGCCCACGGACTGGTACCGGTTCGTGGCCCAGAGGTTGGGATCCACTGCTCTGATGAATCAAGCTATCCAGCCAGGGCTTCAATCCTTATTATTATAAAACTTTTTTATTATAGTCATCCTTGTGAGTGTGACAGAATATATTTTTGAAGAGAGAATTCTCTAGGACTAATCGCAGAAATGAATTCTCAAATATAAGAAGCAGAACATTCAAGTAAACATAGACCATTCACCAAGATAGACCATATTCTGGGCATTAAGACAAACCTCAACAAATTTAATTGTATAACTGAAATTGTAGAATGTATGTTCTCTAACCACAGTGAAATTAAACTAGACCAATCGGAAAAATATATTTGGAAAATTCTCTATATTTGGACATTAAACAATAAACTTCCAAATAACTCATTCTTCAAAGTGGAGTCACAAGGGAAATTAAAAAATATTCAGAATTGAGCTAAATAAAAACATAACATACCAAAATTTGTGAGATGCAATTTACCAAGAAAAGATACAGAAATGTTAACTAAGCACATGAAAAGATACTCAATATCCTTAGTCACCAGTGATATGAAAATTAAATCATAATAAAATATATTTCTCACCTATTGGAATTACTAAAAAATGAAGCCCTGAAAATACTAAGTGCTGACAAGAATGCAGAACACCGGAACTGCTTCCAAGCAAGGGGAAAAAAATAAAACAAAAACAACTCAATGTAAGAAGAAAAATATGCATAGAAAAATCTGAAAAGATAGAAGCAAAACATAAAAACTGTATGAATTAATCCAAATGTACTTATAATGGCAGGAAATATAAACACATTAATCAGTTTTAATAGAATTAAGCAGACTGAATTTAAAAAGAACAAAATCTAGTCAAATGCTATTTTCAAGACACTCACCTAAAATATAATGACATAAAAGCATTGCAAATAGAAGAATATGAAAAGTCTTTTATAGACAAATACTCTACAAATACCATGATAAAACAAAACCCAAAAGGTAAACCAAAACCAAGTTATGAAAAGTCTTCTAAGTCATTGCTAGGAGTTTGTATTGTACAGAGCTTGAGGCCATGGCAAACAGTGAAGGGTTTTAAGGAAAGGAGTGCTATGGTAGGATTCATGTCTTAGAAAGATCCTTTTGGCTGCCCTATAATAGAAGGAGAAGGGAGCAGGGTCAAAGGTAGAGGCAGGGAGACCAACCATTAAGCCGTGTAATTATTGAAGCTGACGGTGCTTTAGACCAGGATGATGAGAGTGGAGATGATGAGATGTGTTCTGATTTGAAAGATGTCCTGAGTTGGAGCCGATAGCCTTACTGATGGAAAGTGTGAGAGAAGAAAGAAGTTAAGTCAAACATGTGCTCCTGGGTTGCTGGTAATCCAGTAAGCAAAGACAGAAATAAGGAAGTAGCTTTAGAATAGAGAGGAAACAAGAGTTCCTGGCCAGATTGGTTTTGTGATGCTTCCTAGATATCCAAGGGGAGAGAGTGAATAGGCCATTAGATATGGGAGTCGGAAGCTCAGGGATTCTGGTCTGGTATAGTTTGGGTTTCTATTCCAGGGACTTGATGAAATCAGCAAAGAGATAGCGAAAAGAGAAAAGGGCTAAGGATAAAACTCTCAGGCATTTCAACAGAGAGGTAGAATTTGAGAGACCATTGAGGCAGAAGGAAAACAGAAAGAAGGTGGGATTAGGGTAATCTAGAGATGAGAGGGTTTGAAAAAAGAGCATGTGGCCGACCATCAAACACTGTTAAAAGTAAAATGAGAACAGACAATTGATTATTAACAAAATAGTAAGTCATTGTTGACCTCAATAACAGCCATGTTGGGTAAGAATAGAATGTTTAGGTAGTTTAAAGAAAGAATGAGAGATATGAAAGTTACTTTATTTTATTTATTTATTTATTTATTTAAGAAAGTAACTTTAGGAGGGACTATTAGGATGTTTTGATTTAAAAAAAAAGGAGTTTTGTTGTTTTTTAAAGAGATGATATACAAGTTTCCTTTATGCTGATAGGAATAATTTAATAGATCTGGAGAAACTGATGACTGGGGAGAGAACAGTAACTATTATGGAACTAAAGTCTCCGGGAAGGTGGACAGTAAGCAGAGCTAAAGAGGAGAAACTGGCCTTAGATAAGGTCAAGCACCTGATGTGGGACGTTGTCAGTATTTAAATGAACTATTCGATGTGGCTGTAAACCCTGATGTGGCCAACGGCACATGGGGCAGTTCATACACAGCATCAGCATATAAGGTCTTTGCTGAGGCGGGAATCCTGCATTATGGCTCAGCCTTGCGAGTCTCCCTAGGCATCAGTTCCCCTTTGAGGTCCAGCCCAGTTTTGGGCATAGTCAAGATGGGGTTGCTGACTGTGGTTCTCAATTAGACCAAACCTGCCAAACTAATAATTATTTCCTTCTTTGAAACCTCCCCAATACCTCCTCCTCCCCAGATCTTGCATTCCTGCCAGTGCCAAGCTTGCAAACAAGTTCATTCTGTCCGCTTCCCTCAAGAGCTATCCCCCCCCTTCCAAGGTGCGTGTGCAAGTGCATGCGTGCACGTGTGGAGAATGAGATACTGAAACAAGTTTCCTCCTAGTATATGCAATAGCCTAATAACTGGTAGAGAGCTGGATCGCAGGCTCAGACTTACCACAGAATCAGTGGCCAGGAGGCATTGAAGTGTCTGCCATCCCTATTCTGCAAGAACCAAAACCCACCTAAGGATATTGTGATTATGAGGTCAGGACCTCCAGTTTTGAATGCTATCTCATTGAAACAGCAGTTTGTGATGCTTTTTTCTTGGTTATTTTCTGGAGAATGGAGGCCAGACCTTCAAAGAGGGTGTCCCAGGAACAGAAAGGTGGGGCTTGGGGCCCTCAGCTACTCCATCAATAGCAGCTGGAACCTTGTCTTCAGTTGACCCGTGAAACATACCCCTTGTAACAACAGCTCTTGCTTTTGCAGTATTATAATCTAAGTTTAAGTCCAAGCTTTCTTCACATTAAAAATGAAAGACATTTTTGGACCCTTGTTGGCCATATGTATCCATGCTTAGTGTCACAACATGTGGTTTTTTTTGGCCTCTGCCTCCTCGGGATTGGTCTGATTTTGAGGCATATTAAACAAAACCAGGATTTCAACTGCATTTTTGACTTGGGTAAACTCACGGTTTTGATATATCACTGAGTATGAAACAACATCTCTGCAACAAAGTCAGAAAGCTTCCCTTGAGGGGGACTGCCACCTGGCTCAGAGTCCTGCTCAACCCACACCCAGCCTCTCTGATCTTTGAAAAGTTAATGATGCTCCTGGATATGTGGCAATTTCTCCTGTTTTACATGGCTTGACATATACACAATAACATATTGCTTTGGTGTTCTATAAATGCATGATCATTGTAAAAATATTTTAACACAGTGATTCTCAAAGTTTGCTGCATGTTAGAATCATCTGGGGAGAACAAGGGCCTCAAGATTTCTGGGTCTGCGACCCAGGCATCAATATTTTTTTAAAGTTTTCCAGATGAATTCAATGTGGGACCAAGTGTTTTATGAAAGTATTAGTGAACAAATTGAAGTTAAAATTCGACCCCCATGTGGTGTTACCAATGCAGATAACTGAGGTGACAAATGGATGAACAAGTTCTAACAACCACAAATTTCACACATATTCAGATAACAACCCATATGTCACAACATACTCGTCTGTTCAGTAGCTGTAAAATTTTTTGATATGACTGCCACACACCAATTCCAGAAAAGTTAAAATGTGAAGAAACACGTGGCGTAGAATTTGGGGAATACAGTAATATTATTGGTAACCAAAAGATAAGTGTTCCTGGGAATGTTTCAGCCATAAGATCTATTTTGACTTAAAATTTGAATTCAGGCTTCAGAGGCCTCATCGCTCCTTGTGATCTGAGGATCAGAGGCATCAGCATCACCGGGGAGCTTGTGAGAACAACAGAATCCTGCCCCATCCCAGACCTGCTCACTCGGGACCCACCTATAACAACACCTCCAGGTGACTCACGTGGACATTCCGTTTGAAAAGCACTGATTTCAGGCACTACAAGAAAAAAGAAAAGGAGGGAAAACAAAACCAAGTGGTAAAATCTAACAATTCAAAAGGTTTAGATATTTTACAAGCTCACTAATCAGACCCTTTAAAGCAGAGTGTTTGGATTCTGCTGCTCAGAAAAGAAAGATCATTTTGCTGAGGTTTCCTCTTCTACCTCTTACCAGTTGTGTTAACAAGACACAAGTCCTTTACAGAAAGCTTTAAGAAGGCTCAAGTTAAGCAACACAGTGGAGGTGGCTGTGCCAGTCTTCACATTACACGTCTCTCCTGTGGTTTTTGTTGCTGAGAATATTTACATGATAACACGGTCTTTGTCACCTACAAGTCCAACTGCTCCTCCAGTGTATTACACACCTGAGCTTATTGTGCTCAGCTTGAGAAATCATGATCGTCTCCAAGAAAATCGATCATTTCATAAATTCAGAATGAAGACCATACCACAGGTGAACAGGGCTGGTTTGTTCATAAGCAGGAAAGCTCCTGTGTTAATATAAACAGCCCTAGTAAACAGGCAAATAGAAATACTAAACATTAATTACACACACAAACACACACACACACAGAACAGAGAGGGTGAAACAGAGTATGAGGTCATCTTGATTCAATAGGATGATTTTCTAAAGCTGCAAAATGTCTTTTATACTTCAAGGCTGATAAGGCTCTTAACCAATGAGAAGACATATCATTCTACCTCTTTACTCTTGACTTTACCAAACCAAACGTTTTGCTTTCTTCAGCCTTTGGAGACTATAGCATTTGAGCTAAAAGCATATAGTTGTGGGTCTTCAGAAGGATAAACAGGCTAAACTGCCAGGAGAATTACTTTTTTGCCTAATATTTTAGAACAGATGGAGCATATCAGCCTCTATGTGACCAAACACACATACATGACTGTGCATTTGTGCCTTCATATATTACATGTCCCTAAAGATTAAGACGTTCATTCATTCAACAAATATTTCTCAGACACCTCCCACCTAAAAGACACTCTGCTGGGCTCCTCAGGGAGAATCTAGATGAGTCATAAAAAATACTCACTGATACCTCACAGCATACTACATTACCATGCTAACTGCCATTTTCAATAAAAATCCTTTGAGCCTCAAAAAATATATACTGTAAATCCAAACTCATCCTATAAATTCAGTACTACCCTGATATCAAACCAGACAAGACATTACAAAAAAGAAAATTATAGGCCAATATCCTTGATGAATATACATGCAAAAATTCTAAACCAAATATTTGCAAACTGGCTTCAAGAATACATTAAGAGAATTATACACCATAATCAAGTGGGATTTATTCCAGGGATGCAAGGTTGGTTCAACATCTATAAATCAATCAATGTGATAAAAACACACAAACAAAATGAAACATAAAAACCATATTATCTCAATAGATACAGAAAAATATTTGACAAAATGTAACATCCTTTTATGATTAAAAAAAACACCTCTTGATGAAATAGGGACAGAAGGAACATATTTCAGCATAATAAAGGCTATATTATTATTCTCAGTGGTCAAAAGCTGAAAACTACTCTTCTGAGTTCAGGAAGAAGACAAGGATGCCTACTATCACCACTTCTATTCAACGTATTATTGGAACTCCTAAAACCATAAAACCCCTGGGGTGGGGGAATGGCAGTAAATTTTTTGACACTGCTCTTAGTAATACATTTTTGGATTTGTCTCCTCAGGCAAAGGCAACACATAAAAAATAAACAAATGGGGCCATATTGAACTAAAAAGTTTTTGCAAGTGAAGGAAACCATCAAAAAAACAAAAAGACAACCTACTCAATGGGAGAAGATAATCACTTCAGTGTTTCATAATTGCACGATCACTCAGAAGAGATTTTAACACAGTGATTCTCAAAATTTGCTTCATGTTAGAATCATCTAGGGCAGGGGTGGGGAACCTATGGCTCGCGAGCCAGATGTGGCTCTTTTGATGGCTGCATCCAGCTTGCAGACAAATCTTTGATAAAAAATAATAACATTAAAAATATAAAACATTCTCATGTATTACAATCCATTCATTTCCTACCACTCATGTTCATGGTTGTGGGTGGCTGGAGCCAATCACAGCTGTCCTCTGGGACAACACCAAATTTTTATTGGATAATACGTAATGTACATGGGTCGTTGTGAGGTCAGGAAGTAAACTTCTATCCTTTTAATCAAGTAGTCAGCTAGGCCAATATCCTTGATGAATATACATGCAAAAATTCTAAACCAAATATTTGCAAACTGGCTTCAAGAATACATTAAGAGGATTATACACCATAAACAAGTGGGATTTATTCCAGGGATGCAAGGTTGGTTCAACATCTATAAATGTTGACAAAGAAGATGGCTAAAAGAAAAAAAGATGAGGAGTATAGTACTTTTCAGCAGGAATGGACAGAGGAATTCACCTTTGTGGAGAGAGCAGGTTCTGCAATGTCCCTAATATGCAATGACAAAATTGCATCGATGAAATGGTCAAATATAAAGCAGCACTTTGACAAATGTCATACTACATTTGCATTGAAATATCCAGCAGGAAGAAAGCATGTCAAGGGCTACTGTGCAGAGTGCAAGCTAGTCAGCAGCAACTCCGTGTTTGGACCCAACAAGTTGACTAGAATTCAGCTAGCTTTGCTGGTGCTTTAGCAATTGTGAGAAATGGAAAGCCATTCACAGATGGGGAGTATGCCAAAACATTCATGCTTGGTGTTGCCAATAAACTTTTTGACAACTTTTTGGATAAAGACAAGAAAATCAAATGAATAAAAGACATGCCTCTGTTGGCAAGAACTGTTCACGATTGTACCATTATGATGGCAAATCAAATTGAGGCAACACAAGTGAAGGACATAAATGCAGCACCATTCTTTTCTCTTGCTTTGGATGAGTCAACAGAAGTAAGCCATTTATCCCAGTTCAGCGTGATTGCAAGGTATGCTGTCAGTGACACACTACATGAGGAAAGTCTTGCTGTTTTGCCTATGAAAGAGACAACAAAAGGGGAGGATTTATTCAAGTCTTTCACTGAGTTTGCTAAAGAACAAAATCTACCAATGGATAAACTTATTTCGGTGTGTACTGATGGTGCTCCGTGCATGGTGGGGGAAAATAGAGGATTCATAGTGCTTCTTCATGAACATGAAAAGAGACCCATCCTAAGTTTTCACTGCATCCTACATCAGGAAGCGCTTTGTGCTCAGATGTGTGGCGAGCAGCTTGATGAGGTGATGTCGCTGGTTATTCGGGTGGTCAACTTTATTGTTGCCTGAGCTTTAAATGATCTCCAGTTTAAAACACTGTTGGTTGAAGTTGGGAATAATTATCCTGGTCTGCTTCTGCACAGCAATGTGCATTGGTTGTCAAGAGGGAAGGTGCTCAGCCATTTTGCGGCTTGTCTGAGTGAAATCTGAACTTTTCTTGAAATGAAAAACGTGGAGCATCCTGAGTTAGCTAACACTGAGTGACTCCTGAAGTTCTGCTATCTCATGGACATGACTGAACATCTGAACCAGCTCAATGTGAAAATGCAAGGCATTGGAAATACAGTCTTATCCCTTCAACAAGCAGTGTTTGCATTTGAAAACAAGCTGGAACTCTTCATCGCCGACATTGAAACAGGTCATTTACTACACTTTGAAAAACTGAAAGAGTTTAAAGATGCATGCACAACAAGTGACCCTGCTCAACATCTTGATCTCCAGAAGCTAGCGGGCTTCACATCTAATCTCCTACAGTCATTCAAAGCACACTTTGGAGAATTTCGTGAGCGTACTCGTCTTTTTACGTTTATCACCCACCCACATGAGTGTGCAGTGGACAGCACCAACCTGAGTTACATCCCCGGTGTCTCCGTCAGAGATTTTGAGCTACAAGCTGCTGACCTGAAGGCCTCAGACACGTGAGTGAATAAGTTCAAGTCACTGAATAAAGATTTGGAAAGACTTGCACGACAGCAAGGAGAGTTAGCGAGCAAACACAAGTGGGGAGAAATAAAAAAACTTCAACCCGCAGACCAGCTGATTGTCAAAACTTGGAATGCGCTTCCCATCACATACCACACACTGCAGCGTGTGAGTATTGCTGTACTGACAATGTTTGGCTCTACATATGCATGTGAGCAGTCTTTCTCCCATCTAAAGAACATTAAGACCAACCTACAGTCACGTTTAACGGATGGAAGTCTCAACGCCTGCATGAAGCTTAACCTCACCACGTATCAACCAGATTACAAAGCCATCAGCAAAACCATGCAGCACCAGAAGTCGCATTAATGGTAAGAAGTACTTTATTCATCATTGGTTAGCAACAGCATAACAACGTTATTAAAAAGAATTCAGAAACTTATTGTACTTTAAAAGTGTTGGTCTTACATAAAATGCACACATTTACTTGTATTTAGTGTTAAACATATTGTATGGCTCTCATGGAATTATATTTTAAAATATGTGGCGTTCATGGCTCTCTCAGCCAAAAAGGTTTCCGACCCCTGGTATAGGGAGAACAAGTGTCTCCAAAGGTATTTGCAAATGACACAGCCAATGAGGCATTGATATCCAAAAAAAATAAGGAACTCATACAACTTAACACCAAGAAAACCCAAACAATCCAATTAAAAAGTGGGCAGAGGACCTGAATAGACATTTCTCCAAAAAGGATATACAGATATATGAAAAATGCATACCATCACTAATCACTGGGAAAATAAAAATTAAAACTACAAAAAGATATCACTTCACACCTGTCAGAATGACTATCATCAATAAATGAAGAAACAACAAGTGTTGTCAAAGATGTAGAGAAAAGAGAACCCTTACACACTGTTGATGGAATTGTAAATTAGTGCTGACAATATGGAAAACAGTAAAAACTTTCCTCAAAAAATTAAAAGTAGAGCAGCCACATGATCCAGCAATTTCACTTCTGGTAAAAGAAAACAAAAGATTTGACTTTGGATGGTGGGTACACAATGCAATATACAGATGGTATATCATAGAATTGTACATTGAAACCTATATAATTTTAATAACCAATGTCACCCCAAGTAATTTAAATTAAAAAAAAAATAATATAAAATAGATTTAAAAATAAAAAACATTTTAAAAAAGAAAACGAAAAGCTTCTCCCCAGAGCTTCATGGGTTTCACAGCATGGAGGCTGGCTTCCCCCAGAGCACGAGATACAAAAGACCAAAACTTAAGCTGCAATACTTTTAAGATTCATGCCTGAGCCTTGAAAGTCACACACTATCACTTTTGCTATATTCTACTGGTCACACAGACCAGTCCTGATTTAAAGTGCAAGGGGTTACAAAAGAAGTTACAAGGATCAATGGAGATCTTAGAGGCTTTCTTGGGTATTTTAAAGGTAGACCTTGGCTCCAATTCCCATTATGAGGCAGCGTACTGTCTTCATCCAGATACCTGATTGTCCAAGACGAGGAATTAGTTAGAAGAAGTCAAGCCACTGAAATTCATGAGGTTTTGTGATCCTAATGAGAGCCATCTAGACATCTATATTTCAGTCATTCATTTCTCTAAATAGTAAAGCATTTACTATAATTGAGATAGGCACATTTCTAGTACTTGGTCTGTATCAGTGAGTAAACTAAACAATAGGCAAGTATATTTACTGTTCATCTGTCTTCTTACCACACTTCGAAAGGAAAGATTAATATCTCCTGATTTTTGGGCTTCTTGAAGGTCATTCTGTTAATTCTAGAACCTGGCCTTCATACATGTGAAACCAAAACAACAATAACAAGAACTATTATTACTATATAAATAACATCTGTAGGACATTTATTATGTGCCAGATGTGTGCTTAGGAGTTTAAATTTATTATATCTTTTGATATTCTTAACAACTTTATGAAGTAAGTACTATTATCATCAACATTTTTTTTTTGCAAATGAGGAAACTGAGGCTTATGTAAATAACTGGTCGAAAAGTACATAACATAGACTCTAAGCCTAAAACTGTTAACATCACATCTGTGTTCTTAAAGTTGATGAATCATCCCCTAACAGACATTGAGATTGAGACGCAAATGTCTCCAGAGGCCTGGCAAGTGATATAAGGGGTGAGAGCTAATGAGACAATAGAGAATAGTGAAGATAATGGTGAGCCATCAACTCATGTCTGTCTCAAGGCATGAATGCTCACATTTTTCTAAAACATTGCTTTGGCCAAATAAAATACATCCCAGGGCCAGATTCAGCTAGCAAGACCAAGGTTCAAAGTTTAGGTAACATATGTTAAATTCAATTAACTTTTCAACCACAAGAATCTTTAACAATCTTGTACAGCTTGGTTTTTATCCAAAGTTTATACTTGAAATCATTGGTTTCTCATGAGGAATGAGACAGGGCAGGATAAACTAAGACTTCATTCTTCATTTATTCATTCAACACATATTTATTGACAGACTTCTATATGCTAAGCCCTATAAAGCAAATAATATGACAGATGGCGTTCCTGCTTCCTAGAAATTAGGTCTAGTTAGTGAGCTTTGCACTGATACTCAAGAGAAGACACATAATGTTTTTTTAAATGTATTTTACTATTTTGCAAGACCAAAAGTTCCACAGAAAACACTTCAGGAAGTTCTTCACCTTAAACCATGAAATGCAAGACTGCAGCATATTAGCTGAGCAGATATGCTTGGTTTGGCCAGCAAAGTGATTTATAAAGCTTTTGGAAACATCTTTAGGAAGATCCTGCACTCTGTAGTTGGACACAGAGTCCACTATTATCGACTGGATGGCACCTGTCCTGCTTCAAACATCTTTCTATCACCTAATGGCTCCAGAATGGCTCTGCAAATACCCCCCCTTTGCACAGCACAGAAACCCTGCTGTCTGAACTTCTTCTGGCATCTCAGGAAAAACCAAGTAGAATGGAAATTGATCATTTAAATAGTCCAGGTGGAAATAAAGCCAAGGCAATGACTGGGAAGTAAGGAAGACATGCCAAGAAAGAAAAACAGAGTCTCCAGGAAATTCTGTGGAATAGTAGGAAGCAAAAATTTTGTCATGGAAAATGACTTGGGAGACACATCCACAGGCAGCGAAATGAGACTCATGCTACCCTGAGCGCAGTGAAACAGACAGCTCGAGGATAAGGCTGCCAGATAAAATACAGGGTTTCCAGTTAAATTTGAATTTCAGATGAACATTAAATACATATTTAAGCATAAAAATGTGCCAAGTATCACATAGGACACACTTATATTAACAAATTACTTGGTATTTATCTGAAATTCAAATTTAACTGGAGATTACAGACGTTTACTTTCTAAATTGAGGAATCCTATTCAATAGACCATTAGCCAGTGCCTTAGTGGCATCTTGTAGATTTTATCTTTTTTCTAATGTGAAGGTAAGGTCATCTCCCATGTTTATTTTTTTTATTATTTATTTATTTATTTATTTATTTTGCATTTTTCCGAAGCTGGAAATGGGGAGGCAGTCAGACAGACTCACGCATGCGCCTGACCGGGATCCACCCGGCATGCCCACCAGGGGGCAATGCTCTGCCCCTCTGGGGCGTTGCTCTATTGCATCTAGGGCCATTCTAGCACCTGAGGCAGAGGCCACAGAGCCATCCTCAGCACCGGGCCATCTTTGCTCCAATGGAGCCTTGGCTGCAGGAGGGGAAGAGAGAGACAGAGAGGAAGGATAGGGGGAGGGGTGGAGAAGCATATGGGCACGTCTCCTGTGTGCCCTGGCCAGGAATTGAACCCGGGACTCCTGCACGCCAGGCCGACGCTCTACCACTGAGCCAGCAGGCCAGGGCATCTCCCATGTTTAAACACTCCACTTGGTGGCCTGATTCAGACTGTAAAGGCTATAGATACTGTAACCATTAAGAATGCAGAGAGGCTAAACTTATTTGAGAACAGAATCCATGTCTTCAGGCCTAGGAGGGAACCTTACAAGCCATCTAGTCCCACTCCCTGCAGGAATCTTACAAAAATGCTCCAAATAATAAATTATAACCAGATTTAAAAATAGCATTGCATAGGAGGTTGGCCATAGGCCCCTAGACTTATATCTTGCTCCTAGACATGAAGAAATATTCAGAGGCTAGCTCTACAGAATACCAGCCCAATCCTTGCCTAAAAGTCAGAGGAAGGAAAAAAATTGTCAGGTAGCTTTTTTCAACATCACCAAATGTTTGCTATACTTTCTTCTAGATACATAAGGGAAAAAAAGGTTTTTGTTCATTACTAAGTTTTACTATAAAAATATTATCACACATACACACACACACACACACATACAAAATTATGCATCTTCAAAAACACAATCTGGGTCATTTCTCAGACTAAAATGTCCCCATTGGAATGAGGATCACTGTTGCACTTTAAAATTAAGCTGGAATTCCTTGAAGAGAATTCTCATTATGGTGACCCATCATCCTTAAGGACTTTCAAAAACAAAAGAGTATCACTGTGCAAAGGTTTCTTCCCTAGACATAGTGATATTTGAGCTATAACAATTTTGAAAAATCAGACTTTCACCTTAGGAAATTTCAACAGGAAAGGGTGAAGGTTGTGGAGAGTTTCCAGAGTCATTTTTTCCATTTCTTATCCAGACAGAGGAAACACTCGGGACTCAGGGGGCTGTGCGCCTTTGATTTCCTTTCCTTACTGGCTGTATTTTCCCTGAAGCTCATTTATGTTTGCACATGGATGAGCTTGCAGTGCTTAGGGGTGCATGCGTGCATGTATGTATGTATGTGTGAATATATGCATGTATGTGTGTGCATATGCAGATGTGTGATAAATACACTTGTTTCTACCATCTCTCGTGATAAGGAAATGCCTTCCTTCACACTCCACGCTCTTTGGTAATCGGGGAAAACAAACAGATGTAAGTATTCTTATATTTGGCACTTGATGGTTAATTTTATGTGTCAATTTGGCTAGTCAATAGTACCCAGATATGTGGTCAAACACCAGCTCAAGGTTTCCATGAAAAATCAGATCAGTAGACTTTGAGTAAATCATATTATCCTACATAGTGTGGACGAGCCTTGTTTTATCAGTTAAAGACCTTAAAAAAAAAAAAAGACAGGTCCCCCGAGGAAGAGGGTATTTTGTCAGCTCTCTGCCTTCAGACTTGAGCTATAACATTTTCTCTTCTCTGGGTTTCCAACTTACTGTCCTTCCTTAAAGATTTCACACTTGCCAGCTTCCAAAATCATGCGAGCCAATCTCTTAAAATAAATCTCTTAATAAATCTCCAGTTAAACACATACAGGTCTTTATCCCAAAATTTTATCAAATAAGATGGCTAAATTCTATTTTACATTATGTAATCTGTTCATTAAATCCTTCTGGAATCTTCTCTGAGTTCTGTATGGCTTTCTGGGCTATCTGTCTTGACTTAAAAGGTACATTCAGAAACCCACCTTGACGCCCAGCCTTGGCCAGAGAGTTCATGAAGAAGAAGGCTCCCCCTCCTCTCTCTCCTTTGCCACTTCACTCAGGAAGGGTGGCTTCACCTATGAACATGCCTTCTCCCCCCCCCCCCCCCCCCCGCAGCCTTGAATTTGGATATTCGTGTCAGAGATAAGTCGAGGAGCTTATTTGAAAAGCCGGTAGAAAGGTGAGTGCTGCTGCTCTCACTGTATGTGTGGAATTTCTGTTCAGCAGCGGGCTCCCAGGGAACCTCAGTGAGGAGAAGAGTAGGGGCTAGATCTCAAGCTCTCCAGGAACTTCAGAGATGTGAATCAGAATTCAGCTCTCAGTGCTGAACTGAAGACCCTCTGTGAGGACTGCAGAGCCAGACTAAGGGACGAACTGGATGACATCGCTGTTACCCATATGGCATTAAACAGTCACGCTCGGCTTCAAGGAAACCCTGCAGCACATGCGCCCCGTGTGTGTTGAAAATCCACCGGTGCAGTTAGCCCAAACACTCACATACTGCTTTCCTATGCACGGGTATCAAAGTTAGTGCAGGCCCCTCGACACCATAATCCATTATCAAAAACTGAAAGCAGCTGGTTGGATTTCTAAACTTTCTACACAGAGAAACGCATCTGGTCCCAGTTTGCTGCAAAGAAATCAGTCTTGTTCTTTCTCACAGGCCAGCTACGGAAAGCGCTGGGAGCAGTCCAGTTCCCCAAATAAAGGGCCCATCCTAGGACTTCTTTCATGCGGAGGACCTTGCAGCCCTTTCCACTGCCAGTGCCCTTCTACCTGCAGCCTGGGGGCCTCAGCCAAGCGGGGATTCTGACACCCACTGGCTCAGAATGAGGAGGCTGGGAATTGGCAGAGCAGCCCAGCTTCTCAGAGAAATCTCTGCACAGATCTCTGCACGTGTATGAAAGGGGTAAAATATCATTTGTGAGGGAATGTCTCAGAACCAATATTTTATGTTTGTGCAAAGCTGAAGTATTGACTAACTTTCTGTTAATTTCAAAGGCAGGACTCAGCCATAATTTATCCCTTTGATTCCTCTGACCATCAGCAATTGTGACCATTTTCTGCCTGGCTGTGGAGAACAGTTAAATGATGATGTCCTTACCCCCGTTTGACTTCCCTTCTACCCTGTTTCAGCAGTCTCACCCAGGCACTTCCTGTCTCCCCAGCTCCACTGTCTGGCACTTATTTCAGACAAGTCAATACATTTAAATTATATCTGAACTCAAGGTAATTAATCATAAAGCTTTATGCTTTGTAATGTGGTTTTTATTTTTATTTTTTAACTTCTGGTTGGCATTCCACTGAATCACAATTAAGAAAAAGCTATCATGATGCACTGTGAACATCACGTAAGTGCTCAGGCTGGGAATCCTTTCTGGACAAGCACAAGGAGCACATTGAAAGTCTCTGCTCTTTTAGGGATCTAAGAGGGTCAAGATGGCATTTTGGGAAATGTTAAGTAGATCAAAGGAAAGATCCATATGAGCTGACTGGATCCCCATGTACAGAAACAACCTAATTTGAAAACATAAAAGTCAGGTGATGAGTTTTCTCTTTAATGCATTTTGCAAACATAGCAAATGCTTTGAAGTTTACCACATAATTATGCCACAAGACTGGACTGGGCACACGTTACTGAAGATTGATAAGTGTTGGCTTCAAACGAGTTTTAATGGTGGCCCTATAGCACATGACCTTAGTATTCAGCTTCATCATTCATATCTAGTCCAAGGCATGTATGAAGAGGATATAATCGTTCCCAACACTTTGTCAAGTGGCGTTCAGGTTCCCACCTCTCAGCGAAGACAATTCCCCATCCATGAAGTGAGGGAAGAGGACCATCTCAGACACTTACAAGGGATGGTGCTAAGGTAAACCAAGGATTCAGAAAAAATGGAGCTGGAGACTCACTAAGGGACACAATATTCCAAAAAAAACAACAACAAAAAAATGATTTAATTTGGACACATTTTAGATTTTATAAAAATAACATACACTGTTGAATCAGGGTAGGAAACAGATACCCTAGGTGTTTTAAGCAGGAAGAGACAACCCAGGGACTGAGGGGATTCCACAATCAGCGGAGGGCTGAAGGAACAGGTTCTAGGCTGTGCCTCCTGGGATGACTCCCAGGACCATCTAGTGCTGATACACAAAGGGGATGAGGGAGAGCACAGAAGTGGCTGTTACAGGGCAGTTGCTCATCTCTTTCAAAAACATCTTGGAGTAGAATTAGGCTTACTGGTTTGTGCACCATCTTCATGCACTGTAGGCCTTGATATATCCACAAACACCAACCAAATGAAAAAAGATCTCAGTCTAACACACACACACATTCTCTAAGGCCCATTATTTCTCTAAGATTCTTGTTACCCTGAGGTTGGCAATCTAAGATATATGGAACTAAAAATAAAACAATTTATATAATGTCAAAATATGTATTGCCTGAGTGGATCCTCAAATCAAGGCAAACTTAAATATATGGCTACCCATACTGTAATCCCAGCACTGGAGTGAGAATTACTGAACAAGCATTGGTTAGTCTCAGCCAATATATTGATTATGTTCTTGATCAAATTCTGGGACAGAGAGTATAACAGGTATTCTATGAGAGGTGTGGGCAAAATCTCACTTTCCTCCTTCTGTCAATCAAGCTTTATTGGAACATAGTTACATCTACTTGTTTACCTGTTATTAATGGCTGCTTTTGCACACCCATCACGAGCAGAGCTAAGCAGCTGTAACAGAAATCATATAGCCCACAAAACCTAAAATATTTACCATCTGTGCCCTTTAGAGAAAAGTTCTCTAACCTTTGGGTCAGGGTAGCAGGGACCATGTACCCAAGTCACAGATGTTAGTTCTCAATATCGGTACAGATGGCCACATACTAGTTGCTACTATACCATTCAAATACCAAGTCACAATAGAGAATCATGTTTTCCATAAGTAAAAACTATCTGGTATTTTCCTGCCTGACAATGCAGTCCTGCTTTCCATTATCTTTTGGACCGAGCAGGAGCTCTTAAAATTTTTGGCTAACAAAAGGAAGGCAGTTGGTCAAAGGTTCTAGATTCAAAAAGGTAAGGAGTTTTTCAGATCAGAGCTGTCGAGTAAAATTTTCTGCAATGATAGATTCTATACCTGTGTGTCCAATACACTTGAATTTTTCATTTTATCTAATTTTCATTCAATTTAATTCATATACTGTAGTTACATCTCTAGTGGCTACTGTGTGGGACATTGCAGTTGTAAATCATAATCTATGTTCTACTGGTTGTTTTATCAGTCACAAATATCTTGTTTAAAGACAAAAGCTTTCTTTCAATATAGCTGATAGAAATCCCAAATCAAAAAACAAAATCTCAAAAATACTTTACCAAAAGGCATCTGAGTAAGTCTTGGATAAATAATCAGTGCATAAAAAATACCCTCGTCTTGGTAGCACATACCTAAGTTGTGAAGGCAGTGAAACTGGGTGCAGTGAAAGCACACTGGTAGGCTCCAGCGTGGAAGACATGTTCACCGCTTGGAGACTCTGGTGTCTAGGGCTGTGAATAGCCTTTTGCATTAGTTCAAGCTTGTGACCCAGTTCATAAATCTTTTAAATCATGACAAGTTCTAAATATTTATATTTGCAACCCACATTCTCCTTTCTAGCCCACATTCTATTTATTGGTTAGGTTTGGTTTTCCTACTATCTTAAATGCTGTTCTTTCTCATTTGGACAGTCAATTTGGGCAAAGTTTCTTCAAATCTGTTCCTCACCATTGACCATTATCTCAACAGAAAAAGTATTTCTAGTTTTGAGCAGACAATTCATTTCAATTTTTTGTTATTGTATCTTTTTGGATGTGAAAGAAATAGACTGGAAACTCCCAACACGCCCACCCATGATCAACTCAAAAGAATATGAGGGGCGACAACTCAGCTGCCAACTCGCCTTGTCCCAGACTCACACGTCTGTCAGATGAACAGGATATGGGCCGCATTTCCCCAGCTGGACATCTGGGCTTTGCAGCTGCCACAAGGACCCCATGTGGCTAGGAATGTCAGCTTAAATCTGAGACTGAGTCAAGAAAAGGAGAAATGGCAGGAATCAGTGTGGTACCTGAGACATCCCATGTGACCACCTTTACCTCATACCTTGGTCAAATCTCCAAGGATATAATACACACCAGAGGCACCACTACGTCACAAAATACCAAACTGCCATGTTTTGGAAGTGAACAATAGACACCTGCCCTATGTCACTAAATAAGTGGCTCTCTCCAATTTTAAGGCCATTTGTTCCCACTGAGATTTAAAATCTAAGAAAGGAAAAAGTGACTTGGGTCTGTTTGATCATGTTTCATACCCATTCTTTTTCTGCACAGGGACAATGATAAGGTGGGCTATACTCAACGTGGTAGTGTTAAATGATGCGGCTTCTTAAACTTCAGCTGACAATTATGGTAGCATCCTCCTGCCAAAATAAGGACTTCTCAAGGGACTCTCATGCATTTAAGTCTCAAAACAATGGAGAAATCCAGAAAGCTCTAGAAGGTAGTATTAGAAGAGTCCTCAGTAGCAACACCGTCCACAGATGTTAGAACAAGAAAGATGCCCTTTCTCCACCACTTCAGAGATCTAAAGGGCACCTGCCAAAGCTGTCACTGATGATCTTATTCAGAGAGCAAGCCATGACCTGAAGGCAGCCAGAAGGACGGCTTCATTCCACAAGAAGATGGGACTCTTATCCTAGGTGTAATGATAACTGTGGAAAGTCAAATCCACGGGTCCATTCAGGTTTCAATAACAAACAAAATGTATGTGTGCTGAATGCAGTTTCTGACTGTGACTATTTCTACATTCACCACGGCAGTGCAAGTTTCCAGAACTGTTGTGGCTGGAATTTTGTTCTAAACTGATCAGTCATGGTTCCCAAAGTCACTGTAATCAGAGTAACCCACATTCCTGTGTGTCTGCCAATTGTACTACTGTGTAGACAAACCATGGATGATAAGATTGGCTTAGCCGCAACTGGAAGACTCTTCCATGGGCTACACTGTGACATGCAAAAGGCCTTGTCACTTTTGTCAAGGCAGAGATGCTTGCTAAATGCCAGTGCTACTATATCTGGACATGTTTTCCCTGGACTGTCACCCAGAGAAAGCCCTTCAATGAGGGCAATTATAGTGTATGAAAGAGCACATAAGGTCCAAGGACCCATAAGTGTCTTAACCTCTCTGTACCTCAGTTTCCTTATTTGTAAAAAGCTACTTTATAAAAGTTGTTTTTGGGATCAAACAAGATAACATTAACGTCCCTGTTACATGCTGAGCAATTAAAAAGTGCCACCTATAAAATGCCATGATAGTCCTGCCCTCCCCCCTGCATCCCCTCCCCTCCCTCTCTCCCTTCCACCCCAAGCAAAAAAAAAAAAAAAAGTGCCACGATTTCATGATTGAACTGAAAGGCTGACCTTTCAGTACAATCATGATGTCAACCAAAAATTTAAACCAAACCCAATTGTTTTCAACTTCTCTGATGTCTGGAGGTATAACTGCCTTCCTTCAACCATTACTTAAGCCTCGCACACAATATGCATTCCGGCGGCCCCATTTTAAAGTGTGTGTGTAAAGTCAGCGTTAATGCTTGTAGGGATGAGACTTGTCCCTGCGGCTCGCTAGAAATTTATTTCCTGCTGTTGTTGCAGTAACTCCATTTTTCCCAAAGGGGCCATGATATAAAGGAAATCACTATGTAGCTAAATCAGCCTGCAGCTAACATAGACAAAATCCCCAGATGAACATTCAAATTCCAATCCATTACACTGCCACTTCTCCAGCCAGTTCCATGCCCACTTACCCTGTGTTATGGGTTGAATTATGTCCCCTCCAAATTCATAGAGTCCTAACCTTCAGTACCTCAGAATGTGACCTCATAGGGAGAAAGGATCTTTACAGAGGTTATAAAAATTAAAATAAGGTCATTTTGGTGGGCTTTCATTCAATATAACTGGTGTCCTTATAAAGAGAAGAAATTTGAAGGAAGAATGTTATGCATAAATAAAGAGAGAACATGGGGTGATGCTTCCACAAGCCAAAGACTGCCAAAGATTGCCAACAAACTACCAGAAGCTGGGGGAGAGGCATGGGACTTCCTCACAGCCCTGGGAGAAACTGATGGTCAGCACCTCGATCTTGGACTTCAGGACGCCAGAATTTTGTTCAGCAGGTCCAGCAAACTAATACACTCAGAAAGGGCTATCCTCTAACAGCGAGAGACAGAGACAGAGAGATAAAGGAAGATTGAAAGATATGAGTTACTCTATAGGAGACAGAAAAGGAAATGAAGAGAAGGAACTAACATTTCTTGAGTACCCACCTTATTTTAAGGTTTTTAACAGTTATATGATTTAATATTTATCATATCCCTACAGAGTAGATATTCTGCATTTGCAGATGAAATAACTAAAACTCAGAGAATTTAAGTAATAAGAAAGTTAAGAATTTAACTTCCCTAATATCCTACAAGTAGCAAACAGCAAAACTAAGGTGCGGACCCAGGTCTAGCTCTGAAGACCTATGCTGTCTCCACTTCCCCACTTTGCCCTCTGACTCTTGAAATGAGGTCTCAGGTCACCTCTAGACACTTTAGAATTCCTGCTCTCTTGTGCTGTTCTACTCGAAATTCAATTTCTTGATCAAACTCCTTACATTTACACTAAATGAAAGCTGAACCAACTACAAAAGAGAAGGTGATGTTAACTTCTGGTTACACGATTATTTTCCAGTCAGCTCAACTGTAATCTCAATTTTCTTTCTCAACGACAGCAAGACTATTTTCTAATTTTCCTCAGAGTTTGAGGATGGCAGAAGATGAGGTTGTCACTGTGATGATAACATAGGTAAGCCACGAGAGAAGAGTTGAAGTCTAGTTTCTGAATGCTGGGGTATCACAGTGTAATCTGGAGATCTTTTATGTTAAACTCAGTGTCAGAATTCACCCACTCTCCCTCAAAATTCAAGTACGCACTGACCATCTGGGAAAATATGTTTGCTGTGTTCCTGTTCTCACTCTTATGTGTTAACTTTTGGGGTGGCTGCAGGGTGGTGGAGGGGAGATATTTATTAGTTTTATACACAATAAGAGTTCCCATGGAATGCAGCATTATTTACAATAACCAAGATATGGGAGTGTCCTAGCTGTCCATCAATGGATAAATGGATAAAGAAGATGTAATATATATATATTACAGATGTAATATATATATATTACATATATATATGACAGAATACTACTCAGCCATAAAAAGGAAAAACCTTACTATTTACAATAACATGAATGAACCTTGAAGGTATTATGCTAAGTGGAATAAGTCAGACTAGAGAAAGACAAATACTGAATGATTTCACTTATATTAGACTCTAAAAAAAACCCAAAATAAATGAACAAACAGAACAGAAACAGATTCATAGATAGAGAGCAAATTTGTGGTGGCCATATGAGAAGGGGCTGGGGGATAGGTGAAAAAGGTGAAGGAATTAAGAAGTACAAATTGCCAGTTATAAAAACAGTTACAGGGATGTAAAGTAGAGCATAGAAAATATACTCAGTAATATTATAATAACTATGTATGGTTTCAGATGGGTACCAGACTTACTTTGTAAGGTATACAAATGTCTAGTCACTATGATGTATACCTGAAACTAATGTAATAACATTATATGTCAACTATAATGGAAAAATTAATTTAAAAAAAAATTGGCAGATAAGATACAAAAAAAAAAAGTTTCTATGGAGACCTGCTGGAAGCCAACCCAGGGAGAACATAAGACATGCCGACTCCTGTCTATCATTTGCAGTTGGTGCAGCTTTGACTGCAGGGCCCGACATCAGGTTTTTTCAGGAAAGAACACACCTGTCCTTAACTCTTACATCAGCTTTCAGAGTGGTGGTGCCCTAACGGGCAGCTGGATGGAAAATGAGGTGGATGGTGAAGTCATTCAGAACGAGACTTTGGAGTCCAGACTTAGTTCAGATCTCAGCTCTTCATTGTATTCCACAGGGAAAGCATTTAACCTCACCAAAGTTTAATTGCCTTATTTAAAAAAAAAAATGTACACAGGAGGGAAAAGTTCTCAATTCAAACTCCATAGGGCTGGAAAAAAATTAATTGAAATGACATTATCTATGTAAAGGGCTTGACATCCAGTAGGTGCCCCAGATGGCAGCTGGTGTAATGACGAGGTTAGAGTGTGCTCCTTGGCGTCCTCACAGCTCCGAGCGGGAGTGCACTAGCCGCCCTCCCTCTCTGTGCCATGTGTTTTGACTATAAGGTGAGGCTAGTATCTTCCTCGGTTGCCTATACCATGCTCAGTTTCATGCTACACTTGGGCCAGGGGTGAGGGGGGTTGGGAGGGGAGGGGAGGAATCTCCAGGCTAATTTCAGCCTTTGTAATGCCTGTTCTGTGGAATAAGGTGACAGCAATTTTATGCAAGTTGGAGGCCTGCTGGCAAGGACTGGAGCCCAAAAGGAGGCACAGGGCTGGAGCTGGACCCCAGACTCTGCGGCACACAGGCAGCGGTGCAATTAACCTTCGCTCTGGATGCTTGGTTTATTTGGAGCTTGCTGTCGCAAACTACGTCAAAACACTTAGAAATACCTCTTTCCCCTACACCCTACCTGCCCTCGCCACCTGTGCAGGCAGAAGAGCAACCACTCCTCCAGAGAGGGCAAAGTGAGAAGTGCTGGGGGAGGAGGCTGGGCGGAGAGTTTGCCAAGGAACCGGTGGAAGAATTTCGGAATGAAGCTCACATCTCAGGACTGGGGAGGCTGGGTCAGGGTCATGTCTTTAAAGAGTGTTTGAAACCTACAAGCAGATCACTCCCAAGCATAAGCATGCCTCTCCAGCCCTGAATAGACTTCCTTAAGCCCCGATTACACTTGGCCCTACCCTCATTTTCCTATGGCTACTGGGGACTTGAGAGATTTGGGCCTCCACCACTCTGGACACTGCCAAAGATTGTCTGTCCTATGACACAGAAGGAAAGGATGTTCACCAGATACACTGTGAATTGGTACCATTCAGAGAGCCAACAAAAGCAAAGAAAGTAATCATGATGACCCAATCGCAATGGTATAACTTGGTTCCTAGATTGAGAAGATTTTAAAAGCTGACAAAATCTCCAATGTTTAATCATCCATTTATTTGTTCCACAGATATTTCTTATGTACTTAAAATACATTAGGCCCTGTGCTAGGCAGTAGAGATACAAAGGTGATAAGGGTATGTCTCTGACCTCATACATACTACAATCAAGGAGGTAAGAGAGACAAGTGGGATGTTAGAGAAGTAGAAGGTAACACATTATTTATTTCTGTTTCCTCAGTAGAGACTTCTCAGTAACTGGCATAGAACTAGAAATCAAGAGATTTATGATGAATGAATAAATGAATGAATGAAAGTAGTATTTATTGAGTGGGGACTATGTAGCAGACACTCTTCTAAGCATGTAAATACCTTAACTCATTTTATATATGTGATATATTTAATGAATTAATACACATAACTAAATACATGTGATTCATTCATTTAGTAAGTAAATAACTGGTATACATTCAGCCCCCAAAGTTTCTATCCTGAATGTGTTTTGAATCTGTAGAAGGACAAGAATAAACAATAATGGAGGATGACCTTTGGGTTAGACACCAAGAAATCTGTATAAATATGGAAGGAAACTGGATTCTGCAATGGCCAGAAAAAGAAGGTGAGTTCAAATCCTAACTTCACCTCATAGCTAGGTGATTTTACACAAGTACAGTAGCTTATAATCACTCAAGCCTCAAATTCCTAATCTGTAAAATAGAGTTAATACACTCACTTCATGGGGCTCTTATGAGGATTACATCCATCAGGTTCTATATGAGAATGCCCCTGAACTGGGAGGCACCCTCAAAATAGTAGTTGCTATGTATTCAGGACTTAGTAAGAGGTAGCAGAGCATAGTGGGAAGTTAAACTTAGAATCACAGTCCTAGTTCTAAATCTAAATCTGGGTTCCATTAGCCAATTGAAAAATGTAAACAGAGGATTAATTGAGATGATGTGGTTAAGATGCTTTAGCACAAAGCTACTGTTATAGAATGGGGGGGGGCACCAAACCCTTCCTGGAAAATGAATCACCAAAGTCTTTCTAAGAGTCTCTGGATAATCTTTCTGAGTTTGTTGAAATGAACTGAATGAACTGGGTGAACTCCCAGGACCTGCTCTCCGGGGAGCCTGTGAGCATCCCATGTGGGTGTGAGAATCATGTCTGACTCTGCCTCAGGATAAAGCAAGACCTACCTGGTCACGGACTCCTGTGGCTAACAGAGGAGTTATGATAGACAAGGAAGACAGTGACAGGGCAAGGGAGGCAGCAGCAGGAGGGGCCTTTCTTCACCCCCAGAGTCAGGGCATCTGCAGGTCCAGAGCAAGCACAGAGCCGTGCTCTGAAAGAAACAACTGCCCGCTTTCCCCACAGTGCCAGGCTGTTTGGGGAAACCTGAACAAAATGTTCCAGCTCTCAGTATGGACGATCTTCCTTGAGTAAACGTGTCCAAGGCAAACGCACTATGGGTTAAAAAATAATGCGAACAACATTTTACAGGTTATGCAGTAAATTCTTATTTTCTTGTCTCTGATCCACTGAATATGACATGGTTAGTGTATATTTATCATTTCTCATTTTACTTATTTATTTTATTTCTAATTTTTTACAAAAAAAAAAATTAGAGTACAGAGTCCATAAGGCCTCAAATGCCCTTCACTTTGAATGCATGTGTCTATCCAAGGCAACCCTGGTACAGCTGAGGGGACTGGTTTAAAATTAACTCATTAAGATCCTGGTTCAAAAAGGGTTAATGGATGTCGAGAGCCACATCTTTTAGACTCTCTGCTGTTTTTTTTTTTTTTCTCCCCCTAACTCTCTCCCTCCCTCCCTCCCATGTCCTCCCTCCCATGTCCTCCCTCCCCCCAACCCTGGTAACCACCACACTCTTGTCCATGTCTCTTAGTCTCATTTTTATGTTCCACCAATGTATGGAATCATGTAGTTCTTGTTTTTTTCTGATTTACTTATTTCACTCCTTATAATGTTATCAAGATCCCACCATTTTGCTGTAAATGATCTGATGTCATCATTTCTTATGGCTGAGTAGTATTCCATAGTGTATATGTGCCACATCTTCTTTATCCAGTCTTCTATTGAAGGGCTTTTTGGTTGTTTCCATGTCTTGGCCACTGTGAACAGTGCTGCAATGAACATGGGGCTACATGTGTCTTCACGTATCAATGTTTCTGAGGTTTTGGGGTATATACGCAGTAGAGGGATTGCTGGGTCATAAGGTAGTTCTATTTGCAGTTTTTTGAGGAACCACCATACTTTCCTCCATAATGGTTGTACTACTTTACAGTCCCACCAACAGTGAATGAGGGTTCCTTTTTCTCCACAGCCTCTCCAACATTTGCTATTACCCGTCTTGTTGATAATAGCTAATCTAACAGGGGTGAGGTGGTATCTCATTGTAGTTTTGATTTGCATTTCTCTAATAACTAATGAAGCTGAGCATCTTTTCATATATCTGTTGGCCATTTGTATCTCTTCCTGGGAGAAGTGTCTGTTCATGTCCTCTTCCCATTTTTTTATGGGATTGTTTGTTTGTTTGTTGTTGAGTTTTATGAGTTCTTTGTAAATTTTGGATATTAGGCCCTTATCTGAGCTGTTGTTTGAAAATATCATTTCCCATTTAGTTGGCTGTCTGTTTATTTTGATATCAGTTTCTCTTGCTGAGCAAAAACTTTTAATTCTGATGTAGTCCCATTCATTTATCTTTGCCTTCACTTCTCTTGCCATTGGAGTCAAGTTCATAAAATGTTCTTTAAAACCCAGGTCCATGATTTTAGTACCTATGTCTTCTTCTATGGACTTTATTGTTTCAGGTCTTATATTTAGGTCTTTGATCCATTTTGAATTAATTTTAGTACACGGGGACAGGCTGTAGTCGAGTTTCATTCTTTTGCATGTGGCTTTCCAGTTTTCCCAACACCATTTGTTGAAGAGGCTTTCTTTTCTCCATTGCATGTTGTTGGCCCCTTTATCAAAGATTATTTGACCATATATATGTGGTTTTATTTCTGGGCTTTCTATTCTGTTCCATTGGTCTGAGTGTCTATTTTTCTGCCAATACCATGCTGTTTTGATTATCGTGGCCCTATAATATAGTTTAAAGTCAGGTATTGTAATGCCCCCAGCTTCATTCTTTTTCCTTAGGATTGTTTTGACTATTCGGGGTTTTTTATAGTTCCATATAAATCTGATGATTTTTTGTTCCATTTCTTTAAAAAATCTCATAGGGATTTTGATGGGAATTGCATTAAATTTGTATATTGCTTTGGGTAATATGGCCATTTTGATTATATTTATTCTTCCTATCCAAGAACAAGGAATATTTTTCCATCTCATTGTATCTTTTTCGATTTCCCTTAACAATGCTTTGTAATTTTCATTATATAGGTCCTTTACATTCTTTGTTATGTTTATTCCTAGGTATTTTATTTTTTTTGTTGCAATCGTGAAGGGGATTATTTTTTTGAGTTCGTTTTCTAATATTTCATTGTTGGCATATAGAAAGGCTATTGACTTCTGAATGTTAATTTTGTATCCTGCAACCTTACTGTATTGGTTTATTGTTTCTAATAATATTTTGTGGAGTCCTTCGGGTTTTCGATGTATAGGATCATATCATCAGCAAAAAGTGATAGCTTTACTTCTTCTTTTCCGATATGGATGCCTTTTATTTCTTTGTCTTGTCTGATTGCTCTGGCCAGAACTTCTATCACCACGTTAAATAAGAGTGGAGAGAGTGGACAACCCTGTCTTGTTCCTGATTTAAGGTAGAAAGTCCTCAGTTTTATGCCGTTTAATATGATGTTGGCTGATGGTTTATCATATATGGCCTTTATCATGTTGAGATATTTTCCTTCTATACCCATTTTGTTGAGAGTCTTAAACATAAAATTGTGTTGTATTTTATCAAAAGCCTTTTCTGCATCTATTGATAAGATCATGTGGTTTTTGTTCTTTGTTTTGTTGATATGGTGTATTACGTTAACCGTTTTGCGTATGTTGAACCATCCTTGAGATTCTGGGATGAATCCCACTTGATCATGATGTATTATTTTTTTAATATGTTGTTGTATTCGGTTTGCCAGTATTTTGTTTAGTATTTTAGCATCTGTATTCATTAGAGATATTGGTCTGTAGTTTTCTTTCTTTGTGCCATCCTTGCCAGGTTTTGGTATGAGGGTTATGTTGGCCTCATAAAATGTGTTTGGAAGTATTGCTTCTTCTTCAATTTTTTGGAAGACTTTGAGTAGCATAGGAACCAAGTCTTCTTTGAATGTTTGATAGAATTCACTAGTATAACCGTCTGGGCCTGGACTTTTATTTTTGGGGAGGTTTTTAATAGTTTTTTCTATTTCCTCCCTGCTGATTGGTCTGTTTAGGCTTTCTGCTTCTTCATGACTCAGTCTAGGAAGGTTGTATTGTTCTAGGAATTTATCCATTTCTTCTAGATTGTTGTATTTGGTGGCATATAATTTTTCATAGTATTCTACAATAATTCTTTGTATATCTATGATGTCTGTGGTGATCTCTCCTCTTTCATTTTGGATTTTATTTATTTGAGTCCTGTGCCTTTTTTCCTTGGCAAGTCTTGCCAAGGGTTTGTCAATTTTGTTGATCTTTTCAAAGAACCAGCTCCTTGTTTTATTGATTTTTTCTATAGTTTTTTTGTTCTCTATTTCATTTATTTCTGCTCTGATTTTTATTATCTCCTTTCTTCGGCTGCTTTTGGGTTGTCTTTGTTCTTCTTTTTCTAGTTCCTTAAGGTGTGAAGTTAAGTGGTTTACTTCGGCTCTCTCTTGTTTGTTCATATAGGCCTGAAGTGATATGAACTTTCCTCTTATTACCGCTTTTGCTGCATCCCAGAGATTCTGATATGTCGTATTTTCATTTTCATTTGTCTGTATATATCTTTTGATCTCTGCGCTTATTTCTTCTTTGACCCATTCATTTTTTAGAAGTATGTTGTTTAGTTTCCACATTTTTGTGGGTTTTTCCCCCTCTTTTTTGCAGTTGAATTCTAGTTTCAAGGCTTTATGATCAGAAAATATGCTTGGTACAATTTCAATTTTTCTAAATTTGCTGATATTGTCTTTGTGGCCCAACATATGGTCAATTCTTGAGAATGTTCCATGTACACTAGAGAAAAATGTATACTCTGTCGCTTTGGGATGAAGTGTCCTGTAGATGTCTATCATATCCAGGTGTTCTAGTATTTCGTTTAAGGCCACTATATCTTTATTGATTCTCTGTTTGGATGACCGATCTAGAGCCGTCAGCGGTGTATTGAGGTCTCCAAGTATGATTGTATTTTTGTTAGTTTTTGTTTTAAGGTCAATAAGTGGCTGTCTTATATATTTTGGTGCTCCTTGGTTTGGTGCATATATATTAAGGATTGTTATGTCTTCTTGATTCAACTTCCCCTTAATCATTATGAAATGACCATTTTTGTCTCTGAGTACTTTTTCTGTCTTGTAGTCAGCATTATTAGATATGAGTATTGCTACGCCTGCTTTTTTTTGGGTGTTGTTTGCTTGGAGTATTGTTTTCCAGCCTTTCACTTTGAATTTGTTTTTATCCTTGTTGCTTAGATGTGTTTCTTGTAGGCAGCATATAGTTGGATTTTCTTTTTTAATCCATTCTGCTACTCTGTGTCTTTTTATTGGTAAGTTTAATCCATTTACATTTAGTGTAATTATTGACACTTGTGGGTTCCCTACTGCCATTTTATAAATTGCTTTCTGTTAGTTTTGTATCTAGTTTGATTCTTCTCTTTTGTTTTTCTATCATTTGTTTTTGTTTGTTTGTGTTCCATACTTCTTTCCTCTGTTGCTGCCTTTTTTAAGTCAAGTGTTTTTGTGGTGGTTTTTTCAAGGGTGGTTACCATTAAGTAATGAAAAGGGTACCTACCATACTCATTGTAGTACCCTATCTTATAAGTATTTCTGCACTTCATCATCCTTTGCTACTGTTAATCTCCATCCTCTCCCCCCTTTTTTTCCTTTGTTGTCACAGTTTAAGTTTGGTTTTATTGTGTTTTTGGTGGAGCTGTTACTTGTGGTGTTGTTTTCTTTTGTTCTTTGAATCTGGTTGGAAAACCCCTTTTAGTATTTCCTGGAGTGGGGGCTTTCTGTTGATAAATTCTCTCATCTTTTCTGTATTTGTGAATGATTTTATATCTCCTTCATACTTGAAGGATAGCTTTGATGGGTATAGTATTCTTGGCTGAAAGTTCCTCTCTTTCAGGGCTTTAAATATTGGGGTCCACTCTCTTCTTGCTTGTAGAGTTTCTGCTGAGAAGTCTGATGATAATCTAATAGGCCTTCCTTTATATGTTGTACTCTTCTTTTCCCTGGCTGCCTTGAGAATTTTTTCTTTGTCATTGGTTTGTGTCATCTTTATTATGATGTGCCTTGGAGTGGGTTTGTTGGGGTTAAGAAAACTCGGTGTTCTGTTTGCTTCTTGAATTTGAGGCTTTAGTTCTTTCCACAGGCTTGGGAAGTTCTTGTCTATTATTTGTTTGAGTATATTCTCCATTCCATTTTCTTTCTCTTCTCCCTCTGATATACCTATTATTCTTATGTTATTCTTTCTGATGGAGTCAGACAATTCCTGTAGGGCTTTCTCGTTTTTTATTATTTTTGAGTCTCTTTCTTCTTCTCTCTGTTGTGCCTCAAGTTGTTTGTCTTCTATTTCACTAATCCTATCCTCAATCTGGGCTGTTCTGTTAGCTAAGCTTGTTACCTCGTTTTTCAGCTCGTGAATTGAGTTTTTCATTTCTGTTTCATTTGTTTTAATAGTTTCAATTTCCTTGGTAATATATTCTTTGTGTTCATTGAGTTGTTTTCTGATCTCCCTATATTGCCTTTCTGTGTTTTCTTGTATATCTCTGAGTATTTTTAAGATTTCTATTTTAAATTCTCTGTCATTTAGCTCCAAGGCTTCCAATATGTTGTCTTTTCTCCATAGATTTTTTCCACATCTATTTGTGTTACCTCTCTTTCTTTTGTATCCATAATATTCGATTTCCTCTTTCTTATTGGCATCTGAGGGTGGTCTTGTTGATAGCACTAATTAGAATTAATAAAGAGTAAAAAGTAATAAAAAAAAAAAGGTAAAACACCCCACAAAAAAAAAGTAATAATTTATTATTTCCCCCTTTTTTATTTCTTCTCTTTCCCTCCTCTCCCCTCCTCAGGGAAATATCATGCCTATAATGGAGGTCCTGATTTGGGGTGAAGAGTTCAAGGTGCAAAAAAAGGGAGTAGGGACCTACTAAATGCAAAAAAAAAATAAAAATAAAATTTTAGACAAGCATAAGATGATTTGCTTGTAAGTGATGGTCAACTAAGAGATATAATGAGAGGGATAAGAGAGAACCAGAAAAAAGGACCAAAAAAAGAATAATAAAGAAGAAAAAAATAAAAATAATAAGTAAAAATCTGTTGTATTAAGTGGAGCGAAGACTAAATACAATGGAGACCTTGGGTTGGGAGGACCCAAAATGCCACAAAAATAAACAAACAAGAAAAAAACAAAAGCAAAAAAGAAAAATAAAGCCAAAAAAAGCCTTGAGTCCCAAATTAACTAATTTGTTCGTGATTGAGGATTAAATGGGAGGAAAATAAAATGGGAAAAGAAAAAACGAATAGAAAGGAAAAAATAAGAAAAAGAGAAAAACGAAGGAAGAAATAAAAAAGGAAGAGAAAAAAACAAAATAAAGCAAAACAAAAAAAAACAAAAGAGGAGAGAGTGAGAGTTAAGTGTTTTGGAGTATAACCTTAAAGGAGGGTGAGGATGAAGAAGAGAAATAAAATGTAACACTCATGGGTAATATAGTTCAAGAAAAGGGAAGCATAAGATGGGCAGAGAATAGAAGGACCGAGGTGGAGGAAATAAAGGCAATAAGATAGAAGAAACAAACAACAACAACAAAAAAATTAGTGGAACAAGTTGTAAAGTCTGTGGATTTTTCTTGATTTTGAGAGGTTAACTTCTTCCTTTTTCTTTTCTCTCCCTCTTCCTGGTCGGTGACTCTGTACCCCAGGCTCTGCCCCTGTGTCACACTTAGGTAGGGATTTGCAGTTGATGGGATTCTATGGCAATGTCATATAATTGGCTTTAGTCTTGCTGGTAGTCAAGGCTTGTTGGTGTTTGCAGGGTCCAAGGATGAGAGAGTTCGCTTTCCTGGATTCTCTCTCCTAGTCCCCCCTTCCTGAATTAGCAGCCTGGTGATCCAGCTATAAGGCTGCAACTGCTTCTGCCTGGGGAATAAGAGGCTCAAAGAGCTGGGAAATCCCCACTCTATCCCCACTCAGTGCAAGGCTTTGGGAAAGGCTCTGGCAGTCAGGGCCTCCAGTGTAATCAGGCGGGGGTGGGAGTCAATTGTTGTCAAGGTGACTGTTCAGCGCCTAGCATTCAGTTGGACCTCTCAACCCAGGCTTTCCACACTTTATAGCCTGTTTTGGCTGGGAAGAAGAGGCACTAGTCTCTGCTTGCGACTAGTGTAGTATAGATCTTATTATCTGCCAAGTCCTTCTTGTTAGCGTTTATCCCTGAATATGGAGGCTCTATCAATCAGAAGTTGCCCCCGCCCCTTTAGCGAGAGGCACTAAAAAATATCACGCCTCTTGTCTTGGATCGCTGAACTGAGAGAGATCTTATCAATTAGAACTGAGGGTGCGCAGATTTCATGGGTTAAGCTAATTTCAGTGATTGGGTCGCAGCTGTGCTCCCGAAGGTATTTTAGGCTGCCTGCGCACGCCCCTCCCCCAACACTTGATTGTTAGCTTGAATGGCTGGGTGAGGTGCCCCGCCCACGGAGAGAATCTCCCAAGTAGAAGACCACCCTGGTGCCTCTCCCGCTGGCCCTGCCGCTGGCGGCTGGATCGCACCAGGCGCAGGATAATGGGGCACCCTGGGTGTGCGGGCCAGTAGGGTGCTCTGGGCGCGTGGAATGCCCAGGGCACGTGCAAGAATGGGGTGCTCCGGGCACCGGTGGCTGGCGACTCTCACTCGCAGTGCGCGGGCCGCTGGGAACGTTAGCGGTGCTCGCTCTGCAACCGGACCGGGCGCGCGCTGGCGGCTGCTCGCGGCTCCCGAGTGTGGGCGGTGCTCGCTCTGCAACCGGACCGGGCGCTCGCCAGCGGCTGCTTGCGGCTCCCGAGTGTGGGTGGTGCTCGCTCTGCAACTGGACCGGGCACGCCGGTGGCTGCTCGTGGCTCCCGAGTGTGGGCTGACTCACCACAGGTGCAATCCCTCGCGGCTTGAATGAAGGTCCCTGCGCTAGCTTCCTCCACACCCTCGTCTCTCAGATTCAAGTGATAACAGTCCTTTCGCTTTCAGTTTGTGTGGAACTTCGGAAGGCTCTGAGGATAAATTTTTCTGTTTCTAGTTGATAAATTTGTTGTGATTTAGGGGAGATCTGTCATACGCGCTGCTCATGGCGCCATTTCCGTGACGTCACCCGACTCTCTGCTGTTTTTACAAATACCTTTGACACCACAAGAATTTCAAGTTTTTGGTTCAGAACCCTGAACCTGTGAGGTTATAAATGTGGCGAAACCTGGTCTGCCTTGGCTGTAAAGAGGACACGTGCTACTTTGAAATCTAAGTCTGCTCAGCTCCACTTAGGACTCCACGTAGGTCTAATGTTAGAGAAGTTAGAACAGACTGGAAAATATGTGTAGCAAGAAACTATTTGACTTGCAAGGGGAAATTGTAAAGGGGTCCATTTGCCTAATGTTTTAGAAAGATTTGGTGGAGGGGGGAAGGTCTGGGTCTGTGAGCCTTGGTGTTGCTGCTCTGGTCAGGTGACCGGAGCACTCAGAACTGTCCATACAGGATCCAGGTAATCAGTCACCTGAGGATAGCTTTCAGACTCTGCGTGCAAAAATTAAAACCCAAACAAAACTAGTCCCAAGACCCCTCCATAGGCCACACAGTCGCGCGTCACATATTGATGCACACTGCTACAAATTTTATCTAATCAACTGACATTCTGAGGAGTGGAAAATTCAACAAGAATGACAATGTGGTGACAATTTAATCTCCCCTCGCCCTTCATAAACACACCATCTTCTATTTGACCTCCACTCAGGTCAAGACATTTCACTAATTTCCTAGTCATTAAAAGATATTTTTATACCCAGCCTGTAATATTATACTCCTTGGTGGTTATAAAAGCTCCCAACAGAATTCCAGGCTCAAAAAATGAAGAATGAGAAGCTGAATCACAATTATGATCCGTTAAGGAATTCCACAGAAGTAGAGCCACTATTAAATAATTTACGGTCTTTGATCTGGTCACAGATCTACTGAAATCGTCACATCACTCAAGCTTACTATTTTCAAACAAAAAAGGGATAGTTCCTTCCCCACCTACCACCCACTCACCCAGGCTGAAGACACAGAAATAAAGCTTCCAGATGTTTGTCTGGAGAGGTCAGACCCCAGGAGCGGCCCTTCTGCCAGCCTTAGGGCACCTGCCGCCATCAGACACTGTGGCTGGCATTGGCTCTGCTTGTCCGATTTGCATATCTCTAAAAGTATAACTAGGAGAAAGTGAGAGAATAAGTAACTTTTAATTAAATTAAAGTTGCCTACATTTTTGCCAGAACTAGACCTGTGGTTCTCCAAGCTCAGCATGTGTCGGAAGTAGCTGCAGGGCTTGCTGACGCACAGAAAGGCCGGCCCCAGCCCTGGAGTTTCTGGTTCAGGAGGTCTGGGGTGGGGTCCAGGAATGTGTCTTTCTAACAAGTTCCCAGGTGATACTCATGTTGCTGGTCTTGGCACATTTAGAGAACCCATGAGCTAAACCTATAGCTTCTGTTTCCTTAGACACAGTTAAATTGTGGCCTGAAGCTTGCTGAGTTCTTATACTCCATCATAGCTGTCGTAGGGTACAAGTGGGAGGGAGAGTCGAAGGGCAGGGCAGGCCCTAGTCTCCCCGGTATCAAATCTAAAGCTTACATTGAAAACGCCATCTTTTCTCAGAGGGCCCTCTGTCTTCACGACAAGCCCTCAGCCCCAAGGAGGAAGGGAAAGATAGTGTTCTTCATCAAAAGAGCAGCAGCCTGGGAACTGAGAGGTTTCAGCAACTGGGAGAAAAGGCACCTAACTGTGGAAGTTACTATATTCATTAGGAAGATCTCATTTCACTTGAAGAGCAAAGAAAGAGAAAGAAAAACAACAACAGAAATAACATTTTAGGCTAGTTAAGGTTCTTCCTTCTATAACTGTGTATTATATCCTTTAAACAACTGTCATACATGTCAGCTACTTAACATTTGCAAATAAGTTGTTTCCAAATTCAGTGTGGGTTATCTTCATTTGCAAATTTAGGCCAGACCTTGTTTGGTGATTTCACATGACAGCAATGATTGTGTGGAATTTGCTTGCTACATTTGCTGTCTCAAAAAAAAAAAAAAAAAGTGAGAGGAGGGGGACCAGAGATTATTGGGACATTATTTAGCTTTTGAAACAAAGAAAGCTGCAACCAGATGAAATTTCACAGGCTCTCGGCTGATTTGTTTGCAAAATCTGCACTAAGGAATCCTAGAGAAGGGTTAGGTGATGATATATTACTGTTTCCTGATAATCCCCCTTAGTAATTATCCTCTTTTGCCTCAGGGATCTAGAGAACTCAAGCTAAAGCAGGTGAGTTATTTTACAATCATTTCCCAGATAACTGCAGTTGAGTCTATCTGGACAGAGTAGGAAAAGAATACCTATTAGAACAGAAAATGTTGAAGCCATCTGAAGGAATATTACAACTGTTTGTTTATGAACAATCTTTAAAGGCATAGCATTCGCACAAAGTGGAGAACAAAAGGTAAGTGACTCGTCTTTGGCTTGTTTTTATGAGGAAGGCATATTATATTTTAGCACTTCAAAACAAAAGTAAACTACAGGGAGACATCGAAGGCGAGGAAGCGAAGCTGGTGATGGCAATAACGTCAAACATTACTGAGCACACAGCTGACCTTCACAACAGTCCCAGGAAGCACAGGCCTGAGAGACTGGGTAACAGGCTCCGTCACGTGGTAGGCAACAGCGCTGGTCTCCACACCTACAGCCTGCATCTGTCTGACCACAAAGCTCCTGCTAGGCCAGACAGAATTTGCAAAATTAAACAATTTTTTTTTCTATAAAGGATGCGTGCTGTTGGGGCGGAAGGTGAGAAAATGCAAAGGGAATCTTGTGTCCCATCATTGTGTACACAGGTGGAAAGCTCCCGTCACGGTGGAGAGCAAACACCAGAGGTCAGGTTCAGGGAAGTTACAGACTTCAGAACGCAAACTGCCTATTTCCATTTGTTGTCATTTGAGCAGACATTGTCTATAATTCTGCCCTGTGTCAGTCAGACTGCTGAAGAGGCCAGGTGCTCTGCAAACCATGTACTAAGTGTTTTGCCTTCCTTGATGTCATCAAACACCTTTCCCAGACTTTAATAGCCCACAATGAGAAATTATCCAATTTATTAAAATGCTAAACTCTCTTAGTTCAGTAATTCTGATCATTTTTCAAAGGGCTGAAAATATATTTAGCAATTTACAAGTATGCTAGAGCTGAAGTTCTCCAGTGTCCCTCCACACCTGGTCCTCCTCACGTGATCCCCACCTCAGTACATGCTCCTCTCAGCTTCTCAAGCCGTAACGTATGTCACTCTTGTTTCTCCCCTTGTCCCTCTTCCTCTGCATCGGACCCACCGGCCACTCCTAAAACGTACCTCCAGATTGTATCTCAATTTCTTTCACTCTCCTCATCTCCATCATCACCTCCCAAATCCAGAATTCTGTCATCTCTCACACGGATAAGAACAATCACCTCCTACCTCGTCTTCACACAGCAGCTAGGGGTGTTGTGTTTCACCCACCTTTCAGAAAATTCATTTTCTTTTTTCATTATGCAACAAGTCCATAATTGCAGTGTGGGAGGCTGAATATCTACGCCCCCCCAAGAGATCCACATCTTAACCCTGTGACTGTAAATGTAACATATGTGAGGAAAAGGGTTCTTGCAGACTGACTAAGTCAAAGATATTCAGATGAGGAGATGATCTTATATTATCCAAGGAGACTTAAATACCACCACTAGTGTCCTTGTAAAAAAAAAAAGCAGAGAGTTTACCGGGGGTAGTCAACCTTTTTATACCTACTGTCCACTTTGACAACAGCCTGGCCAGCACCTTGGTCTCCGCCTGCTGAAACTGACTCAGGCTTCTGGACTCTGGAACTGGGAGAGAATAAACTTGCCACCAAGTTTGTGGTGATTCATTACAGCACCCACAGGAAACTAATAGCATACACTATCAGTGTAAAGTTCTAAAATTAGAATAAGGAGGCTGTCCCCCTGTGTCTCTCCCCAGAGCTACAAACCACAGACTCTCCTCACGAGACTCTGAAACCTGCATAATTATGTTTATTATGTCACCCTAATAAAAGAATAAATCACAAAAAACATTAGAGATAAAGTTTAAGTACTTCTTTTTTTTTTTTTTTTTTTTTGTATTTTTCTGAAGCTGGAAACGGGGAGAGGCAATCAGACAGACTCCCACATGCGCCCGACCGGGATCCACTCAGCACGCCCACCAGGGGGCGATGCTCTGCCCACCAGGGGGCGATGCTCTGCCCCTGGGGGGGGGTCGCTCTGTTGCTACCAGAGCCACTCCAGCGCCTGGGGCAGAGGCCAAGGAGCCATCCCCAGCACCCGGGCCATCTTTGCTCCAATGGAGCCTCAGCTGTGGGAGGGGAAGAGAGAGACAGAGAGGAAGGAGAGGGGGAGGGGTGGAGAAGCAGATGGGCACTTCTCCTGTGTGCCCTGGCCAGGAATCGAACCTGGGACTTCTGTACGCCAGGCCGACACTCTACCACTGAGCCAACTGGCCAGGGCAGTTTAAGTACTTCTTGACTATCCCCTCTCCTCCCACCCTCTCTATTCCCCTCATCTGGGGTACCTACTGTCATAAGTATTGGGTTTCATCAGTCCAGTTCCTTTTCTATACATTTATATAACATGAATGCACTGAAGAAAGATTCCACTTATTTTTGTTTTAGTAAGCCCAAATTGCTCCCCCCAAATTTATGGCTTACCAGTAGCTTTGTTGCTTTTGAACTTCACATAAATAGATAATATGTGTATGCTCTTCTTCAACTTACTTCTTTTATTCAGCATTAAGTTTTTGATACTCATCCATGTTCTCAGTACTGATTTACAGTTCATTTGTTTTTGCTATTGCAGCATATCCCATCGCGTAAATACACCACAATTAATGCACCCATTCCCATCTAGACTTATCTTAAGAAAGAGTAGTTTCATCACAACATCCCCTGCTTGGAGCCCTCCACTGACTTCCTGCTACAGTCTCAGGACATCAGATTTACCCCATGGCCCACCTTTGCCTCTCTCACTTCACCTCATCCTACACTCCCTGATTCTCCACTTTTTTGGGTCCCAGGAGCTCACCAAATCCACTTCTACCTCAGGGCACTTAGCCCCTCCCCAACCACTGCATTCCCAGGTATTTGCATCCTCAGCTTTGTTTTATTCAAATCTTCTCAAATCTCATCTCCGCACCTTCCCACAGCATCTGGTCCAAATGAACCCCATCGTCAGTCCATTTGCTCCAAAGCCCTTGTTTTATCTTTCTCAGTGTACCTGTACCTCTCTGCATGTGCCTATATATTTGCTTCCTGGACTTCTGTCTGTCTCCCTAAATGGAGGGCATGAACCTGTCTTCTCCACCAATATCCTTAGCAACTAGAACGGTACCCATGCAGGACCTGGAGTGGATGCTCAGCATAGTTTTGTTGATGGATAAATGAGTGAACGAATGAAACTGTAAAGAAATTAATATCTTGTGAGTAGGTTGGAGCTACCCAAAATTCATTGACTCATTCATTCCTTCCACAGATATTTTCCAATGCTTATGTTTTGAAAGCCCTGACTTGGTACAGGCGAGGAGAAGACAGTTTGCTCATTATGACAATTTCTTGTTCTGCAGACTTGGTCAGCAAGGGCTGATCCATGGAAGGTGAGGAGCTGCAAGGGCGTTTATTGAAAGGGGGTTCTCACTTTATGTATAACTGTATGCTTCCCCCCTCTTCTGTGTTTTCTAGCAGGGTGGAGTGTGTACTCTCAGAGGTGACTAAGCCTCTAGACTATTATTAGTGAAGCAGGGGTGCCGGTTACACACCAACCAGGCCTCTCCTTAGCCCAGAGGGGAGAATCTACCCAAGCCTGTTGGATTATTTGGGCAGGATTCCAACAGGAGAAGACAAGAGAGGCTGTCCCTTAATGAGGTCTGCCTGTGAGAGCACAAAACATCACAAAGATACCGAAGGATTCAAAAATAAACCAAAGTTAAAAAAAAAAAAATTGCCTTATCAGGCACTGCCCAAACTTTTAGAGTCTCTTATTACACTCTATGAATTTGATTTCAAAATTTATCTACTTTACAAATAAGTCTTTCTAGACAGTCCATTTTTTAGACTTTGTTTCTTAATTTTCTAAAGCCAGAAAATACAATAACTAAAACCTGTGCAAGAAAAAAAATATAGAAAATAATTTTAGGGGTATCTCATGTTCCTCTTCTCTGGGCTGTTTTCCACTTGTTAAAAAAAAATAGTTCTTAACTATTAGGCTTTATCTCTTTTAACATTAACTTCAAAAATTCAAAGAAAAGTGGAAGACAATGGGTGCTTACAGAACACATTAACAATGGGGTCTTGAGGGACAGCATGAGTCAGGAAGCTAGGAGTGGATAGCAAAGCCTCTCATGTCTAAAGCACTGGTCTGAGACCAGACCTCTGTGGGCAGCACCGCGTGGAGGCGCGCAGTCAGTGGCTGAGTACCTCCAGTAGGCGAGAGAGACCATGGTGGAGCATTTGCACTGCAGATGGAGGAAGCTGGATTCTAGTCTTTCCAGCACCACGTACCCCACGCAGAACAAAAGAGAGGTGACCAACAACAGCACAATCAGCTTTACCAAACAAGTCAACCTGTGGCTAAGAGTCACACTGTAATTGCCACTAGGGAACAGAGAGAAACTTTCATGAGTCAAGTTGGCCAGGTTAGGACTATGCCTATTTGGAGAGCTGATGTCCCCTCAAAAGACTATACAGATCTATGTATTACTAGATTGCCAGAACTTCCAAAAGAAGTCAGAACTGTGGAGATGTTTGCAATACATTTGAATAACTTTTGAAATATTCTGTGATCACATCAAATTTGTCTGTGGGCTCAATTTGTCATGCAAGCCACTGATTGCTTTGTAACCTCTCACCTGACAGCAGCGCCCTCAGTGGCAAACTTGACCTCTGACAGCCATAGTGTCCCTTTTCTTTTTTTTTTTTTAATTAATTAATTTATTCATTTTTAGAGAGGAGAGAGAGAGGGCAAGAGAGAGACAGAGAGAGAGAAGGAGGGAGGAGCTGGAAGCATCAACTCCCATATGTGCCTTGACCAGGCTAGCCTAGGGTTTCGAACCAGCGACCTCAGCATTTCCAGGTCGACGCTTTATCCACTGGACCACCACAGGTCAGGTGTGTCCCTTTTCTTTTAAAAAATATTTTGAAATATCTTCTATCCTTTCCTAAGATAAAACTTACAGATAGTACAATCTACCTATGCACCTAATTCAAAACTTGAAACATAATGTCCTTGCTATCATGTAAAAGAGAAGTAAAAGATGGGTAATGGACACAAAGAATGTGTTGCAATGTATAACTGAGGAGACTCAGCTAACCTGGAAGGTACAATAAAGTCATCAGATGCTTGCCTCTTTAGAGCAAATCCCTGAGCATGCAATAGCCGCACATCACTGAGAGTAATATAGTGTGTTGGTTAATCATGTATAAGTGTGTTATATACCTCAATGTCCAGTGGGATATTTTTAAGCCATACAGGATGCAGGACAGTTCTCTGTAGCATAAGACTGTCCTGGTATAGCTGCCCCTGCCCACTCATCATTATGACAACAAAAAGTGCTTCCAAAACATTCCAAATCAATCCTTAGAAAGCGGCGCCACCCTTGTTAAGATACGGTGACATAGACCAACCAACCAAAGGCTGACCAATAAATTTTAGTTGACAACCGGCTAGACAACCTGGGACAGTTTGCTTAACCTCTTTGAGCTTTCATCTGTCAAATGGGGAAACAGTGGTACCTGCTTCATAAATATTTTTGTGGAAATTAAATACTTTAAGAATTGCAAAATGCTTAGATAACAAGCTCCAAGCAAATGTTAGCTTTTTGTGTCACTACTGGGTTGATATGAGATGGCAGTTACTCCAAGTCATCATCCCACAGGCTAAAGCTATTGCTAATCTGAGTGTTCTTCAGAATCCTAGAGTTTGTTAAGCAAGCGTGGAGAAAGAGGCAAGTTCTGTCTTCATTCATGACCCTGAACAAAGTTTTCCATCATTCTCTGACTCCAACTCCAGTTAAGAGAAAGCCACAAAGATACCCACCTTGTCATTTTTTTCCCCAAATTGCTTCTGCTTCAGTACTCTCTATTTTTACTATATTAGAAAATATGAAGTAATACTGCTATCAGATCTTATGATAAGTTGATTTTCCCAACTTGTTTCATGAGCTCTTTGGGGAAGGGCACAAGTGGTATTCTTTTTCTGTCACTGCACAGCAACTGATTGGAACAACGGACAGCGAGGGCTCTTAGCACGTGGCAGTCACATACTGGTGCAAATTACCTGGCTGTTCACTGTCTGTCTATCTATCTGCTCATCCATCCATCCATCCATCCATCCATCCATCCATCCATCCATCCATCTAACCTGGAGGTTTAGGGCTTCTATTTCTTATCCTCCCCAAGATGTCTACACATTCCCTGGAGTTTATGTGGACACATCTAATCTGTGTCAGATGTACTGGATGATCACCCTCAGTTTCACGCAGCCCTATCTGCATGGCTGTCCATGCTTTGTGTCAACCCTGGGTGAAAACTCAGCACCATTCTTAATTGCTATAAAATGAAAACAAAACACAAAGACCACTCTCACAAAGAAGGTGTATGCATTAAAGATTTTACTGAAGCTCTGTAGTAATGTGGAATGTTTGCAGCACAGTGTTACAAATACCATATATTTTAATATTAAACCCCGATTTCTCTTGTAAGTTTTTTGGTCACTCTGTCATCTTGCATGACTAACCATTCTCCTACTAGTCTCCCTGACATCTCATTATAAATAAATTAATTAATTAATTAATAAATAAATAATATAATCTTTCCATTTTATTTTGCAGAATAATTCCACTCCCTCCAGTTTCTGCCCCTCGGCTGGTCCTGGCCACTCCCAAAGCCTTTCTCATATCCTGTAATATATGTCCCCCAGCCCCTGCTTCCAGCCCATTAGTATTGGCTAGGGGAAGGGACACAAAATATGCCACCCACTCAAAAAGCAGAAGAAGGTTGGGGTTAAGGTTAGGCTTTATAGACAATGCTGGCTCCAAGTAATAATATTTTCCCTCCATTTGTCACTGAGGTACAATGATTTGACTTCAGATGATGACCAGAGAATTTTTCAGGTTTTCATTTTACTGTGGAATAGTTATTTAAGAGCTACTCCAGGCCAAATGTATGGTAGGTTCTTACAACACAACCAGTCAGCACCTATATGAGCTCTAGATAATAATTCCATGCCTGGTCTGTAGACAGAATTTGTCAACCTGACCCTATCGCCCTCTGAAGAAGGTGACTGCCAGTGAGTCAGCCGCTGACATTCTGTGTCTCTAGTTCTCATTCATCAGAGAGAGAGAGAGAGAGAGAGAGAGAGCAAAGAGACTAGATAAGCCAAATACATCTAGGATTATAAACTATCATGTGGTAACATGCAGAAAAAGGCTGAGAGGCACTAAGCATGTTTAAATAAATACCTGCAAACATAAAATAATTTCCTTCTTGGATATTGTAAATTAAAGATGTTTTATATCTCTCTATTTATATTTTCAATATTCCTGTTATTTTTTATGAGGCACTAAAATCTACCAAACTAGGTACACAAGTAGGGTAGAATACAGCAAACACATTTTCAGCGAAGTCGCCAATATTTTAATTGTTTCCCCCCAAAAAATCTAGACCCAAGTGCCCTACCTTGGTTCAGTTAATATTAAACTATCTATTTTTCTTATATTATTGGACGAGACAAATTTTAAACAACAGAATACTATGAGCTAAGCCTAAAGCAAGCCAGTAGTTCATTTGGTTCAACCCATGGATTTTCCTGTTAAGGACAAACAAAAACAAGCTATGAAACAAAAAAACATCTCTCTAACATTGAAATATCTTTCCCCTCTAGAGTAAAGTATATATCCATAGTTTTCCTCACTTAAATGCTGTGATCCAGTGATTAAAGAGCCAGGGGGAAACTGATTTCCCTGATCTCTAAAACATTGATTAATCAGAACTAAATTATTTTTATTTCTCCCCTCCCCCAAAAAAGGGAAGGAAAATGACAACTTTAAAAAAATAATTCAAATATAAGAACTACATATAAGAAATAAAAAGTTGGAGGCAAAACCCCAAAATAAATAGACACAATTTAAAGAACTAGACAAAATACTGGGGCGGGGGGCGGATCTCTTCCAGCCCTGTGTTCATTCTTAGTAGTACAAGAGATACTTTATATTTTCTTGGCCATGTTTAAGCCATTCAAACACTATTGCTATAACTTTTTTTTTGTCACTTCATAACCTTTATTTCACAGTTTCAACTTTTAAAAGAACTTTTATTCATGGCCCCAACTCAAAAACTGGTAGACACATTTTAGGTATGCTGCCACCAAGTGGCAGTTCTGTGCAGTCACCTGATTTAAACGAAAACCTTTGGCTTGGCCTGCCATTCAGAAGTAGATCACTACTAACACCTTTCTCTTTATAGACTTATTAGGCCTCTTTACCAACTTATTTTGCCACCACTGTTTAGTCAAAAACAGCTACACTTGTCACCTAATAATATATTTCCTTGTCCTTTCGCATAAATTCCTTCAGAATGAAAATGCTAAGTAGAAACAGAATTGTCTTCTATATATGAAATACCAATAGCCATATTTAAGTGGATAACCTCAAAGACTATATTTTAGAACTTTTAAACAAATAAACATTTAGGGTACAACCTAGTACCTTTCCACTAATTCTTAGCTCTGCTTTAAATAACCTGAACTGAATCACAAAGCTTGACCTCAAAATCCCCTCTCAGCAATTTGTCTAAAACTTTCAAGTTCCTTTAGATTCAAAAAGCCCTCTAGGCTTTCCTAACATCCATACATTTCCTTTCTGTCTCACTAACAGATAATGTGGGTACCTCATCCAAGCTGTTGGAATAGACTCAATGCTCAAAGCCTCTTCTTGCTTTCTCTTCATGTGGCAGCAGAGAATACACAAGCCTTCTTTTCTATTTCTCTACAACTCTAAGTAGTTACATTTCCACTTCATTCATCTTTGTCCCAACTTTTCTAATCCCCCAAGTAGCCATTTCCAAAGAGAGCATCTGGCAGAACTTGTTAAGACTAATTTCTATAGAGGACTTAATTAGTCACATCAAGCTCTCAACTACCTTAGCAATATCCTCAGATCTTCCCGTCTTGTCAAATGTCTCAATGATACTTAAAGGCCTCAGAAACTGCATTCTGAGCAACTATATTCCTTATGTGGAGCAGATATCTTTACCAACAAAAGACTGTATGATTATTTTTTGACAGAGACTTAGCTGAGTTTCATGATAGAGGAGTATTCCATATTGCTCTGTGGATATGTTTTATAGTTTGTTCAAATTCAAGACAACTTTGCACATTATCTCTATAAGAAAGTGAAAATATAGTAGGATAATTTTTAAAACAATATGAATAAATTGACCACAGAGGTTCTCTTCTGGTACAAAGTGTCTAAATCTCTCTTTTCCTCTTCTTTCACATTCTCACCCCATCCCCTGCCTCCTCCCTCCCTCCCCCTCTCTCTCAGAAACCACTCCTCTGATTAACCTTTCTCAGCGCTGGGCTTTGCCTGCACGCCTGCTGGCTGAGTTCACCACCAGCCTGCTTCCAGTCATTCTCCCAGGAGGTAAAAGCAGTTCCACATTCAGCATCTCCATCTCTGCCTGCTCCCAGAGATGCTAGCCAACCCCACTGACAGTCCTGCTACGTGAGAAAAAGCCCATTGAGACACAACTGTGTCTTTTAATTTCAGAAGAAGAAAGGTTTGATTCACCCACCAATGTTTAAAATTCTTGTGTTTTTCTCTCTCTCCTTCACTGCCATTTCCACAGATCTAGAAGATAGGAAGACTGCCTGTGATTCCAACTCTACCTCCCTGAGGATGTTTGCCTATAAATTTAAGGGATTGGACCCATGGCACTGTAAGACACTGTTCAGCTTAAAAAGAACAGATAAATTCAAATAATTTCTGATTAACAATAATAATACTTAATAGAACGGCATGTATGGGTTGCCTGCCACACACCAGACACTAATATATTACATATAATCATGACAATAATTAACATCAATTGTGTGCTGGTCACGTGCAAAGCACGTGATACACATTGCCTCGTATGCCCCTGTGACAACATTATGAGACATCCACCTTTTTGCATATGAAGAAAACAAGGCAAAGAGAGAGTGATAAACTTGTTTCAGGTCACATACAGTTAGTAAGTGGTAGAGATGGGAAATGAACCCAGTCAGTCTAACTCCAATAGACAAGGTTTCAATCACTACACTCTACTTAGAACAACTTTACAGAAAGTGGTATTATTATCACTATCTTGTAGTAAATGAACATTTACATGGTGAGTTACCTCCCAAAGAGTTATCGTCTAGTTAAACAGAAAAATGCACCGGTTTTCACTGTAGTTGGAATGTAAATTGATATCCAAATAGAAATGTTAGGGAAAGAAAAATACAACTGCAATAAGAAAATATCCTATCAATAGGATGTTTTATATGAATTAAGACTATAATATAAATGGTATAAAAAACATGTTACAATAGTTTGGCTTGCTCTTTGTTCATATTTTACTTCATCTTGTAAAACATTACTTTATAATCAGTACCTGATCTTTCCAAATGATGAAGGTTTCTTCTAAGGTCGTATTTTGTTATCTGTTGGCTCTTGCTAATGATATCTTATTTCTTTGTATGTGTAATTATTTTTTTTTATACTAAAGAGCTAATTATCCTGCGAGTTTTACCTGTGGAAAATCTTTGAGGCCTACAATGAAGGTAAATTCTTCAAGAAGAGTTTAGTGTTTGCTTCTGTTGTGAATGGAGACATTAGCAATACTAGTACCAATCCTGGGAAATTTTAAGGACACTTATCAGCTTGAGATATTCACAAAGTGTGTCAATTCAGTCTGCAAAGTCTCATGAGAGATGGTTTATGGTTGTCAATTTTCAAGGAAGTTTCTCCCCCATTAGTTCATTGCTAGGGTTTGGAAAGTTTTCTCTGAGGTGCCCTGAGTGGACATAGAGAGTGTTACTGTTATTTTTAACTCACCTTTGCACTGCTGGTGTAACCCCATGGAGCTCCAGCTTTGTACTTGACTACCATTTTGTCATTTGGGCCAGTTACTGTATACCACTGAAACACAATTTCCATAGACAGAAGATGGAGTCAATATTAATAATAATATTAAATCCATTGCTGATTACTGAGGTCAAATGAGATTTGCTATATAAAAAGCACTCTGAAAATTGTCAGGTCCTACATAAATATTAGCCATAATTGCTATCCCTTCCTTTATTTATTCAGAAATAGTTCTTAAATGCCTACTACTATGTACCAGAAACCATTGAAGATGCAAAAGGCTTAACAGAGATAGAGAAAAAGAGAGAGGAAAGGATAGGGTAAAGTATAGGGTAGATAAGAAGTTACAGTGCATCTCAGTATGTTCTCAGTGCTGTTTCTGAGGTCCTACCCACACGAGGGAAGCCAGACTACATACTCTACTTCAACCCCGTTGGTCTCCCGTGGCCAGGTAGGACTTCGGTAGGCAGCCTGGGAGCATCTTCAAAGCACAGGATGCTTGGTGAATAAACATGTGTAAGACCAGAGTCAAACAGAAAATCCCCTGGTAGGGCTAGGGTGGGGGTAGAGTGGGGCATTACTGCTTTTCATCATAATTTTCCGGAACTGTATGGTTTCTTTCTGTAAATACACATTGCTTTAATGTAAAAGAATAATAAGAGAAAATTCCTACAATCATACCCTTGGTGTATGGCAAATGCATTCTAATTAGTAATGTGCACCTCTATCTACAGGAAAGGCCTGGAGTTCAGATTGGTCCATGTTGTCTAGAGACTCCCTAACACTGAAGGCAAACTCGGAGACATTGCCAGTTCCATTCCAGACTTCTGTATAAAGGGAGATCACAATAAAATGAGCTGTCATCTTTTGGCTGGTGGAGGGTTCTGACTTCAGTTTGTAACACAGCACCTGTGAAGCACGATAAAGTTAAGTGTGCTTGTGTCAATATTAGTAAGCAGATGAGGGACGAGATGAATAAATGAAATCAAGTCATGTTAAAATAAAAAAAGGTAATAGGTAGTGCTTAGGGCTAGAACACAAACAGTCTTCAAAGGAACCACAGATACTCTGTCCCTCTGAGAGCATACAGCCCTGTGCCGGGGTGGAGGCTTGGTGAACCGAGCTCAGGCTGGATTTCGGCTCCCACTAACCCTCTTGGCTGGGCCCCTTCCTGCAGTGAAAACCTGCACAGCTGTGCAAGGCAGCGCTGACTGAAGAGCACAGGTTTGAAACGAGATGTAAGGGTTCAAATCTTATCTCCGTTTCCTACTAACACTATGACCTTAGATAAGCAATTAAGTCTCCGGTTTCCTTGTAAGTGACATGAAGATTGAAGTACCTGCCAAATAGACTTGTTATGAAGATCTAATGAGTGAGTACATGCAATACAGCACTGAGAATATTGCTTTTAGAGAGTAATTGGTCAATCAGTGTTTGCCATATCCTTGCATCACTCACAGCGGGCACACGTGCAGAATGTATTTCAGTCTGCACAGTGCCTTAGCAGTAGTGCATATGCGGCTTCTCTGCTAGGGGACAGAGCACGAACGCAGAGACGAAGTCCTCTTTCCCAGGGATACCTTTACCACACATCAGCCAAATGACTTGGAGCAGCTCACGGCACCTTCGTGAGTCTCAAGTTTCTTTGGCTCTTAAATCAAAATGATAATGCCTCATAGCCTAGCTCTGAAGTTGAAATGAGAGCGTGTATATGAAACTGTTTTCTTTCTACTGTAAAGTACTGCACAGTCAGAAGGTACCGGAAGTAACTGCAAAGCATAAAACACAAACCCGTATCCACTTTTCACCTAGGCCCATAGACATGGGAGGCATGCAGTAGATAGTGCTGAATTAACAAATGAATACAGTTGTCAATAAATGAGGGCTTAATGGTGATTTTCAAAAGGAATTATGAGTCATGTGCCTCAATATTACCTGGGGACACTGTTTTGCAAAATCCTGGGGAAAGGGCTGCAACAGTATTCTTGACCTTCACTGCACACTGAGCTGACTGGAGGAACTTGGAAAAATACAGAAGCGCCACTCCCCAAAATAAGTAAGTAAGTACGTACGTAAATAAATAAATGAAAATACGGAAGCTGGTGTCCCAGCCCCAGAGATGTGGTGAAATTGGTCTGGGGTATATTGAACTTGAGGCTTTTTACAGCTCCTTTGGCTGAGTTGAAGGTGTGGCCAAGGTTGAGAATCACTTATCTAACTGAATGAGCCTAAAAGTTAAGGCAGACACTGACACCTGTCACCCCAAAAGTCATCTCCCATGCCCTTCTCTCTTGCCTCTCCCTTCCATGAAGGCTGGAAGAAGAAATGACTCATTCTCTCACCTTTCACTAAGTTTAGGGGTGACCAAGTACCCAAGTCTGGGCCGAGGTCAGAGGTCTGTCGGGTCAAATGAAGAGGCTTCTTCGATGCTTTTCTTGTTCTGATAAAAAGAAATGAATGTGCCTGATGCTTCTTGCTTCACCTTCTTCCTGCCCTGAATACCCACATGTGGTTGGACTTACCACGAGCCATAAGAGAAAGGCCACCTGACAGGGCCCCAGAATGTCAGCCTTGACCTCACTGAGCCTCTGCATCAACTTCAGCACTCACCTACCTCTGAACCTGTCAGGGGAGAAAAAGAAACTCCTAGTTTGTTTAAGCCACCAAAATCCAGCTTTCTGCAGCATGCGGATGAGCACAATCCTAACTGACAGAAAGAGATCCCGTCTGTTTTCTTTTGCCCCAGTCTTCAGAGGAGACGCTAACGTATTAAACGCTTTTGTGGAAAAATGACTACAAGCTTATTTACAGAGTGAGGAGTTTGCCTGGGAAGGAATTTAAAGAGTGGCTGACTTGAAGGTGCGGCCTCCTCTAATTAAAAACTCTCAGAGACTGTCCTACCTGTTGAAACACCCATGATGTAAGAGGGAGAAGGGGCTTTCATTGAATGATTTTCTGGAAAGTTCTCTTTCTTAATTGTTCCTTTGCAGAATTGCACAACATGTAGATAAAGGACAGGCTTTAAGAGGAAAAAGACGCCCTCCGTTCCCAACCCGCCCTGCCCTCGCACCTTGGGCAGCTGCCTTGGGAGATTCCAGGTACACTCGTTCTATCGGGTTTCACTCCACTGTGCTTCAAAGACATGTTTCCCAAAAATGAGAGGCAGGACCCTCCCCCAGAAAAAAGATCAGAACTCGCTTACTTGCTTTATTTTAGTGATCTGGAACTGAACCGCTACACCTCCGAGGTGTGCCCACGTCTACCCCTGGGTGACTGTGGCAGCTTTTTTGGAATTACCTGGCACGGGCTAGCTAGTCTGGTGGCTTCTCCTGTCCTCCACAGTCTCATCTCCCCACGAAGTCCCTGGGTTCCCTCAGCACAGGTACGTCACACCTCTGAGCAGCGGGCATTGCCTATAAGATATCTGTTCCCTCTAGTAGGATACCCTCGTGACAGCAAAAGCCCCATTCTCATATTCTTGGTCAGAGGCTCCCCACTCCCAAAATGCCTATAAATGGGAAGGAAATAAGGGAGCAGGATTCCCCTCCTGGAGCCTGACTCATCGGTGAACAGCCCTACCCGTCCCCATAGGCCTCTCCCTGGGTAGCAAATGAAAGCAGCTGCCCTCGTCCCACAGGTGACCCTCTGCCTGGACGTTCCAACCTGTCTCCTCCAACATTTCTTCTTGCTCCTTGCTTGGGCTCTTCACACCTCACTAAACACACGGTTCCAGGGGCTGAGTTCGGCTCTCCAAACTTCTTCTTCCCCTTCCCAACCTCTACCCTCGGGATCTCTAGTCACTCAACCTCTGTTATTGATGCAAAATAGTCTATTATCTTCGGTTTCTCTTATTCAAAGAAGTTTAAAGGCACTCTCATATCTATAAAATTCAAATTTTATGAATTGACAGGAAAGGCTCACCATATTGTGAATCCTAACAACCCCCCTCCCACTGTCCCCCACCACCTTCAAGTGAAGCCAACACGAACTGAAAAACCCAACAATACTCCTGAAGTCCAGATAAAGTGCAATACTTGACAAAATTGTTTAACTATTGGAGTTACCTGGGGCAGTTGTTTAAAATGTAGTTTCCCAGGATCTAGTCCAAGGAACCTCACTCCTTTAGTTCTGGGATAAAATGTTATACTTTTCACAAGTATAAACTGTGACTTTAATAGCTCAACCAAATGGGGAAATGTGATGACTAGTAAAGGGGAATACCCTCCTCCCGTCTTGCTCTGTTCAAAACCTAGCTGTCTTTAAAGGCCTAAATCAGAGTTCTTACCTCCAAGGCCCTCAGGCCACTGCAATCCGGGTGCTCTCACCTTGTCCTGTTCTCAGTCATGTGGCACATGACAGTCTACCCTACGGCCATGTTTCTATTTAACCTATCAGGAGAGTATGTACTCTGTCTCATTAATCTGGGGGTCCTTAAGCAGAGGTTTGTATCACAATTACCTGGAGAAGTACTTTCAAGGCACAGGTGTCAGGATGGCTTTGCTCCTATTGATTTTATCCAGAAGGATAAAGTGATTGATGGCAAGGCAACTGTAGTTTGAAAAAGCTGTCCAGATAATTCTGCTGAGTGCCCACCCTCATTTACCCCATCTCACACCACACTTCTTTGGGAATTCTTACACTGACCACACTGTGAGGTCCTTGAGGGCAAGGACAGTGACTGACACTTCTGGCTTTCACACGGTTTACCTAGTCACCTTGAGTTTGGTAAAAATAAGTGTTCACAAGATGCATGGCCTATTTGAATGATTGATGATGAATTGAAAAGGGTAAAAAATGGCCAACAATTAATTTTCATTCAGCTTCTATTCCTAGTCCCTGCAGCCCCACTATACATATATATATGCTACAAATTCTGAACTAACAAATCTACTTGTTCCACGTGTTGGAATGTAACCACTGATACTCAAAATCATTAAGAGGTGACATATACATTAGAAACATGGACCGTCTCTCACTTTTCTCAGAGCACCAAATCAAGGGCTCCCCTAATCATCCCAAATGTCACATACATTGAAAAATCTAGGGCCATATCCAGAGGCATTGTCAACATGAACGTCCAGTCACTATGGGGCTACTTCCAAGGTTGTTCTGAAATCCTTTAAAAATCTCCCTACAAAGGCTGAATTGGAACTTCTTTGACTCTTAAATCCAACAAGTAACAACAATCAGCAAAAATGTCATTCAGGAAGTAACAAAACAAGAAAAGGACAGGGATTACACAGTCAGTCCCAGCAATCAGAATAATATGGCAGCCCAAAACAATACACTCTATAATTCTGACATTGTAGGAAGGTCTATGAGTGCTGAAAATCTCGTCTCTCCTGGACTGTCAAGGACTCTGTCACAGCAGTTCCCTAAAAAGTAGTATGTTGTTAACAAACAGCAATCAGACATCTCACGGTAATAGATTTGTCGTGTTTATTTCAGTGAAATCATCAGGGCTCTGAGGGAAAGTATTGTAAGACAGGTACATTTTCATTGACTGGAGGACACTGGTAAGGGCAGGACGGCTGATCCAGGTACCCCAGCAAATGTTCTCGCTTGCAGGGACACAACAAGGCCAAGGACCAGAAAGAGCTAGAGGAGGGAAGGAGAAGGTAATGAAAGAAAGTGATTTAAGTGTTGGAAGGACATTAAGCTGACTCTGGTTGTCATCATTCCAAAAATGATTGCGAACAGGGATGTGACGTGTTTGACATTATGAAAGTGGTGTTCTAGGAATCTGTGTAAAACTAATTCTTTTTTTTATTTTAAATTTATTATTAATTTTAATGGGATGACATTGATAAATCAGGGTACATATGTTCAGAGAAAACATCTCCAGGTTATTTTAACATTTGATTACGTTGCATACCCACCACCCAAAGTCAAATTGTCTTCTGTCACCTTCTATCTGGTTTTCTTTGTGCCTCCCCTGCCACCCCCCCCCCCCGTAACCTCCACACTCTTGTCCATGTCTCTGAGTCTCATTTTTATGTCCCGCCTATGTATGGAATCATATAGTTCTAGTTTTTTCAGATTTATTTATTTCACTCAGTATAATGTTATCAAGGTCCATCCATGTTGTTATAAATGATCTGATTTCATCATTTCTTATGGCTGAGTAGTATTCCATAGTATATATGTACCGAAGCTTTCTAATCCACTTGTCCACTGACAGACACTTGGGCTGTTTCCAGATCTACTCGTATATGTGCTCTGACCAGGGATCAAACCAACAACCTCTGAACTTTGGGACAATACTCTAACCAACCAATCAAGCTATCCAGCCAGGGTTTCAATCCTTATTATTATGAAACTTTTTTATTATAGTCATCCTAGTGAGTGTGACAAAATACTTTTTTTTTTTTTGTCTTTCATTAACTGATTTATTTCACTTAGCATAATGCTTTCCAGGTCCATCAATGCTGTCCCAAAAGTAAGATTTCTTTCTTTCTTTCTTTTTCTTTTTATTAATTTTAATGGGGTGACATTGATAAATCAGGGTACATATGTTCAGAGAGAACATCTCTAGGTTATTTTGACATTTGATTATGCTGCATTCTCATCACCCGAAGTCCAATTGTCTTCCATCACCTTCTAACTGGTTTTCTTTGTGCCCCTCCCCTCCCCAAACCCTCTGTCTCCTCCCCCACACCCTGTAACCACCACACTCTTGTCCATGTCTCTGAGTCTCATTTTTATGTCCCATCTATGTATTGAATCATATAGTTCTTAGTTTTTTCTGATTTACTTCTTTCACTCAGTATAATGTTATCAAGGTCCATCTATGTTGTTGTAAATGATCCGATGTCGTCATTTCTTATGGCTGAGTAGTATTCCATAGTATATATGTACCAAAGCTTTTTAGTCCACTCGTCCACTGATGGACACTTGGGCTGTTTCCAGATCTTTGCTATTGTGAACAATGCTGCCATAAACATGAGGGTACATTTCTCCTTTTGAAACAGTGCTATGATGTTCTTGGGGTATATTCCTAAAAGTGGGATAGCTGGGTCAAAAGGCAGTTTGATTTTTAATTTTTTAAGAAATCTCCATACTGTTTTCCACAGTGGCTGCATGAGTCTGCATTCCCACCAGCAGTGCAGGAGGGTTCCCTTTTCTCTACATCCTCGCCAGCACTTATTCTGTGTTGTTTTGTTGATGAGCACCATTCTAACTGGTGTGAGGTGATATCTCATTGTGGTTTTAATTTGCATTTCTCTAATGATTAGTGAGGTTGAGCATTTTTTCAAATGCTTATTGACCATCTGTATGTCCTCTTTGGAGAAGTGTCTCTTCATTTCTTTTGCCCATTTTTTGACTGGATTGTTTGTCTTCCTAGTATTGAGTTTTATAATTTCTTTATAAATTTTGTTTATTAACCCTTTATCAGACGTATTGTCAAATATGTTCTCCCATTGTGTAGTTTGTCTTTTTATTCTATTCTGATTGTCTTTAGATGTGCAAAAGCTTTTTAGTTTGTAATAGTCCCATTTGTTTATCCTGTCTTTTATTTCACTTGCCCTTGGAGATAAATTGGCAAATATATTGCTGCGATAGATGTCCGAGAGCTTACTGCCTACATTTTCTTCTAAGATGCTTATGGTTTCATGGCTTACATTAAAGTCTTTTATCCATTTTGAGTTTATTTTTGTGAATGGTATAAGTTGGTAGTCTAGTTTTAGTTTTTTGCAGGTAGATGTCCAATTTTTCCAACACCATTTGTTAAAGAAGCTGTCTTTACTCCATCGTATGCTCTTACCCCTTTGTCAAATATCAGTTGTCCATAAAGGTGTGGGTTTATTTCTGGGTTCTCTGTTCTGTTCCATTGATCTATATGCCTGTTTTCTTATGCCAGTACCAGGCTGTTTTGAGTACAATGCCCTTGTAGTATAACTTGATATCAGGAAGTGGAATACCTCCCACTTTATTCACCCTTTTCAAGATTGCTGAAGCTATTTGTGTTCTTTTTCGATTCCATATAAATTTTTGGAATTTTTTTTATATCTTGGAATTATGTCATTGGTATTTTAATTGGTATTGCATTGAATTTATAAATTGTTTTTTGGGAAATACAGACATTTTAGTGATGTCTATTCTTCCTAACCATGAGCACAGTATATGCTTCCACTTGTTTGTATCTTCCTTGATTTCTTTTATCAATGTTTTATAATTTTCCAAGTACAAGTCTTTAATCTTCTTGTTAAATTTACTCTTAGGTACTTTATTTTTTTGGTTGCAATAGTGAAGAGGATTGTTTCCTTAATTTCTCTTTCTGAAAATTCATTGTTGGTGTACAAAAATGCCTCTAATTTCTGAATATTAATTTTATATCCTTCTACCTTGCTGAATTCATTTATCAGGTCCAATAGTTTTTTGACTGAGATTTTAGGGTTTTCTATATACAATATCATATCATCTTCAAATAATGATAGTTTTACTTCTTCTTTTCCAATTTGGATGCCTTTTATTTCTTCTTCATTTCTGATTGCTGTGGCCAGGACTTCCAGAACTATGTTGAATAAGAATGGTGAAAAGGGCACCTATGCCTTGTTCCTGATCTTAAGGGGATTGCTTTTAACTTTTGCCCATTGAGTATGATGTTGGTTGTGGGTTTGTCATAGATGGCCTTTATCAGGTTGAGGTATGCTCCCTGTATTCCCATTTTGTTGAGAGTTTTTATCATGAATGGGTGCTGGATTTTGTCAAATGCTTTCTGCACCTATTGAAATTATCATCTGGTTTTCCTCCTTCCTTTTGTTTATGTGATGAATCACATTGATTGATTTATGAATATTGTACCAGCCTTGCCTCCCAAGAATAAATCCTACTTGATCATGATGTATAATTTTTTTCATATATTGTTTGATCCGGTTTGCTAATATTTTGTTGAGGATTTTAGCATCTAAATTCATCAGGGATATTGGCCTATAATTTTCTTTCTTTGTGTTGTCTTTGCCTGATTTTGGAATCAGAATTATTCCAAACTCTGCTCGCCTCATAAAAGGAGACTGAAAAAAATTCCTTCCTCTTGAATTTTTTGAAATAGCTTGAGAAGGATAGGAGTTAGTTCTTCTTTGAATATTTGGTAAAATTCACTTGTGAAGCCATCAGGTCCAGGACTTTTCTTTGTTGGGAGTTTTTTGATAACTGTTTTGACCTCATTCTAATCAGTCTGTTTAGGTTTTCTGATGCTTTCAGATTAATTTTTGGAAGATTATATGTTTCAAGGAATTTGTCCATTTCATCTAGGTTGTTTAGTTTTTTGGCGTACAGCTCTTCATAGTATTTTCTTACAATATTTTGTATTTCTGTTGTGTCAGTTGTTATTTCTCCCCTCTCATTTCTAATTTTATTTATTTGAGTCCTCTCTCTTTTTTTCTTGGTGAGTCTGGTTAAAGGCTCATCGATCCTGTTTACCTTTTTAAAGAACCAGCTCCTGGTTTCATTGATCCTCTGTATTGTTTCCTTAGCCTCTATGTCATTTATTTCCACTCTGATCTTTATTATTTCCTTCCTTCTACTACCTCTGGGCTTTGCTTGCTGTTTTTTTCTAGTTCTTTTAGATGCAGGGTCAAGTGGTTTATTTAAGCTTTTTCTAGCTTCTTAAGGTATCCCTGTAATGCTATGAACTTCCCTCTCAGGACTGCTTTTGCTGTGTCCCATAAATTTTGAATTGATTTATGCTCATTATCATTTGTTTCTAGGAATTTTTTATTTCTTCTTTGATCTCATTGTTAACCCATTTGTTATTTAGTAACATGCTGTTTAGTTTCCAATTGTTTGAGTATTTTTCAGTTTTTCTGTTGTTGTTGATTTCTAGTTTCATGCCATTGTGATCAGAGAAAGTGCTTGATATGATTTCAATCTTCTTAAATTTGTTGAGACTGCTTTGTTCCCTAACATGTGGTCTATCCTAGAGAATGTACCATGAGCACTTGAAAAGAATGTATATTCTGCTGCTTTACGGTGAAAGGTTCTGAAGATATCTATTAAATCGAGTTGATCTAGTGTGTCCAATAAGTCTGCTGTTTCTTTGTTAATTTTCTTCCTTGAGGACCTATCTAGTGATGTTAGTGGGGCACTGAAATCCCCTACTATTATAGTATAGCTATTGATCTCGCCCTTTATATCCATCAAAGTCTGCTTTATATATTTGGGTGCTCCTATATTAGGTGCGTAGATATTTATAATGGTTATATCTTCCTTTTGGATTGCTCCCTTTATCATTATGTAGTGACCTTCTTTATCTCTTACTATAGTCTTTGTTTTAAAGTCCATTTTGTCTGATATAAGTATTGCTACCCCAGCTTTATTTTCATTTCCATTTGCATAAAATATTTTTTTCATCCTTTTACCTTCAGTTTATGTGCATCTTTTGATTTAAGGTGTGTCTCTTGTAGATAGCATATGTATGGGTCCTGTTTTCTTATCCACACAGCTACCCTATGTCTTTTGGTTGGATCACTTAATCCATTTACATTTAAGGTTATTATTGATACGTAGTTGTTTGTTGCCTTTTTTTTTCTTTTAAGCTGTATTCCTCTTTTGGTATATTCTTTTTCTCCTTTGATCTGTTTACAGCAGGCCCCTTAGCATTTCTTGCAGCATTGGTTTGGTTGTAGTGAATTTCTTGAATTTTTTTTTGTCTGGAAAACTTTTTATTTCTACTTCAATTTTAAACAATAGCTTTGCTGGATAAAGTAGTCTTGGTTGTAGGCTCTTGTTCTGCATTACTTTGAATATTTCTTGCCATTCCCTTCTGTCCTCAAGTGTTTCTGTTAAGAAGTCTGATGTCATCCTTATGGGGGCTCCTTTGTAGGTGATAACCTTCTTTTCTCTAGCAGCTTTTAATATTTTCTCTTTATCACTTAGCTTTGGTATTTAAATTATGATGTGTCTTGGTGTAGATTTCTTTGGGTTTCTCTTTAATGGAGTTCTCTGTGCTTCTTGAACTTGTGAGATATTTTCCTGCATTAATTTAGGGAAGTTTTCAGTTATAATATGATTGAACAAAGTCTCTATCCCTTGTTCTTTCTCTTCTTCTTCAGGAACCCCTATGATGTGGTTGTTATTTCTCTTCATGTTATCACAGAGCTCTCTTAGATTTTCCTCAGACTATTTTAGTCTCTTTTCTTTTTTCTGCTCTGCTTCCATGCCTTCATTTATCTTGTCCTCTAACTCACTGATTTGATCCTCAGCTTCATCCATCCTGCTTTTAATTCCTTGCATTGTGGTCTTCATTTCAGATATTGTATTTGTCATTTCTGACTGATTCTTTTTTATTATTTCAATGTCCTTTTTTATATTTGCTATGTCTTTATTTAGGTGTTTGTAATGACCATCTATTGTTGTTTTAACATCTTTGAGCATCCTAACAATTGTTATTTTAAGCTCTGTATCTGGTAACTTGGTTATATCTGACTCATTCAGGTCCTTTTCTGGGGATTTTTCTTGATTCATTTGTGTTGCATTTCTCTGCCTTCCCACTTTGTCTATGTATAAGAGGGGTGTGGCCAATGGAGTCCAATGGGTGTGGTCTCTGTGACCCCTAGGTGTGGTCTGTCCACAGGCCCACCACCCACTCTGCTGCTGCCTAGGAGGGTCGGGTATGGGTGTTGCTGGTGCCAGCCTACTGGGGCTGTCTCTGCAGTTTCCCCCTCTCCTCCATGGGAGGAACTGTGATCACATGCCCAGGTCTATAAGCCTTGGCAGACTCGGCCTTTGCCCCACCCTTGCGGGTGGGGTTATGCACCGTGCTTGGGCCACAATCCTTGGCACCGCAGGTAGGGGTGAGCATCTATGCTCAGCTGCGGGTCTCTGCCTGTTTCTGCATTTTTTGCCCCCATAGGAGGAGCCCGCTTGCGGGTCAGCTGCAAGCCTCGGCTCTGCAGGCCGAGTGGGGCTAAACACACATGCTCAGTTGCGGGACTTTGCCTGTTCTGTACTTTCTTCCCAACTCCCGGGGAGGAGCCAGCTTGTGAGTCTGGCTGCAAGCCTCTGTTTCTGCAAACCCAGGAGGCTGCGTGCCCATGTGCATTTGCTCAGCAGCTAGTCTCTGCCCATTCCGGGGCTCTCGCCCTTCCCCCACAGGCGGGGTTGCGGACGGCCTGCAGCTGGGCCTGACCACTTTTGTGCTTCCCCTCTGCCCCCGCTGGGCAAGACTGAACTCACACCAGAGCCTCAGTCATGGCCGGCAGGCTTCTGCCCTTGTTTACTAACCGCGCTTCTGTGTCCCGCTGCCACCTGCCCTCAGGCGAGCCCTCAGCCATGTGGGTGGGGGCGCTGCAGCTCAGACCCTAACACTCACTACTGTAGTCCTGGAAGATCCCTCCTTCTAAGCGACTCTGCTCTGAGTGCTGCGGGAGGGCTTGTTTGGCTGGTGTCCTGCTTCCCTTTGCTGGTATTGCTGTTTCCAGGGGAAATATTCACTTCAGATTTGGGGAGTGACTCAGCCCAGGGGTTAGGGTGGCTGCCTTCAAAGTGTTTCTCCCTATGCCTCATAGATTACACTCTCTTCTCACTGCTCCAGTCCTCTCCTTTCTCCTGGTGCTCCAAAGCCCCAGGTGGGTTGTTGTGAGAGAAGTTTTCTGCACAGTCCCTTTAAGAAGAATCCTGGGTCTGGGAAATCTGTCTCTTTCTCACAAACAATATCCTGACTTGTTTCGCAGCTAAATACTGTCCATATGCCTTTTCTAGGCTCTGGGGCTGCAGACGGGGGCTTCATTCCTGGGGCTCATGTCCCTCCTCTCTCTGCTAAACTCACTTCCCTCCACACGAGTCTCTCCGGGCTGCTGTTTACTCTGGGGAGCTGGGCAGCCCTCTCCACTTTCCACTTTTCCTACCAGTCTCAGTGTGGCTTCTTCAGTGATCCTTGGTTAAAGAGTCCTCTTAATTTAGTCCAAAGTTGGTTTTTCTAGATGATGGTTCTTAAAATTAAGTTGTAATCTACTTTGGTTCTGGGAGGTGGAAGTTGGTACATCTATACTCCATCACCATCTTGCCGCCCCCTAAACCTAATTCTCAGGATCTAAGAGGGACCAGCCAGTGTAAACCTCCAGATAGGAACAAGGTCTGATTCTTGTTCAGAAACTATTGGTGTAACTCATATACACAGACCATCCACCACAGATGGGGGTCCTCCAGCCTGCTTGTTTCTCTCCAAACTTCAGCATTCCTTCCTCTGTCCTCCCAGGACCCAGGATAAGTAGACCCTCTACTGATTAAAGGGTTATTGCTCAGTGGTCCTATGTTGACAGTTCAACCTCTCACTGGGCTGAATTCACTGCCTATGCAGGGGACAAACTGTCAATACTGACTTTCTTAAAATAATAAATCCTTGAAAATGAAGGGTTTATTAAAATGAAGAAAGGAGGAAAGAGAAAGGGAGGGAGGAGAGACAAAAAGAGAAAGAGGAAGAAGAGAAAGAGGCAGCGTGTGAGGGAAAGATGGATGGAAGGAAGAAGGGAGGAAGGAAGATTGAATGCAATACCTTAGTCCTACATCTGTACAATTTTGGAAGTCCACATGGGGAGGTATGGCCTGACTTGAGTAGAAATTGATAGCAAGAGCCAAGAGGCAGAAAGACACTGATGGCAGCAGTCTTGCTCATGGCCACTGTAAGGTTCTAGTCTTCAGTGCACTCCCCAACTCCAAATAGCCTCTCTTCCAGTGTTTATCAGTTTCATCAACTGCCGTCAGGACACCACCTCTGTCAGCAAGATCTTTAGAGTGTCTGTGTGTGGAATCTGCCTGGAGTGCTGGAAATTAAAGATTCCAGCAGTAGTCCATGTTTTAACAGAAACCAGAATCCTCTGTGAATCCCAATTTCCCTATCAAGGAGGATGTTTTATGTAAGTTACTGCACTTAGATAGCTATATCAGGCCTCTTCCAAAAAAAGCCAGGGTGATTTAAGAACTCTGCAAGTGTAAAACTTGGTATCTCTAAGGGTTCTTTAGAGAGAGAAAATTGCCTGAGGGATGAGAAAGCATTGAATTTTTTTATTATCTTTATTAATGTGTATAGAAGGGGTTCTAAATATGTTGATCTTTCATTGTGCCAATCTCTACAACCCTTTCTCTTGACACAGTCCCCTTATCTACTTACTATCACGAGTGAGCACATATATCTTGAGGTATAACTCCTCGTAATTAACAATAAAATGAAAAAGCAAACTGTGCTGCCCATGTTACCCAGAGCTGTGATTCACATAACACACAATGTCGTTCCATGAATAGGCTTCAGGGTCATCAGATGTGGGTCTGAGTCCAGGTTCTGTGGCTAACCAGCTACAAAACAGAGGGAAAGTTCTATAAGATATCTAACCTGCAGTTCTTCATTTATACAATGAGAATAATAAAGAGCTACTTTATTGGGCTGTATCATTAAGTAGTCTTTATTATGATGGTGACTACTAAGTCTCACCAGGTATTAGTATTTATATTACACTGGGCCAAGAGTCTGAAAGCCTAGGTTCTATGCCCAGCTCTGCCATAAATTAGCTATGTGCCCTTCCTTTGGTCCTTTTATTTCCTACCCTTCAACTAGCTGATGCTGGACTAGCTAACTGGGAATACATTTATTCTTCTGTGAAATATATTCTTTCTGAGAGTTGGATAAAACTGTGATCACTATGGAGAGGTCACGTGACAGAAGCAATGCATCCTGGAAATCTCAAATAACTGTGACCTTGATGAACTTCTTCAAAACCCAATTAGACAGGAGCTAGACACTCCTAAACTTCACCCAAGGACAGTAGTCTAAATATGGCATTTCCAAAACATGAATTCCATGTGCATCTCACCTGCTGAGCCTTTGATAGGCTCTCTCAATTAGTAGTTGCTAAAAATTTTGTGCACCACCACCTGACCCCCATTCTCCTGTACCCACCTCCCAATGCCATCCCAATGAATCAAAACCTTCTGCAGAACTGGTTTGGTGAAGCTGTTAGGTGGGAAAGTTCATTCCAATCAACACTAGATAGTTCAAGGAAATAGCTCAGGTCTGGTATTGGGTGAAAAGCAAAGGCACTTAAGAACGTGATTTGGATAAGATTTCAAAACAGACACACAGATCATATTTCTCAATGATGAGAAAAGTATAAAATCAGAATCCCACTGGGTGTGGTGGTGAAGGAGGGAGAAACAGAGAGACACTAAGAGCCCTAGAGAGCTGGTACAGGGTGTGACCCCGAAAGTGGACTCTTCAGACCTGAGGCGTAGGCACTCAGTAGATGCTTACCTGGAAGAGTTCAGAGCCTAAACCATGGATTTCTCTATAAAAGGTATGCAAGGGGAGATAGTTCAGAAGTGACAGTTTTTAAAGAATTCAAGAAAACTATAATGAAAATGTATCTTGATATGCATTCCTACTTGCTTTCACCTTCCTGACCATATTAAAATCAGAGATCAAGAACTGGCAGGAACTTCACATGTTAATCTGTCCAGATTTCTGCCTCCCATTTACCCGTGAATAGCCCAGACCTCTGGTCAGCAAACCATGGCTCGCTCACAAGCCACAGGTGGCTCTTTGGCCCCTTGAGTGTGGCTCTTCCACAAAATACCATGTGCGGGCACAAAGGCCAGCTTAGGAGTACCCTAATTTAGTTAATAACAATGAACCTACCTATATAGTTTAAGTTTAAAAAATTTGGCTCTCAAAAGAAATTTCAATCGTTGTACTGTTGATATTTGGCTCTGTTGACTAATGAGTTTGCCGACCACAGGCCTAGACCCTGAAAACATTAAGTTGAAGTTTTATGTCACACCTGTAGTTAACAATGAATGGCCGGGGAAGTGGAAGGTGCTAGGGTTGATGTTTTATAAGGGCTCTTAATTTCTCCAGACTTCTTGCAGTCATTTTGGTGATCAGCCAAATTAGTATCAGTTTAGTTCTTCCAGGCACTAGCCTAGATTAGTGCTTCTCAAACTTGAGCATGCAGCAAAGTCACCTGAAGAACCCATGAAAACACAGATTGATGGGCCCCCACCCCAGAGATTCTAACTCAACAGATTTGGGGTGGTGCCTGAGAATTTGTAATTCTAACAATTTCCCAAGCAATGCTGATGCAGCAGATTTGGGAATGGTCTAGATCATTTCTTGGGGGTCTGATTTTTGTAACTGGAGGCTGCCTTGGCCTAACTTACTCTACCCAGGGCAAAGAGGGGACAACTGTCCATACAGTTTGAGGAATGTGGTATCAGTTCTATGGCCCGAAGAAAGAAGTCCACAGCATAATGTTGTGCACAGAGTGAGTAAAGAATCCAATGCAAACACACCAGCAGAAGTGTTGATGAAATGATGTATGTGTTTATCTGCTTTCAGAATCCCCCAAAATCTATAAGCAGGCTTCAACCCTATGCTGAACCCTACGGGGCTTGTAGTAGGTACAATTTGTATCTTAAAAATAATATAAGGTCTCTATAAATGTCTCCCTCCCTCCCTTCTTTCTTTCCTTCTGGAACAACTGAGTTAAAAATATTTTTTAAAAAAGAACTAAATTGACAAAATACAAGTTGGAACTCATGTCAATTCTATGTGTCCTAAATGCCACCATTCTGCTTTCCCTGAGCTTTCTCTGAATGGAAAGGAATGGAGGTCCATCTTGGAATTTTCCCAGGAATCTCTACAGTGGTAAAGTCCCGTGGCTCAGGCCCCAACTCCACCCTGTCACTAAGTAGGACTTTAGGGTCTGGCCAGCACGAAGACAAGGACAGCCATGAAAGTCAGAGAGGGGGAACCATCCATCTCACTGTCAATGGCACGCATCACTCAGATGCTTCAAGCCCTATCTATATATACACATAATTTTGTGTGATTTATGGCCCTAATTAGATCCCAGTGGCAGCATTCCATCAGCTAACAATGCATATCCTAATCACCTTTTCTTCATACAAATGATTTCCTTAACTTTACATGCATAACTTAACAGCTTTTATTTTAAAAACTCCTGTTAACAGCTTTCCTGTAGTAACCAGTAGGGGTGCTATGATAAGAATCTAATTTGCTGTAAAAATGACTCATTTGTCAAATAAGCATTAAAATAATTGTTCCCCTTTTGACTGTTACCCTGCTGTTTCCAGTCATTTTCCAAAACTAAATTATTTACTCATTTGAAAGTTCAGCTGTGCATATTTTAATTGATATTCCCTCATAGGACTCATATTGTTAATGACAATAATTAACCCGAAAAGGCTGCTAAATAATTATGCTGGAAAGATATGAAGTATTTGCACAGAAAGTATAATCAGCATTTGAAAAACTATCAAAATGTAAAACTTTCATATTTTATGGCAAAGCAGAGTAATAGTTCATAATCAAATTAAAGAGGGGAAGGGAAACTGTGGATTGTATGATTTGATGCAGAATACTTTATGTTTTCAATATAGAAAAGTAGTCTAGCTAACCAGATTACATTGTCATCTCAGTAAGCTTCCAATATTACTATTCTAGCTGGAATATAAATTGTTCTTTAGCACATAGCCTGGCTTGGAATGGGAGCCAACTAGCTCTTAATAATAATACCTACACATAGGCACTGCTTCTCTGTCAGATAAATCTCCCTCTGATGGGTTCAAAAAGTTCCACACACTTCCGAGACCCAGGAAATCGACAGACTGTTCCCTTTCCCCAAGATGGTACCTGCCTCTCAACTTGTCAGGAAGTTCTCAACAGAAGTGACAAGTCATTCTCTAGGAGCCAAAGACAGCACTGTTCAGAGGAAGGAGCTGTTGTCTCTGAAACCTTGTCAAATAAGACAAGGAGAGGACCACAGAGAGGCTCAGGCATACGAATGTGCAGTCTTCCCTGGCCAGTCTGTCAGGCTGCAGGTCTCTACAGGCTCACATCCTCCCAGAAATGGCCAGAGATCACTTACGCAAGTGGACAGTTATGACTTCTACACTCCTAAGAGTCTTAAAAGAGGCGTTGAGACAGGGTTACGGGTGTTCCACAATGCTTTTGAACTAAAGCAGAAACCAGCTGTATAAAACCAAGGAAGTTCTAGAACATCAATTAAGGTTTCCAATGATATACAGGAGGTGGCAAATTAGGCTTACAGTCATGCATATGCAAAACACAGAGTTTATACTTGTGTTATTTATTAATTATTTTCCATACAAACAACTTTAAACCTATGTTTGCCCCACCCTGTATTGGTATAGGCCTCTCATATGGCAAGAGCAGGCAAACTGGGCATCAAGAAATGCCTTTGTCATTGCTCAACTCCCTTTATTTTTACCTTACAGTTGATACCACTCGTAGCATAATAATGCTGTAATAAAGGTGATGTTGATACTTGACATTTATATAGTTCTATTTATTTTTGCTCACAGGTGCAAAGACTAATGCTAATGGGAGGCAGAAGAATAACTTACACGATCACGCTGACTTCCACAAATATCTCCGGCAAGCCTTGAATACATGAAATAAATGGGTGTGTGAGTGTGGTGCTAATTATACTTGTCATCAAATAAAATTGCAACTTGCATAAGAATAAGATGTGATTTTAATGTATATCTAGATAGTTCATTTGTCATTATCTATGTCACATCTTCAATGATTTTTTAAATAAATATTAATTTATCAGCTACTTTGTGCTTATTACTAACAATACAGTGGCCAACAGAGTGGACAGAGGCCCTCCCCTCAAGCTGTTTACATTCTGACAGTTAAACCAAAGGATATATAAGTAAATGTATTTTTAGTCAAGAATGGTGAATAGTGACATTTTTGATGTATACAATCCCTCTCTCCAAATCTGTAGAAATAACACAAAGTCATTACTAAGCTTAAGAGTTCAACATTCTTGAACTAGAAAGAAATGCAAAGAGGTGACTTGGCTGGAGCAACTGGCCACCTGGGCTCCAGGTCTGGACACAAGCACTGGAGCTGGAATTCAGCTCCATATAATACAAGAGGTTGAAATTAGCAACTGAGCTGAGGCTCCCCTACTAATGAAATAAAACTGAGAGTGAGGATGGGAGACTCTGCCTTGTTTTGCCAAGCTCTGAGGCTATGCATCTATGGAGAAGGATAGAGGCATATTCTGCTTTACAAACAAGAACTAAGTTAAGTCATTCATCTAGGTAGTTGCCTAGACCTGCCACATTTCTAGTATCATCTTAAGGAAGCGTACAAAATGCAGTTATTAAGAGATCAGATTCTGAACTTGGGGCAGAGGGAACAAAGGGTAAAGTAGAGGCAACCACATACCCTCTAAACAAGGAGAGGTGATCACTGAGAGATAGAAACATAGTTGGAGGCATCCACCCACAATGAGTCAATATAATAAAATTCAAAAATATATGCAATAGTGTAGTACTAAGAAAGATAAAAAAAATTAGAACTAGGAATGTGAATTCATGCCAAATAAAATTGATTTTATAGAACAGGATAACAAAGAGTTTAAAGTAAGTATACTTAAGGTACTCTTTTGAAAATAAAATACTAGTCTTTGTTTAAAGGAGCAAAATAAATTGTGAGACAAGAACAGACAGAAATAGAAAAATATGTGAGTCTGAAAAAGAACCAATTAAAAATACTGGAAATAAAAATATCATCATTAAAATGATAAAAGGAAATTTATATAAACAGATTAAAGTCTAGATTGGAAATAGTCAAGAGCAGAATTCTAGAACTGGAAGATGTTATTAAGGATACTTGTCCAGAACAAAGCACAGAGAGACCTAGGTAACAACACGAAAGAACAGCTAAGAGACATAGATTATAGACCAAGGCGTTCTAACACAGGGGTCAACAAACTATGACCCAGAAGCCAAATCCAGTCCTCTGTCTCTCTTTGTACATACTGTCTATGAGCCAGAGTGCTCTTTCAGTTTTCAATGGTTGAAAAAAAATTAAAAGAAGAGCAATATTTTGCAACCCACAAAAATTTAGTTTTCAGAATCCATAACTGAAGCTTTATTGGAACACAGCCACACTTGTCTGTTTTCATATTTGCTGTGACTGCTTTTGGATTACGATAGTAGAATTGAGTGGTTGCAATAAGAATAGAATGGCCTGCACAGCCTGCTTTTGTTTACTATCTGGCCCTGTACCGAAAAGCTTGCAGATCCCTACTCTAACATCCCAGTTTAAGGATGAAAAGGGGAAATGGCACAGAATCTATATTTGAAGAGACAATAAGTGACAGTTTTCCATAATTAAAGAAAGCCTGGGCAGTGAGAGAGATTTCATACTCTGCTTTTTAACTGTTCCTTGTTTTAAGAATATTGATGGGCATTTGTTGGGCCATCACTGAGTTTTACAAGCTAAGGTTTACAGCCAATTGTACTATTTCATTGAACTGACCAATTAATTAGACACATTGTCAATCCAGTCAACCATCTGTTGTTGGTTCACTGAAATGATTGTTATATTTTGCTCAATGGCATCAGGAAGTTCAAACCCTATAAATCTCAAAAATTCTCTAGATTTTTATCCATCCATTTCACTAAACTCCTGTCCTCCCCTGACACATCATTATGTGTATTATCTTACTCAGTTCCTTCTGCCAGGCATGCCCTTCCCATAGTTTTTCATGTTGCTTTTTTTTTTTTTTTTTGTATTTTTCTGAAGCTGGAAACGGGGAGAGACAGTCAGACAGACTCCCGCATGCACCCGACCGGGATCCACCCGGCACGCCTACCAGGGGGCGAAGCTCTGCCCACCAGGGGGCGATGCTCTGCCCCTCTGGGGCCTCGCTCTACTGCGACCAGAGCCACTCCAGCGCCTGGGGCAGAGGCCAAGGAGCCATCCCCAGCGCCCGGGCCATCTTTGCTCCAATGGAGCCTCGCTGTGGGAGGGGAAGAGAGAGACAGAGAGAAAGGAGAGGGGGAGAGGTCGAGAAGCAGATGTGCGCTTCTCCTGTGTGCCCTGGCCGGGAATCGAACCCGGGTCTTCTGCACACCAGGCCGAAGCTCTACCACTGAGCCAACCGGCCAGGGCCTTCATGTTGCTATTTTTTAAGGTTCAGCTAAGATATTATCTTGTTCATTCAGTATTAATTCTGCAAATATTTGTTGTCTGCCATATAGCAGGTACTCTTCTAGGTACTAGGGAGACAAAGGTAAACAAGTCATTACTCCAACATTCAAGGATCTCACTGCAGTTTACAGCCAGGCAGATAAGTAAAACACACAATAACAAGTGGGTACCATCAGGAGCAGAATAGATAAAGAACACATAACACTTTGGACTTGGTGCAATTAGAGAAGTGCTCTCAAGGAAAAGATCTTAGGTGGGACACAAAAAATGAGCGGGAGTTAACTAGACAAGGGTGCTGTGGGGTAGGAGAGAGAAAATTATTTGCAGAAGGCATATCATGCACAAAGACCAGGAGGTAAAAAGTGCACAGAATTTGAAAAAGTGTGTGCAGGCGAAAAGTAGATGCTGAAGTGGAAACAGTGGGTTAGTAATAAGGAAGCTAGAAAGCTCCAAACTGGAGCTAGATCATTAAGAACCATTCTAAGTCTTAGCAAGGAACCTGGAGATTTTCCACAGGCAGAAAGGGAGGCCATGAAAGGCATTAGGCAGACAGAAGTATGATCGTATTTGAACTTTAAAAAGATAGAAAGATTTCTCTGGCAGCAGTGAGGAGGAAGTCTTATTGGGGCAAGACAAGCATGGTGCAGGCAGGGAAGTCTGGTTGCAGGAAGCTGAAGGACTTCTACCTGTGCCTTCCACTTCTCTGTGAAGTCAGACAGAAGGTCATATACTAAGATAAATGAGAAGATGGTTGGTCAGGCCATATGAAGATGGGAGAGTCATAGCTGTCATGAAAAGCAGGACAAAGAGATAGAATGCTGACTAGGAAAAGAAAAAAAAGACTGCCAAGTACACTGAGATTAGAGACCTTGAATTTTTACCAATCCCTGCCACTCAGCAGCCTGACATGGAGAAGACAGAGGGTCACAACCCCATGGTTGGAGTATTACTTGACATATGTGGTAAAAGGATAATGAGCTTAAAGATTTGAGTAGGCATTTAAGAGAATAGTTGAAAACAAGCCATGGAACCAGGATGAGTAGGGCAGGACACCAGTCTAGATGGTAGCTGTGGGAGAAGATGGATAATACCTGGTGGAAGCTAAAATTAGGAACTCAAGTGATCAAGGAACCGAGTGGCCAGGGTGTCACTGTGTAATCACCCTGGATGATGGAAAATCTTGACCTGGGGACAGAGAAGAAGATTGAGCTGGATGCCAATGTCATCAGTGAAACAGAAGCAATGATACACATGGTGGAAAATTATAATAAGGAGAGGAGACTGCAGTATAATTGGATGGCATGAACCTCAAAGGAGGAAAAGTGATTATATATATGATATATATGTGTGTGATATAGATACAAGTGATTTACAAAATATATATGTATGTATGTATGTATAATATATACATCACATATATGTGCTATATGTATATACTAGTTATATAGAGAGAGTGTGCAAAAGTAGGTTTACAGTTTATATGAGAAATAATACAATAATGAATAATAATAGTACAAAATAAACTGTTTTGTGTACTTGCCACTATAAATCTACTTTTTCACATCCCTGTATATATACATATATTATATATATTATATATGTGTGCGTGTGTGTATGTGTATATATATAGATATATAGAGAGTGGCAAGCTCATAGTCTAAAAGGGACCTGGAAGGAGACAAGGTAATGCTGATGACCTTCCAGACTGGAGTCATGCCATGTGGGCTGGCAGAAATCAGCTGCAGTGCCAGCCATGTGCTCAGGGGAAAGCCAAGATTTTTGCTAACTGGGATATGAATGGCAGTTTAGGAAAAAAATTCAGAAGGTGTAAGAAAGCATTTATCTCAAAAGGGGGATTCTAGGTGGCAAAGTAGAAAGGTTTGAAAGGGAGGGAACACTGAAGATATTGAGTCAGTTCAGTTTATACCATTCATTCACTCAACAAATGGTCATTGTACCTTCCAATGCTAGGCCATGTGCGTGGTGCTGAGGACATACAAATGGGGAAGGCATAGACTCTCTTCTGAGGCACTCTATCCATTCATCATAAGCTCCATTGGAGTCTTTCCAAGCACTCTCCCCCAACACCACGGTGGATACTAAGACTGTGGAAGACTTTCAAGAGGAGACTGCAGCTCACTGCCACTTTCTCGAGCAAAGACAGATGGAGAAAGCACTGATTTCATGAGTCTCCTACAATGGCTCTACGGCAATCAGATACATAAAATAATAAAGTAGCACAGTCTGTTGCCAACTCTCTGTACAAATGTAAGAAAAGGGGAAATGCCATACTTGGTGCCCCAACATCTATCTTCACCAAATCCTTTTTTCAAGGTGCCAACAATGAGCAAAATGAAGATGCATGAACTTCACCAAAGAGAACTATGCTTTGGTCATGTGACCTCTCCTCTACAAGATTAAAAGTAGAAGCCTTATTTTTCTGCACCTAACTGCACTTAGCACAGTGCCTGGCACATATTAGGTACGCAATAAGCATGTGTTGAGCTGAACTGAACTGAACAGTTGATCAAGTAGTTTCTCACTGATCATCCAGGGTTATACAATTCTTGCAAGATAATCAGTCTCATAGATCAACTTTCTTGAAAGCTCCCTACCAGTTAACATCAGCATAACTATTTCCCTCACTTACAGGTAAAAAAGTGAGGTACAAAGGTGATTTGTTGTGGTTTTTACAACTGGCTACTGGTGGAGACAGTACTAGAACCTATCAAATTCTGGCAGTTTCTGTCACAAAATATTGTAGTTCACAGAGAATAAATTCTTTGGTGGTCAGTGAGTGTGAGAAAGAAGTAATGATAATAATGTTATGTAATATAATGAATAGTATTGATAGCATAGTACTGAAAAAATATATATTAATCCTCACCATCAACAGTATTATCATCATATTATCATCATTTACTACCCCTCTAGCCTATGCTATGCTTTACCTATACAATATTTAATACAAAAAAAACCCTGTAGGATATCTATCATTATTCCCACTTTATACATGAAGAAATTGAGAATCAGAGAGGCTAATTAGTTTACTCAATGTCACAAAGCAAAAGAAATATTTCAGTTCCAAAATTCAAGTCTGTGTGTAACCAAAGTTTAAATTATTTATCCCATTCTATTCTGCCAAGTCATATCATCCCAAGTGTGCCACTGAATGCCATCTTGTCTGAATCTTTTTACCCTAAGTGTTCTGAAATTCATGACCAGAAAGAATTTTGGTAGTTTTGTGATATGAGTGCTGAGAGCCAACTGTATTTACTGACTATTATTCATGATAACTTGGGAGATAAATAAGATTAACATAAAACATAAAGAACAATTATTCATTCATTATTTCTGTCTTTCTCTAAATATTTATATTTAGCAAGTTTTCACCTTGCGCTGTTTGCTGTTCTAGGCACTGGGGATAAAGAAGGGAATGAAACAAACAAAATCCCTGTCCTCATGGAATATCTATTCCAGCAAGTCCTTGTCCTCTGCAGTCCATGATTCAATAACAGAACCCCCTTCACTCATACAGAGATGTTCCCACCTCCACAAAGGATGCTCATGCTCTCAGGTCCCTAGGTCCTGAGGAGAGAGAAGCCATCTTGCACAAGGATGTTCATGGACTGGATTTTATGGGGCTTAGAAAATTGTAGCCCTAGCCAGTTGGCTCTGCAATAGAGCATTGGCCCAGTGTGTAGAAGTCCTGGGTTTGATTCCCAGACAGGGAACACAGGAAAAGTGGCCATCTGCTTTTCCACCTCTCTCACTCTTCTCTCTCTCTCTTTCCCTACTGCAGCCATGAACTTGAATGGTTCAAGCAAGTTGGCCCAGTGCACTAAAGATGGCTCCATGGCCTCACTTCAGGTGCAAAAATAGCTCAATTGCTGAGCAATGCAACAGTGGCCCCAGATAGGCAAAGCATATGCCCCAAAAGGGGGTTGCTGCATGGATCCTAGTCAGGAAGCATGCAAGAGTCTGTCTCTCTGCCTCTCTGCTTCTCGAAAGAAAGAAAGAAAGAAAGAAAGAAAGAAAGAAAGAAAGAAAGAAAGAAAGAAAGAAAGAGAGAGAGAAAGAAAGAGAGAGAGAAAGAAAAAGAAAATTGTACCTACATGACCACTTCAGAGGATTTGCAGCCATCAATGCCATTACTCAAAAGGGTTGCACATATATATAAATACGAAGGAAGCAGATGGTGAACAAGCCTCAGAACATCAAGGCTGAATCTCACACGCTCAAAAGTTCCTTTGCCCTACCAACCTCAGCTTCAAGTTTACTGTGTGCTGGACTAAAGGGTTATGTTGAGATTATGGCTCTCAACCTCGGTCATCAGAAACAGTTGTGTTTCTTTTTAAAAGGCTTGTGTAATGCTGCCCACTCCTCCTCCCACAAGGCAGTCCTCCTCTTTGCCAAGCCTATTTTTATGGTCTGTCTCCAAAACAAGTGCAAAATAGTATTGGCCTCAGATGAGCTCTCCCTCTCGTCCGCCACTGGAACACCATCTGCAAGTAGAGTGGGAACAGTAAACACTGTAGGTTAAGTAACTCATTACTAATATTTTCCTTGAGCTCTGAAACTTTTTAAATAAACAACAACAACAATTGTATCATAATAACCTTCCAGAGGTTAACAGCCAGCAGGTGGTCCAGCTCAGTTGAAATGCAAACCAGACAGCTGTTTGATGCTTATAGATATCTGGGGAAACCTTCTTGACGAAAAAAGGGTCTTCTCCTAAAAATCCCTTATGAAACAACACATAAATGTCAAAATGACAAAAATAAGGAAGTGTGTCATAGACTAAGCATTTTAATGTCCTTTCTGGCTTCTTCCAGCATGTATTCTGTATCTAGCCACATTTAATGGCACCGAGTCTTAAAGAGGTGGTGCACAGCATGAATTTTTATGGCCCAAATAAAACTTGGAGAGAGTCACTTTCTCTGCCATAGTCAGTGTCCTCAGCAGATGCGTGGAGGCTCATGTTTCAAACCAGCCACCCACGCCAGCATTTTACCTGGACCCGGAGGCTATACGGACTGCACATGTGAAAATGTAAGGAAACCCAGAGGTGTATATAGCATTATCCTGTCTATCTCTAAGCCATTAAGACATTGCAGGGATTCCCCTGGGAAGCCTTTGCAAAGCTAGAGAAAATTCCAAGGGCTGATAAAATGGTCTGAAATGGTGGATGAAAAGTTTCTAATCAAAACCTTATACCATACGGCCCCATAGATTGATGGCTCTGACTGTTTTCTTCCCTTGATGATGAAATGGGACAAAAGGAAATCACTCCCTAAATCAGTATTTAATTACTGGTCTATTATATTACAATCAGAAACATTTCAGAGAGCTCAGTTAAGAAAACAAAATTGAACCTTCTTATACTGAAATCTGCAGCAAGTAGTAAAAATGCAAAACCTTTAGGACTCCAAGGAAAAGCAGCTATGCAATGGCAATCATCTAATTTTTTTTTAATAAAAGAGAGAGAAGGAACAAAAATAAAAAGTTTAGAAGAGAAGATTTCCTAGTTCCAAGTTTAATTGTGCAATAAATTAGCAGAAAGATAAGGTCACAGAGTATGTGTAATGTGGGTGGGGCTTTTCAGTTTGACTCACGTTTGATGGGGTTTTCTGACATGACCATATAAGCAAGAGGTGGTACTGAGCTAAATCTCCAAAGAAAGAATGAGTAGAAAAAAAGAAGTAGAACAAGAAGTACCCAATAGGGTATCAGGCCCTTGATATTTTCTGCTAGTTTGTAGAAAGAGGAATATGAGGATGGTGGTGCTTCATTATGATAAAATAGGGTCCAAAGCCTTTTGAAGGTTTTTTATACCATACTAGACCAGTCTATCGCTACCCCTAAGTTTCTGGAGGCTTTGAAGGTAAAAAAATGTAATTTAATAAATATTTATTGAGGGTCAAAATAAAATACATATTCTGCTGGGTACTGTGGAACTACAAAAACCAAGATAGTTTTGACCTCAAAGAGCTTTCTATTCCCAAAGAAAGAAAAATACCAGAGTAACTATTGAATAGAAGAGAAAATACAAAAGCACGAAGATTTTTTCTGTACTTCATTAGCCTGTTTGTTATACTTATATTTATTATTTAATTAGGGGGCTTCCAGGAATTCCACATTGGGGAAAGAGACATTGAGTTTGACTTGAAAGTCTGAGAAGGATTTCAATCACGATGGTTAATCCTAGAGTAAGTGAAGAAGTGTGTAAAGTAAAAGCAGAGGGTATAAACTAATGCTGAATTTACCTATTCCCTGCACATTTCTTCACATGTTGCTCCTATTCCATCTTAAAATTCTAAATATAAGTAATTAGTGCTTCTATATATTTCTTAAAGAGTTTTTATTTTTTAAACATATTTATATGACTTTCTCTCTGAAATAGCTGTCTACCCTAGAAATAGGAGCTACTACAGGTCAGTTTATTAGCTAACTATAATTACTGATTGATGTAGCCTTACCTAAACCTACTACAAGAGGTTCTGCCTCACGTTTGCATTCTACACATGCAACATAAGCGTACAATTCAAGCTTTCAGTCCTGGTTGTTACACAGAGGTGGCATTTGTATTTTCGGTATTCCCTCTCAGTACCTTCCTTGTGCAGTCTGGTGAACACCAGGGCTCCATACTGCTCTACTCTTGTTTTCTGGTTTTCTCTTTTCTTTACAACTCTTTCTGGCTTCTAACTCCTCCCACTATATGGCTTACCTCCCATTCCATCAGGGCCATTCTCTTATTGAGAATGGCTAACTAAACTTTTGAGATTGTAAAGACTTCAAGGAAAGTTCTGCTGCTGTCCATGTAAATGGACCTGTGTTAGTTTTTCAGGGCTGCCATAACAAAGAAGCACAGCTTGGATGGCTTCAATATAAGAAATATATTTCTCACAATTCTGGAAGCTACAAGTCCCAGATCAAGGATTGGTTTCTTCTCTCCTTGACTTGTACATGACTGTTTTCTTGCTGTTCTGTACATGGTCTTCCCTCTATGTGTGTCTCTTTCCTAATCTCTTCTTATAAGGACACAAGTCATATTGGATTACCACTTGAAATGCCTTACAGTGGTACCTTGAGATATGAGTTTAATTCGTTCTGTAACTGAGCTCATAAGTCAGTCAACTTGTATATCAAACAAATTTCTCCCATTTAAAATAAGTGAAATAGATTTAATCTGTTCCAGCCCTGTGAAACATCCCCAAACCATCCTAAATTATGAAAAAAGACATGTTTTTAATTGAGAAACACACATGTATACTTTACCAATGCATAACAAAATATATGAAATAAAAGAAAAAGTGTTAATTTAGTACTGTACTGTATTCTTACGTTGGAGACAGACGAGTGCAGGAATGGAGGTGAATGGTAGAGAAGGAAGGAGGGAGGAAGGGATGCAGGCACTGTAGACACATAAACTAAAACTGCACTTTGTTAACTAAATGTAAACTAAAACTGCATTTTCTTTACTTTAAACAAAACTAAAACTGTACTTTCTATACTTAAAATAAAATCACAAAATCTTAATTGAAAAAAAAATGCACTTTTATAACTTTAAACTAACCTAAACTTAACATTATGTATTTTTCATTTAATCATCACCTGTTATTCCCTTTTTGGCTGCACTTTTGGCACTTTCACTTACAGGACTTTTGAATAAAAATCTATCCAAAGAGGTTTGCTTTTGCCTGCCTTTTAAAATGTTACGGAAATGTGATAAACAAGTGTCATTAAAAAGTGCTGAAGCACGACCAGTTGAAACTTTTCCTGGGTGTTTCTTTTCAATGAAACTTGAAAGCTTCTCCCACATTGCCAGCATGTCTTTAATTTCACTTGTAAAAATCACTTCCTCCGACTCTACCTCCTCCTCACTACTAATCTCTTGCAGAAGCTCCATATGTTGCATCATCTGTAGCTTCTTCAACTCCTCAGTTGAGAATTCCTCCTCATGTTCCTCAATGAACTTGTTTATGTCACCCTCATCTACCTCCAGACCCATCGACTTTCTGAGGGACACAATCAACTCCAACGCTTCTACCTCAGTCTCGGTCTCTGGTTTGAATCCTTTGAAGTCCCTGTCTACAACAACATCAGGCCGTAACTTTTTCCATGCCGAGTTCAAGGTTCTTCTTGTAACCTCTTGCCTTGCCAAGTCAATAATGCATAAACATATCACAATGTTGTAGTGATCTTTCCAAAATTCTGGAAGGGTAGATTTGTATTCTCAGTCACCTCAAAGCAGCAGCTGAACAAGTGCTTTGTGTAAAGCTTTCTAAAGTTGGAAATGACCTGCTGATCCATAGGTTGCAAGATTGAAGTCGTGTTGGGTGGGAGGTAGAGGACTTTCATGAATTTGAACTCATCGAGAATGTCATCTTCAAGACCAGGTGGGTGGGCTGGAGCATTTTCAAGGATTAGTAATGCTTTCATCGGGAGTTTATTTTCTTGAAGATATTTCTTCACTGCAGGACCGAAGATGAGATTTACCCATTCATTAAAAAACTGCCGCAGAGTGACGTCACGGAAATGGCGCCGTGAGAAGCGCGTCCGACAGCTCTCCCCTAAATCACAACAAATTTATCAACTAGAAACAGAAAAATTTATCCTCGGAGCATTCCGGAGTTCCACACAAACTGAAAGCAAAAGGACTGTTATCACTTGAATCTGAGAGACGAGGGTGTGGAGGAAGCTACCACAGCGACGCTCATTCAAGCTGCCAGGGAGTGCGCCCGCGGTGAGTCAGCCCATATACTTGGGAACCGCAAGCCGCTGCGAGCGGCCGACCGCGAGCCGCCGCGAGCCCGCGAGCTGCCGCGAACCCCCGCGAACCGCCACTGCGAGCGGCCGCCACGAGCCGCTGCGCGCACCCGGTCCGGTTGAGCACCGCTGACGTTCCCAGCGGCCAGCACACTGCGAGTGGGGGTCGCCGGCCACCAGTGCCCTGAGCGCCCCATTCGCGCGCGTGCCTTGGGCATTCCACGCGCCCAGGGCGCCCTACTGGCCCGCACACCCAGGGGGCTCCATTATCCTGCGCCTGGTGCGGTCCAGCCGCCAGCGGCGGGGCGATCGGGAGAGGCTTGGGAGATTCTCTCCGTGGGCGGGGCACCTCACCCAGCCATTCAAGCTAACAATCAAGCGTTGGGGGAGGGGTGCGCGCAGGCAGCCTAAAATACCTTCGGAAACACAGCTGCGACCCAATCACTGAAATTAGCTTAACCCATAAAATCTGCGCACCCTCGGTTCTAATTGATAAGATCTCTCTCAGTTCAGCGATCCAAGACAAGAGGCGTGATATTTTTTAGTGCCTCTTGTTAAAGGGGCGGGGGCAACTCCTGATTGATAGAGCCTTCATATTCAGGGATAAACGCTAACAAGAAGGACTTAGCAGATAATAAGGTCTATACTACACTAGTCGTAAGCAGAGACTAGTGCCTCTTCTTCCCTGCAAAAACAGGCTACAAAGTGTGGAAAGCCTCTGTTGAGAGGTCCAACTAAATGATAGGCGCTGAACAGTCACCTTGACAACAATTGACTCCCACCCCCGCCTGATTACACTGGAGGCCCTGACTCTCAGAGCCTTTCCCAAAGCCTTGCACTGAGTGGGGATAGAGTGGGGATTTCCCAGCTCTTTGAGCCTCTTACTCCCCAGGCAGAAGCAGTTGCAGCCTTATAGCTGGATCACCAGGCTGCTAATTCAGAAAGGGGGGACTAGGAGAGAGAATCCAGGAAAGCAAACTTTCTCATCGTTGGACCCTGCAAACGCCAACAAGCCTTTACTTCCAGCAAGACTAAAGCCAATTATATGACATTGCCATAGAATCCCATCAACTGCAAATCCCTAACTAAGAGTGACACAGGGGCAGAGCCTGGGGTACAGAGTCACCGACTAGGAAGAGGGAGAGAAAAGAAAAAGGACAAGTTAACCTCTCAAAATCAAGAAAAACCCACAGACTTTACAACTTGATCCACTAATTTTTTTTTGTTGTTGTTGTTGTTGCTTGTTTCTTCTATCTTTTTGCCTTTATTTCCTCCACCTCGGTCCCTCTATTCTCTGCCCATCTTATGCTTCCCCTTTCTTGAACTACACTACCCATGAGTGTTGCATTTTATTTTTCTTCTTCATCCTCACCCTCCTTTAAGGTTATACTCCAAAACACTTAACTCTCACTCTCTCCTCTTTTTTTTTTTTTTTGTCTTGCTTTATTTTGTTTTTTTCTCCTCCTATTTTATTTCTTCCTTCGTTTTTCTCTTTTTCTTATTTATTCCTTTCTATTCATTTTTTCTTTTCTCATTTTACTTTCCTCCCATATAATCCTCAATCACGAACAAATTAGTTAATTTGGGACTCAAGGCTTTTTTTTGGTTTTATTTCTCTTTTTTGCTTTTGTTTTTATTTTTTTTTCTCTTGTTTGTTTATTTTTGTGGCATTTTGGGTCCTCCCAACCCAAGGTCTCCATTGTATTTAGTCTTCGCTCCACTTAATACAACAGATTTTTACTTATTATTTTTATTTTTTCTTCTTTATTATTCTTTTTTGGTCCTTTTTTCTGATTCCCTCTTATCCCTCTCATTATATCTCTTAGTTGACCATCACTTACAAGCAAATCATCTTATGCTTGTCTAAGATTTTCTTCTTTTTTTTTTTTTTGCATTTAGTAGGTCCCTACTCCCTTTTTTTTGCCCCTTGAACTCTTCACTCCAAATCAGGCCCTCCATTATAGGCACGATATTTCCCTGAGGAGGGGAGAGGAGGGAAAGAGAAGAGAGAAAAAAGGGGGAAATAATAAATTATTACTGTTTTTTTTTGTGGGGTGTTTTACCTTTTTTTTTTTTTTTTTTTTCTTTTTACTCTTTATTAATTCTAATTAGTGCTATCAATAAGACCACCCTCAGATGCCGATAAGAAAGAGGAAATCGAATATTATGGATACAAAAGAAAGAGAGGTAACACAAATAGATGTGGAAAAATCTATGGAGAAAAGACTTAACATATTGGAATCCTTGGAGCTAAATGACAGAGAATTTAAAATAGAAATCTTAAAAATACTCAGAGATATACAAGAAAACACAGAAAGGCAATATAGGGAGATCAGAAAACAACTCAATGAACACAAAGAATATATTACCAAGGAAATTGAAACTATAAAAAAAAATCAAACAGAAATGAAAAACTCAATTCACGAGCTGAAAAACGAGGTAACAAGCTTAGCTAACAGAACAGCCCAGATTGAAGATAGGATTAGTGAAATAGAAGACAAACAACTTGAGGCACAACAGAGAGAAGAAGAAAGAGACTCAAGAATAATAAAAAATGAGAAAGCCCTACAGGAATTGTCTGACTCCATCAGAAAGAATAACATAAGAATAATAGGTATATCAGAGGGAGAAGAGAAAGAAAATGGAATGGAGAATATACTCAAACAAATAATAGACGAGAACTTCCCAAGCCTGTGGAAGGAACTAAAGCCTCAAATTCAAGAAGCAAACAGAACACCAAGTTTTCTTAACCCCAACAAACCCACTCCAAGGCACATCATAATAAAGATGACACAAAACAATGACAAAGAAAAAATTCTCAAGGCAGCCAGGGAAAAGAAGAGTACAACATATAAAGGAAGGCCTATTAGATTATCATCAGATTTCTCAGCAGAAACTCTACAAGTTAGAAGAGAGTGGACCCCAATATTTAAAGCCCTGAAAGAGAGGAACTTTCAGCCAAGAATACTATACCCATCAAAGCTATCCTTCAAGTATGAAGGAGATATAAAAACATTCACAAATACAGAAAAGATGAGAGAATTTATCAACAGAAAGCCCCCACTCCAGGAAATACTAAGGGGGGTTTTCCAACCAGATTCAAAGAACAAAAGAAAACAACACCACAAGTAACAGCTCCACCAAGAACACAATAAAACCAAACTTAAACTGTGACAACAAAGGAAAAAAAGGGGGGAGAGGATGGAGATTAACAGTAGCAAAGGATGATGAAGTGCAGAAATACTTATAAGATAGGGTACTACAATGAATATGGTAGGTACCCTTTTCATTACTTAATGGTAACCACCCTTAAAAAAACCACCACAAAAACACTTGACTTAAAAAAGGTAGCAACAGAGGAAAGAAGTATGGAACACAAACAAACAAAAACAAATGATAGAAAAACAAAAGAGAAGAATCAAACTAGATACAAAACTAACAGAAAGCAATTTATAAAATGGCAGTAGGGAACCCACAAGTGTCAATAATTACACTAAATGTAAATGGATTAAACTTACCAATAAAAAGACACAGAGTAGCAGAATGGATTAAAAAAGAAAATCCAACTATATGCTGCCTACAAGAAACACATCTAAGCAACAAGGATAAAAACAAATTCAAAGTGAAAGGCTGGAAAACAATACTCCAAGCAAACAACACCCAAAAAAAAGCAGGCGTAGCAATACTCATATCTAATAATGCTGACTACAAGACAGAAAAAGTACTCAGAGACAAAAATGGTCATTTCATAATGATTAAGGGGAAGTTGAATCAAGAAGACATAACAATCCTTAATATATATGCACCAAACCAAGGAGCACCAAAATATATAAGACAGCTACTTATTGACCTTAAAACAAAAACTAACAAAAATACAATCATACTTGGAGACCTCAATACACCGCTGACGGCTCTAGATCGGTCATCCAAACAGAGAATCAATAAAGATATAGTGGCCTTAAACGAAATACTAGAACACCTGGATATGATAGACATCTACAGGACACTTCATCCCAAAGCGACAGAGTATACATTTTTCTCTAGTGTACATGGAACATTCTCAAGAATTGACCATATGTTGGGCCACAAAGACAATATCAGCAAATTTAGAAAAATTCAAATTGTACCAAGCATATTTTCTGATCATAAAGCCTTGAAACTAGAATTCAACTGCAAAAAAGAGGGGGAAAAACCCACAAAAATGTGGAAACTAAACAACATACTTCTAAAAAATGAATGGGTCAAAGAAGAAATAAGTGCAGAAATCAAAAGATATATACAGACAAATGAAAATGAAAATACGACATATCAGAATCTCTGGGATGCAGCAAAAGCAGTAATAAGAGGAAAGTTCATATCACTTCAGGTCTATATGAACAAACAAGAGAGAGCCGAAGTAAACCACTTAACTTCACACCTTAAGGAACTAGAAAAAGAAGAACAAAGACAACCCAAAACCAGCCGAAGAAAGGAGATAATAAAAATCAGAGCAGAAATAAATGAAATAGAGAACAAAAAAACTATAGAAAAAATCAATAAAACAAGGAGCTGGTTCTTTGAAAAGATCAACAAAATTGACAAACCCTTGGCAAGACTCACCAAGGAAAAAAGACACAGGACTCAAATAAATAAAATCCAAAATGAAAGAGGAGAGATCACCACAGACATCATAGAAATACAAAGAATTATTGTAAAATACTATGAAAAATTATATGCCACCAAATACAACAACCTAGAAGAAATGGATAAATTCCTAGAACAATACAACCTTCCTAGACTGAGTCATGAAGAAGCAGAAAGCCTAAACAGACCAATCAGCAGGGAGGAAATAGAAAAAACTATTAAAAATCTCCCCAAAAATAAAAGTCCAGGCCCAGACGGTTATACTAGTGAATTCTATCAAACATTCAAAGAAGACTTGGTTCCTATTCTACTCAAAGTCTTCCAAAAAATTGAAGAAGAAGCAATACTTCCAAACACATTTTATGAGGCCAACATAACCCTCATACCAAAACCTGGCAAGGATGGCACAAAGAAAGAAAACTACAGACCAATATCTCTAATGAATACAGATGCTAAAATACTAAACAAAATACTGGCAAACCGAATACAACAACATATTAAAAAAATAATACATCATGATCAAGTGGGATTCATCCCAGAATCTCAAGGATGGTTCAACATACGCAAAACGGTTAACGTAATACACCATATCAACAAAACAAGGAACAAAAACCACATGATCTTATCAATAGATGCAGAAAAGGTTTTTGATAAAATACAACACAATTTTATGTTTAAGACTCTCAACAAAATGGGTATAGAAGGAAAATATCTCAACATGATAAAGGCCATATATGATAAACCATCAGCCAACATCCTATTAAATGGCATAAAACTGAGGACTTTCTACCTTAAATCAGGAACAAGACAGGGTTGTCCACTCTCTCCACTCTTATTCAACGTGGTGCTAGAAGTTCTGGCCAGAGCAATCAGACAAGACAAAGAAATAAAAGGCATCCATATCGGAAAAGAAGAAGTAAAGCTATCACTTTTTGCTGATGATATGATCCTATACATCGAAAACCCGAAGGACTCCACAAAAAGATTATTAGAAACAATAAACCAATACAGTAAGGTCGCAGGATACAAAATTAACATACAAAAGTCCATAGCCTTTCTATATGCCAACAATGAAATATTAGAAAACGAACTCAAAAAAATAATCCCCTTCACGATTGCAACAAAAAAAATAAAATACCTAGGAATAAACATAACAAAGAACGTAAAGGACCTATATAATGAAAATTACAAGGCATTGTTAAGGGAAATCGAAAAAGATACAATGAGATGGAAAAATATTCCTTGTTCTTGGATAGGAAGAATAAATATAATCAAAATGGCCATATTACCCAAAGCAATATACAAATTTAATGCAATTCCCATCAAAATCCCTATGAGATTTTTTAAAGAAATGGAACAAAAAATCATCAGATTTATATGGAACTATAAAAAACCCCGAATAGCCAAAACAATCCTAAGGAAAAAGAATGAAGCTGGGGGCATTACAATACCTGACTTTAAACTATATTATAGGGCCACGATAATCAAAACAGCATGGTATTGGCAGAAAAATAGACACTCAGACCAATGGAACAGAATAGAAAGCCCAGAAATAAAACCACATATATATGGTCAAATAATTTTTGATAAAGGGGCCAACAACACACAATGGAGAAAAGAAAGCCTCTTCAACAAATGGTGTTGGGAAAACTGGAAAGCCACATGCAAAAGAATGAAAGTCGACTACAGCCTGTCCCCGTGTACTAAAATTAATTCAAAATGGATCAAAGACCTAAATATAAGACCTGAAACAATAAAGTACATAGAAGAAGACATAGGTACTAAAATCATGGACCTGGGTTTTAAAGAACATTTTATGAACTTGACTCCAATGGCAAGAGAAGTGAAGGCAAAGATAAATGAATGGGACTACATCAGAATTAAAAGTTTTTGCTCAGCAAGAGAAACTGATATCAAAATAAACAGACAGCCAACTATATGGGAACTGATATTTTCAAACGACAGCTCAGATAAGGGCCTAATATCCAAAATTTACAAAGAACTCATAAAACTCAACAACAAACAAACAAGCAATCCCATAAAAAAATGGGAAGAGGACATGAACAGACACTTCTCCCAGGAAGAGATACAAATGGCCAACAGATATATGAAAAGATGCTCAGCTTCATTAGTTATTAGAGAAATGCAAATCAAAACTACAATGAGATACCACCTCACCCCTGTTAGATTAGCTATTATCAACAAGACGGGTAATAGCAAATGTTGGAGAGGCTGTGGAGAAAAAGGAACCCTCATTCACTGTTGGTGGGACTGTAAAGTAGTACAACCATTATGGAGGAAAGTATGGTTGTTCCTCAAAAAACTGCAAATAGAACTACCTTATGACCCAGCAATCCCTCTACTGGGTATATACCCCAAAACCTCAGAAACATTGATACGTGAAGACACATGTAGCCCCATGTTCATTGCAGCACTGTTCACAGTGGCCAAGACATGGAAACAACCAAAAAGCCCTTCAATAGAAGACTGGATAAAGAAGATGTGGCACATATACACTATGGAATACTACTCAGCCATAAGAAATGATGACATCAGATCATTTACAGCAAAATGGTGGGATCTTGATAACATTATAAGGAGTGAAATAAGCAAATCAGAAAAAAACAAGAACTACATGATTCCATACATTGGTGGAACATAAAAATGAGACTAAGAGACATGGACAAGAGTGTGGTGGTTACCAAGGGTGGGGGGGGGGAGGGAGGACATGGGAGGGAGGGAGGGAGAGAGTTAGGGGGAAGGGGAGGGGCACAGAGAACTAGATAGAGGGTGACGGAGGACAATCTGACTTTGGGCGAGGGGTTTGCAACATAATTTGATGACAAAATAACCTAGACATGTTTTCTTTGAATATATGTACCCTGATTTATTAATGTCATCCCATTACCATTAATAAAAATTTATTAAAAAAAACAAAAAAAAAAACTGCCACATAACCCAGACCCTAGCATTGGCACGCCATATAACCTGCAGTTTTTCTTTAAGAATCTTGTGAGTCTTAAAGGCTCCAGGATTTTCAGAATGATACACTAGCAGTGGCTTTACTTTACAGTCACCACTAGCGTTTGCACACAATGCAAGGGTCAGACGGTCCTTCATGGGTTTATGGCCTGGCAGCTTCTTCTCCTCTGCGGTGATGAAAGTCCTCCAGGGCATTTTTTTTCCAAAACAATCCTGTTTCGTCACAGTTGAACACTTGTTGGGGGATGTAGCCTTCCTTTATGATAAGCATAGCAAAACGTGTGATGTACTCCTCAGCTGCCTTAATGTCAGCACTCGCAGCTTCACCATGCCTCACCACTGAGTGGATGCCAGATCTCTTCTTGAAATTTTTAAACCAGCCATGACTTGCCTTAAACGTATCTTCTGCTGCCTCTTTTGAGGTTGATGGTTCCTTCTTCTTCTTCAAGTCGCTGTAAATAATACGTGCCTTTTTGCATATCACAGTCTCCGTCACTGTATCTCCTGCCAGTTCTTTCTTTTTCACCCACACCAGCAGAAACTTCTCCATTTCTTTATGGATATTTGTCCTTAATTGGGGCAGAATTGTAGTTCTTTTGCTAGATTTGCGCTTTTGATGGCATCCTTTTGTTTAAGGATGGTACGAATTGTAGATGTATTGCGGTCGTACAGCCTTACCAGTTCAATCATTCATACACCACTCATGCTTTTCTCTTATTTCTTGCTTTACTTCTATTGACATCATTCTTTTCTTCTTCTCACCACTGTTCTTTACACTCACTTTCTTCAGCCCCATGATAGCAACAAAAAAAAGTAGTAAAAAATTCAAAAATGATGCAAGAACGAGTACAACACACATGAGATTCGACTTGATTCTGTCGAACGAGTACAACACACATGAGAAACAAGATGCTGGTGTTGTGCTGCCGATACTGGCCCCATGTGCCAATGCGCCAACTAGAGGCAGCTTTCCAAATCATGACTCATATCTCAAAATTTCGCTCAGATCTCGAACAAAAATACGACTGAGTCACAGCTCGTATCTTAAAAAATTTGTATATTGGTCTGCTCATATCTCAAGGTACCACTGTATCTGAAAATACAGTCCCATTCTGAGGTTCAGGGGGTTAGGACTTCAATATATAAATTTAGAAGAGATACAATTCACCTCATAATCATACCCAAGTAACTAAATGTTTGATTATCCATTCTTATCTCTGTAGAGAGAATTTCCTAGGTATTTTTTTAGTTTCACAAGGTCATGGGTAGAGACTACTACATACCTATAGGCTGTTCCCTGGCTACTTCCTATGAATAGCATCAGTTTGTCTCAGAGCCTAATGTCATCATCAAGTAAGGCATGAAACTCCTCATTGGATACCAGGAAGAGAGTTGAGATTCAGAATGTCTAAGTGATCTGATAAAATCTTCTCAATTAGTTGAAAGAGGAGGGGATTTTTTTACTTTTAATGTAGTATCTTATATGTAAATGGGTGAAAACAAGCTAACATCATCCTTCAGGTTTAAAAAGATGAATTTTAATATCAATTTTCTAGATATAATCAATCCCAAAAGACTAACCCTAAGGGTGGTAATTTAAGGCAGATCTTACCATACATATGTTCACGGTGTATTCAAGATGGCCAGGAAGGCTCTGCTACTCAAGATTTTAACCTCCTTGTTGCTGCAAGACAACTAGAATTTCACCCTCAGAATACAAGTCCTCTAAACTAATAATTTGTTTCGTTTAGTTGTATTATGATATATGATTCCATAAATTCTCAAACAAATGCAACAGTAGAAAGATTCTAAAATGAACCACCACGTGCCATCATCCAGCTTCAGCAACAATCAATAGAAAGTCAGCATTATTTTATCTCGATTCCATCAACTCCTTCCTTTGTGGATAACTTGAAGCAACTCCCAGATATCAATGTATAAATATTTCAATATGTGTATCTTTTAAAAATATAACTGAAACATCACCATGGCTTAAAAAGTTAACAATAATTTTTATGTAAAATAAACATGAAGTTTTTAAAAATTTATCCTCAGATGTTCAGATTTCCCCTATTATATCAAAATTTTTTGGTAATTTGAATTTTTTCCAAGGATCAGTTATCTATTGCTGCAAAATAAACCATTCCAACTCTTGGTGGCTTAAAACAACCATATATTATTTTGCATGATTCTGTATAATGTTTGGGTGATTCTTCTCCTGGTTCACGCAGCTGTATTTAGCTGGCATCTTGCCTGAGCTGGAATAGCCAAGGCTTTACTCTCATGTTGATGGTCTTAATGAGAATGGCTAGATGGCTAGGATCTCTATTTCTATCACTCACACACACACACCACACACTCGCTCTCTCTCTCTCTCCTTTCTTCCCTCCTTCCCCCTATGTCCTCTCCAACAGGGTAGCTGTACCTCTTTATTAATGGCTCAGAGCTCACAGATAGAAAAGCAGATGATGCCAGGCCTCCTAAAATACTGGCCCAGGATAGTGTCCTTTCTATCACAGTCTATTGATCAAAATAAGTTAGGGTCAATCCAGCTTCAAAAGGAGGGGGGAAACCATCTCTTGAAAGAAGATTATAATTGTACAGAGATGGAAGAAATTGTTGGTGACCATTGTCGTAGGAAAACAAAGACCCATTAAAATTATTTGAGATGTTTCTGAAATCATTTTTAATCTATAAATTACTCCTCCATATTATTTCTTCTCTCACAATTATTTTTAAAAATTGCTGTTTTGTTCTCTAGAGTTTCCCAGAGTCTATATTTTGCTGATTGCCTCTTCCTGGTTTTTCTAATATATTCCCTCTATCTCTTTTATTTTCTGAAAATTGGTAATTAAATACGAAGGTTTAATCAAATTCTGGTTTGCTTTTATTGATTGATTGATTTTCACGATAGAGTTCTGTACTTCTAATAGGAGGCATGTAACCTAGTTGTCTCTTTTACTGTGATGTCATCAGACACTGATGATCATTATCTAGATCATGGGTCTGCATACTACAGCCTATGGGCAAAATCCAGTCTGTGTTCCCTGTATTTACAAATAAAGTTTCATTGGGACATAATCATGTCCATTTGTTTACATATTGCCATTGGCTGCTTTCACACCTCAAGTATAGACTTCAGTAGTTGCAACAGAGACTAAAATATTTGGCCCACAAAGCCTAAAATATCTGCTATCTGATCTTTTTACGGAGAAACTTTGTTGACTCCTGATCTAAATTCATTCAGATTGCAGAATCATATCTTAATTCTATCATTTCTCCGTTTTTGATTAACTGAAATATTTCTATAGAGTGAAACTTCTCACCCCTCTGGTTAACTAAGATACAGATCATACAGGAAAAGCAGAACACATGCTAGGCTCTTTCCCTTTCTTATCAGTACCAGTTTTTAATATAAGGCAGTTTCCTAGCATTCTAGGAATGTGACCTATGATGTGTGGAGGTTAGAGATTTGCTTGTTTGGGGGTATTTGGGAGGCGCTTTTGTTTTGTTTATTCTGTTTCAAGTATAATTATAAACTCATAGATTTAAACATACTCTTCTTTATAAATCCACTGTACTCAATTCAATTCTTAATTAATTGTTCAAATTGCAGCGTTTTTCTAAGTAGGAGTTTTTGGGGTTTTTTTCAATTGTCTCCTGAGCCCTTTTAAAATAAACCCCATATTATTGAGACCTTTATTACTACCTGGTCTAACAAGCTACTTCTGGTTTATCTACATTTCTTTCCCCATACAGGGAATTGCCTCTGTCTCCAAGGAGATGTGGTCTCTGGTGAGAAATGGTATTAATGAGCAGAATCCAGGTGCATGCTGGATTAACTGAGGTGGTTATTATTTTTAACTCTTTTTTGACACCAGAGATTGAATATGTCTTTATTTTTTTAAAAAAAGAATATTATGCATTTACACTGATCCTTCTGATTCACATTCTGGACTATAGTACAGGACTTTTACTTTGTCTCATTGATTTTACATCTTTATTTTCTTAAAACACTCTGAAAATCTCATTTTAAATAAACCAAAATAAATACTTGAATTACCCCATATACACAAACAACTGCAGGACAGCAATATCAGCACCATTATTATGATTACCAAAAAGTTTGAGATTTTTGTTTGTATTTTCACTCCATTTATTTGGTCTCATTTAATTCTATTATATCCAAACATGAAATGACACATCCCTAAAGTGTGAATTTGTAGACCATCTCAGACCATTAACATTTTACAATAATACCAATTGTTATTATTATTAAACACTAATTCTAACTCAGTAGGTCTGAGAAAGGTTCAATAGTTTGAATCTCTCACAAACTCTTTTTTAAAGGTAAATAGTGCCCTGTGATATGTAATTCAGCTATAGATTCATAATATTTTTTTCAAAAATGTTTTTCTTTTCACAGATCTGTAACCTCATCAGCTTGTTTTCTATATCTATGGGTCTGTTTCTGTTGTTTTGTTTATTCTTTTGTTTTTTTAAATTCCACATATAAGTATAATCATGCAATATTTTTCTTTCTCTGACTTATTTCACTTTGTATTACCTTCTTGGCAACTGCTAGTAATGCTGCAATAAAAATAGGGGTGCATCTATCTTTTCAAATTAATGCTTTTGTTTTCTTCCAATACGTACCCAGAAATGGTACTGCTGTGCTATATGACAGCTCTATTTTTAATTTTTCAAAGTATTTCTATTCTGTTTTCCATAGTGGCTGTGCTAACTTACAATCCCACCAATAGTGTATGAGGGTTCCCTTTTCTCCACACCCTCGCCAGCACTTGTTACTTATTAGATTTTTTATGACAGCCATTCTAATAGGTATGGGATGATATCTCATTGTGGTTTTGATTTATTTCTCTGATGATTAGTAATGTGCCTTTCCTCACATGTCTGCTGACCATCTGTATGTCTTCTTTGGAGAAATGGCTATTAAAACCTCTGCTTATTTTTAAACTGGATTATGGTTTTTTTGGTATTAGGTTGTATGTATCTCTTATACAATATATTTTAGATATTAACCCCTTATTAGATATATCATTTACAAATATCTTCTCCCACTCACTTGGCTGTCTTTTCATTTTGTTGATGGTTTCAGTTTAAGATATTTTTTTGGTAGTTAATTTTTTATTAGAGTATATTCTACAGGGATTATCTAATCAAATCACTCTGTTAAAAAGTTAAGCTGTTTTTGATGAAACAGGACATTTTGACATGATCATTTCAAAAGAACTCAAAGTTTTGAAGCATTGTTTTTATTACCAAATAATATTTGCAACAGAAACCATAGATCCTCACCCCATCTCTGATCCACACCCCAGACCGGATTAGGAATGGGGTGAGGCTTAAAAATGAGGTGTGTCCATTGCATATCTTACCTTTAAAAACTTATTTCTTAGAAGGAAATATTACATTCTTTCATTTTATTTTATTTTCAAAGTGAAAATTCCCCTAGGAAAAGTAATAATTTAACCTATTACTCATAAATTACCCTTTCATATTAATGGGCTCTGATAAGAACAGAGGAAGAAGTATGAAGTCACTACCCTACCAAGGAAAGGAAAGTCAAAGAAGAATGTGAAGGAAAAAGGGGCATAGCATAAAGATCCTCAGATTTTAACTCAAGAATCTTTCCTTCATCCTACTTTTCCCAAGGATCACCCGTTGTAGGGCAACCAGAGAGACGAGTGGGAGAGACTCGGTGGTAGTCAGGACCCTTAAGCCTCCTTTAAATCACCAAATTGCCATTGAGTGACATGACTTCTTCTTTCCTCACAGGCACATTTCTGTTTCCTTTTCTTTTCCTCTTCCTCTTTACCCCTTTCTTCCTCCTATGCTTTGAGCCAGGGGTTGGTAAACTGTAACCAATGGTCAAACCCACTGCCACCATTTTTCATTATTAAAATTTTACTAGAACACAATGAGGCCACTTGTTTATGTGTCATCAATAGTAGCTTGTATGTTCTAATGGCAAGACAGAATAGTTGAAAAAGAGACTATATAAATTTAAAATATTTATTATTTGAGTCTTTCCAGGAAAAGTTTGCCAACATCTGCTCTAAGCTATGGGACCCTAAATTCAACCTTTCAGGGTATGGCTGGGCCTTTGTAAGTTCAAAAGATGGCTAAGCTTTTGTTTAAACTTGACAATGAGAATAAGCTCACTACCTAAACAGGACAGAACATGGATTCTAGAATTTGAACTAAAATCAGTTCATGCCAGTGTCTGCTGCAAGTGATCCAAAGTCAAAGGTTCAGCTTGTAATTTTTTGAGAATTCTGATATGAACAAAATTTTTTTTTAGGCAAAACACATCCAGAATTAGCCAAATATCTCAATTAAGGATAATAATGGCTATTATCATTATACACTTTTCATGGACTAGGCACCATGCTATACACTTTACAGGTAATGTTACCTCCTTTAATTCCTCTATCAAACTTAGGAGGTGGGCACTATGATTACTCACATTTTGTAGCAGAAAAAACAGGCTTAGAAAGATAAGAAACTTTCCCAGGGTTGCAAAACTAAAAAACAATGGAATCAAAATACAAATCGAAGCTTTTTCAAATATATCTCATGCTTTAAAACCACCAAGCAATGCTACTCCTAAGGCAGGACATGGAAATCTGCCGTGGTCTCAAGTCTAGAATCTGAAGGGCTCCTGAGAAAAGGCTGGTCTTTCTTGTTCAGGGTTCAGACTGCCTACAGAGAGAGCTGTTGTGAAAGACACAGGAAGGAGAGGCATCTGACACCAAAACTATAAGGTAACTTCTTTCATTAAAGAGACTGCCAGTTAATTATGGCAGCCTGACCACAGATATGTAACCTTTCTTCCTTTTGAGCCCCTATTAAATAACGATAAAGGAATAAAAAGTACATAAGTCCACAAGGACAAGGAAGCAGGAGAGGAGACATCACCAGATAAGAAATTTAATATATTGTAGAAGGAAAATATATCAAGTAGGAGTGGTAGCCAATCTACCAAGCAGGGAAAGTTTGAACCAGAGTCCTTGCACAGGGAGATACCACATGGGCAGAGTGATGATCCCCTACAGAATCCCTAAGAAGCTCAGGAACCAACAGTGCTGGATATTGCACAAGGCAGGGGTCAGGCTCAACTCTAAATACATTTGGCGAGGGGTTAGTAAAAGTCTTCATGTAAAGTGGTGGCTGACCTTCTTAATTTTCTTTCCTCACACCATATGATTCCCATGCAGAAAAGTGTAAGAGTAGCCTTCTATAAGGAATAAAGTAGAGGGGCTCCAGCCATAGCAAAGAAATGGGGTAGCATGAAGAAGTAAAAACTGGAAGATTAAGAAAGCTTTGTGAGCCTGTCAACAAGCCTACTTTGTTTGCTCTGTCTCAAGTACTCTTACAGCAAAGTGTGTGCCCCACCCTCAGAGCTCCCACTGTCAGATTCTTTGCTGGAGATGGCGGATAGCCCAAGCTTCCACACGCTGACGTGTAGTGCATTTTCCCGGGAAAATGTTACTCTCTGTGCAATGATGTTACACTAAGGCCCACTGGTTAACAAACGCACAAAGCTTTCAATCACCCCATTCTTTAAAAAGAACATATATTTAAGGATTACTTGATTTGAGGAAAGATTTTGTAATAAAAGAGATTAGAACAATCCAAGAAAAAAGACGGGATTAAGATGAAACATAGATAATGTACATACAATAAAACAAGTTTCACAAATTATAATTAATATCCTCAGACAGATGAGAGAATATTACATCAATAAAATAACAATTAGATGCTATAGAGGAGGGGTAATTAGAGAAAAAAAAAGAATTCCTGAAAACTAAATTATGATAAATAAACCTCTTTTGAAAACTCAGTAGAAGGTTTGGAAGGTAAAACCATGTCATAAATAAATAAATAAGAATGGCAAATAGGACAGAAACAAAGAGACATAGAAGATAAATTTGGTTAATCCAACAGCTAACTTATAAACAAATATAAAGAAAACAAAAATGGTGAGATAGAAATTAGCAACTAGATACTACAAGAAAACTTTTCTAAACAAAAATTATGATCTTCTGATGGCCTCACACTTTTAGAACCCCAAGTGATCATAAAATATCCCCAAAAAATCATTTTTAAGGCACATCACTGTGAAATTTTAATATAAGGGTATATTGAAAAATTCCAAAAAGATAATTCTCAAAACATCCATGTCACATGCAAAAGTAGGTAGAAGAATCAAAATAACAGTACTTCTCAACAGCAATAAAATGCAGAATGACAAAGAAATAATTCCTTCAAAATTCTTAGTGAGAAGTGAATTTTTTTACACAGTCAAACTAAAATGTGGGTGGAAGAGGAGGAAAAACCTGCTATGAGAGACTTAGCTATAGCTTCCCTGAATTTTAAAGCTCCCATAATCTTTACTAGCATGCTACTGAAGTAGTACCCTACTGATAGGAATATACTAAGAAGAAATATTTAAGGAATGGCCAAGGGAAGTCTCCAATGTGCCAGCTGTGCAAAAACTGTGCAGATCTTCAATATTTTTAAAGGGGATTGATTTAATAAATTTAAACATTGGGGGGAAAACAAATAAGAGCTTGTATAATAGATCTGACAGACCAACTGGGGAAGAAAACAAGATTAAGTGCCTATCTTAAATACTTTTCACAAATATTTTTTAGTTCTCTGCCTTTCAGACACGTGGTAGAATTGTTCTTCAACGGCATCTTTGGTTGGTGGAGCCATGTGACTAGTTCTGGCCAACAAATTATAAGCGAAAGTGATGTGCATCACATCTGGGCCAGGCCATTAAGTGCTGGTTCATTACCCCCAGAGCATTTTTCTCTCTGGCATAGAGACTAAGTTCCAGATGATGGCTGTTCCAAGAGCCTAGGACTCTTAGTGACTATAATGAGTAGAGTCCTTCCCCAAACTCCTTTTGTCAACTCATAGTAGACATACTAGAAATCTACACATGTGTGAAAATAGGGCAATTGTTAGAATCATAGTATAGTATAAAATTCTATAGTGATAATACTTGTATCTCTGTGATAATGGAGATTCTGACTAATTAAAAATTTTATATGACTATAGTAAGAAGTTAGAGGACAAAGAAGTAAGTGTGGTGATGGTTTAGGAGACCTAAATCATTACCTATCATAAAAAGGAGCCTATGTATAATGTATAAAATTGATAAACAATAGTATATAAAAGATATTATTTTAGCAATATGTAAATAAACACCAGAAGAAAGAGTTTAGAGTATTGAAAGAGATAACTCTTGCCTGACCAGTGGTGGTGCAGTAGATAGAGCGTTGACCTGGGACACTGAGGTTCCAGGTTCAAAACTCCAAGGTCACCAGCTTGAACGAGGGCTCACCAGCTTGAGCAGGGGAATCATCAAAATGATCTCATGGTCACTGGCTTGAGCCCAAAGGTCTCTGGCTTAAAGCTCAAGGTTCCTGGCTTGAGCAAGGAGTCACTGGCTCAGCTGGAGCCCCTTGATCAAGGCACGTAGGAGAAGCAATCAATGAACTACTATGAGTTGATGCTTCTCATCTCTCTCCCTTCCTGTCTCTCTCGTTTGCTCTAAAAAAAAGAGAGATCTCTGGGTAATGGAAGTAATTGAGAATTGGAGCAAGGGACTGCTTCCATGTGTCATCTAGAACTAGTTAATTTGAACTATGTGCATGTATCACTTAGAACAAAATAAATTTTAATATTGACTCTAAGCACTGAGTTTTATTTAATATTTCTCTTAAAAAAGAGTTGAGCATTAGGTTGAGTTCCCTTCTGTTTTATTGAACTTGTGTCACAGAAGGCAAATCCATGCTTTTCCCACCTTAACTCTTGAGGCTTCTCCCAGACTGCCCTGTGTTTCCAAGGCCCCAGGGAGGGGTTGGGAGCTGTATATCAAGCCTGAGCAAAGGTGTCTGAACTCTGTTGAGAAGGCAACAGTGTCATCGAACCTGACTCACCTAAAAACTAAACCTCCTGCATAGCCAAGCCTGGATAACTGCTGGGGTGCAGCTAGAAGCCACACACTCTGTTGGATGAATTATAATGCCTGACAACGCAGCAAGAATTGGTCTGAAATTAACTCCTGGTCTGAAAGTTCCATCTTTGTTCATAACTTTATCCCTAAGTCATTACAGAGTCAGTCAAGGTGGAGTTTCAACAAGACCCACCCTTTCATTGAGCTTTTTCTCCAGTGAGATAAAATCCCAAGGTCTAAACAGCTCAAAGTAACCTACAAGTTGCAAGACCAACCTTCCCAAACTTCTCCCTAGGCTGGTTCTGTCTCTGAAAGAGAAGAGTGCTTACCCATATGAGTGAAAATAACAAGGCTCACCAAGCCACCCCAATAAATGTCTGGAAGCACTCCAAGAATGATAGATGGTCAGAATGGATGCTATTTCTTCAGAAATTATTGAAAAAAGAAATAATATCCTTACTATGTGCTAGAAACATTTCTAAGTACTATATGTATTTCATTTTATGATGATCTTAAGTACTTTATGATCATCATTTTACAAGTAAGAAAACTGAAGCACTGAGAGGTTAAATGTCTTGCCCAAGGTTGCAGAACTGGTAAGTTGCAGAGGTATGATTCGAATCCAACTATGTCAGTGGACGTAGGGTCTGAAGGGGATCACTGGTAATAGTTCTAAAATTCCACATCAAAGTTCTGCACCAGATAGAGTGGGGGTTGCTTTTCAAAAACGCTGTTGCTACACGCACTTCCACAAAGCATGATGTATATGTGAAACAATCATTCCCCCGACTGCATAGGTCTACTATTTATATGAAGCTATTTAACTTAATTACAAATAATTTAGGCTACAGATGGGAGCAAAACAACATTAAGGATCTTGATTTTGAAACTGTTCTAAAATAGCTTTTAAAATCTAGGAGGCAAATTGTCTTTCCAAATGGAAATGAATGTGTGATGCAGTGAGGTCTTAAAGTTATTAGCATCTTTTGCTGAGCCCCTAGTTCCTTTGTCATTTACGCGATGTACAGTCTTTAATTTCAGCTCCGTGATCAAAGAGATGAAACTCGAGAAGCTCACTATTAAAATCAATGGCTGTATTTGGAGGAGAGAGAACAGCGGCGACGTGATGCCTGCTTCTCACCCACAACATGGGGAGACCAGACTTTCTAATGGTTTCAGGCAGGGACCCTCAGCCCAAGCTCTAAAGAAGGAGTGTGAAGTCACACACACACACACACACACACACACACACACACACACTCAAGAGAGCCTCTCAGCCTCGCCCATCCCATTCCAGCGTACCTGTGAGGGCTCCATTGCTGAATGCAGTGCCAGGAAACATGTTTTTAGGAACCCAGAGTATCACATTTCATAATTTGATTTAAATCAATTATCCCATCCCTCCCTGGAACAGACACAAGCTCCAAAAATACAAAATGTAAATGGAACCAGCTGCAGCAAAAGCCCTTTGCCAGGATGGATTTCAGTCAACGCAATCAGCCTGCTTTTGGAAGTACATTATTGTTGAGACCAGAGATTGCATGAAACACTTCCAGTGCCCTGGGAGGGACCAGAAAGGTAACCAATTATGGGAGGAGAGAAATATAAGGAGCTAATCTTCTCTGTCCTGGCCTGCCTTTGCCCCAAACTCTTAGGAAGAATTAATTCACTCCTCTGGGGGATACTGGGAGACTGAGGATACTGGCAGCCTTCAAACACTATTCCTAATTTATGGATATTTACTAAACCACATAATCACCCCAAGTTATCCCATTACAGGGCTCAGCAGAGCTGAGGCCTGCAGCCCTGGGTGTGAAGATCAATTGTGAAAGGTTTTGTGAGTGTGTGAGAGTGTTTATTAGAGAAGGCATGAGTGTACCCCACAATTTTTTAGGCTCCCAACATACTGCCCAACAAATGGATACTATGCATAAAGTTTGGTATCCTCCCCTTGAAATCCTTCCCCTTAATTGATTTAAAATGATAATTCAATTAAAATAATTATTCTAATCAAACTTCATATCTTTTTGGCAGATTCTATGAAGGCCTCTGCCCTCAATGTTATTTTAGTATTTTCTTTATTTGTTTTCTCACCAGGCTGACTTTGGCTCTCTGAATCTTTGGAAAATTTTATGTCATTGGGTAATCACTGCACCTTTCTGGAGCTTTCCACTTAAGACACAGGGAAGGAGGGAAATAAAATATCCTAGAAGAAGTTATACTTTGAATTTTAACCAAGTGGGAGCCAAGACATGACTGAAAATGATGTACAGACATCTCAGCCACCCGTTCAGCTAAAATGCAGACATCAGAGAGGCTGGCCAGCCTGCTAGAGCTATAAGGGGAGGATGAATGAGAGTCCATCCCTTTTACTCTTGGCTTTTTGTTTTTTGGGTTTTTTTTTTTATTTTATTTTTTTATGTACTCACTTTTTTTCAAGTGACTATTGCACTCCTGAAAAGCCTAACAGTTGCATCAGATCTCAAGAATTCTTATATAACTCTTCTAGGTTTTTAAATATTAGCATTACAGTTATCTGATTTCTTTACACGACTGTATTCGAGCTAGGACAGAGCCTTTCAGGGCCATTTTCAAGGTGAGGAAAAGCAACACACTGAAGGTAAGTAGTTCTACCAACAACACAGATACTATTGAAAGGGCTTTGTCACTCTCCAGTTGGAGAACCAGACAACCATGTGGTTAAGTGAAAAATAAACTACTCCTGTGTTTTCATTTTTTAGCACTAATAAAATTTGCAAGAACATTGGACCAGTGGGATTTGTATAATGGCCGATTTTTTTTTTTAAACAGTGTGTCTGTCCTGAAGAACCCTGAAGATTCTGGGTGTACTTTTGCCAGAGGGATGCCATCCTCTGGACCTGAATCCCTGATGCCTGGGAATCCAGTTGTGCCCTCTTCCACTGTTCAGCCATGCAAATGAGCATGCAAAAAAGGTTCTGTAATAGAAGAGACAGACCCCTTTCTGGTGCTACTCTAAATTGAACATTGGACCAGGAGTCCAGAGAATTGATTGAACAGCTTTGTCACTTATTAGCAATGCGACTTTGGAAAATCCTTTTTATCTCTCTGGGCTTCAGAATACCCACTGGACCTTCAGATTTTAGCATCTACTTTAGCCAAAAGTAGCTCAATTTCTGAGATCCCAATATTCATCCCATTTGAAAATTGTCTTGGCCCTGGCCTATTGGCTCAGTGGTAGAGTGTCAACCTGGCATGTGGAAGTCCCAGGTTCAATTTCCAGTAGGGCACACAGAAGAAGTGACCTTCTGCTTCTCAACCCTCCTCCTCTGTTCTCTCTTTCTCTCTCTCTCTTCCCCTCCCGCAGCCATGGCTCAATTGATTTGAGCACATCAACCCAGGGTCCTGATGATGGCTCCTTGGAGCTTTCAGCTTGGGCACTGAAAATAGCTCACTTACATGCATGACTGCAGATGGGCAGAGTATCAGCCCCAGACAGGAGTTACCAGGTGGATACTGATCAGGGCGTATGCAGGAATCTGTCTCTCTCTCTTTTCTTTCTCCTTGGAAAGAAAAAAAAAAAATGTCTCTAAGATAAAAACTGGGCTTTGACAAGGCAAAGGCCCATCTTGATTACTTTTTCCAAGGCAAAAATTTAAACCTCTTGATCCCAAGGAACTCCAGTTTATCAGCATAAGCACCTTTAACACACCTTTAAATAAACAAACAAATAAACAAACAAAAAGCTTTGATGGGGTATAAATTTAGCTATTTTACAGGTGACAAAATACAAACCTGGAGTGATGTCCTAAGCATCTCATCCTGCGCCTAGTGGCAAGGCAGAGCCTGAAAATAAAGAAGAGGAAGGAGTTGTGGCCTATGGAGCCTGAGTCAAAAGCCAAGAAGAAACCTATGCAAGGACTGGGACTCTAGGTCCTGGGCCTCTGGCTACCTGTCCATGGTGCTTCTCTGTAATCCCCGCTTTGGGGAGAGCCCCGCTCAGAATTCACATTAAAGGCCACATGGAAAAATCAAAGGGAGAAAATGAGGCTGTGGGAAAAATCATTGAAAAAGAAAGGAGGTCAGACAGAAAGTTTCTTCCAAACCTCATCCTTTTCCAAATTTCTTCTATGCAGGATTATCCACTTGTGATGAGTGATCTTCCAGAGGGAGATACACACTTTCTCCATCACAATTGTATGAACTAATAAACTGCAAACAAATCATGTGTTTATAACATATGAAAACAAATTTTATGCACATACATTACATATATGACCCAGCCCAAACTGCAAGCTCAAGAAAACCAGTGTTTTATAAAGTACACTGTGTATATTGTTCTTTTCTTTTATTCCTTTTAAATGTAATTTTATGTATTCATTTTTTTTAGAGAGAAAGAGAGACATACAGGGACATACAGACAGGAAGAAAGAGAGAGATGAGAAGTATCAACTTGTAGTTGCATCACTTAAGCTGTTCATTGATTGCTTTCTCATATGAGCTTTGAGGGGGGCGGCTCCAGCTGAGTCAGTGACCCCTTACTCAAGCCAATGACCTTGGGCTTCAAGCCAGTAACCTTTGGGCTCAAGCCAGTGACCATGGTGTCATGTCTATGATCCCACGCTCAAGCTAGTGGCCCCATGCTCAAGTTGGTGACCCCACGCTCCAGCCGGATGAGCCCATGCTCAAGACAGTGACCTTGGGGTTTCAAACCTGGGTCCTCAGCATTTCAGGCCGATGTTCTATTCACTGTGTCACTGCCTAGCCAAGCTTAAATGCAATTTTAAATGTTTAGAAAGAAAAAATAACAATAAAAAACTTTTAAGAATGTAACTAAAGAAAATGGAACTAAATCATCTCTTAAAGCCATTTTATGGACAAAGCCTCCTCAAACAATGATTTCTACTGTAGGAAAACATTTAACCAGCTGGCCCACTAAATCAGGGACTGTGTCACCAGAGGAAGGAGCAGAACATGCATTCCTGAGTCATCCTGCAGGTGTCCTGCTTCAGTTGTCCTGAGAAGCCCAGGAACATGCATTTTAATAAGAACTCAGGCTAATTCTCATGGCACATGACCTGCAGACCAAATTTTCACATCCACTGCCTGGACAGTTTTCCCTGAAAACTCTAACTTATTAGTGGTCAATAAGTTTACTTGTGAGTGCTATCACCTACCAGGACTTTTTAGACTAGTCTAAAACAGAATACTGATTTAGAGAATAAGCACTAGCCTAAAAGGCCAGAAGGCCCAGATTATATTCCCAGCTCTGTCACCAAAGAGTTGGATGGCCTCATCTCTTCTGCAGCAAAATGAGCTAATAAATGCAGCTATCATTATATGGGGTGATCAATATTATAGCAGCAAAATCTATATCTCTCTTTGCTAAGCAGTGAAAATCAGCAGCAGGTACTACAATAACCCTGGTGTGGTACTTTAGCCCCTTTCTAGGTCTGGCATTGGTTCATCTACTCAGTAATGGGAGGAAACACACAAATATGTTTAATGCAAATAGAACTTCTCAAATACCCATTCAAAGCCAAACCAAACCCCTGAGCAAGATATGAAAGAAATAACACATGCATCCTTGCCTTTCCTAGAGAGTTAATGTATAACCTATAGAATTCATTCTATACTAGAATTCATTATTAGAATTAGGAGTCATCCCTTATTACAGATATGCAAAGCCCATACAGAAAGGCTGAGAGACAGAGCAAAGAAACAGATGTTTAGCACAGAAGGAGTATGTATTAGAGATCTTTGTGGAGAAAATAAGTGAGACGGGTAAGGTGTTAGCAAGACCTGATCCTTGAGCTCATCAGAAGGAAAGAGTCTTAAATTCTGGCTGTTGCTAAACTTAGGCAGCCTTTCTGGGACACAATAATTTGGAGAGGTTATTTTCTCTTTCCTAGTATATTTTCCCAAACTAGGCTAATGTCAAGAATATACATGCATACATACATACATACATACAGCTATTCATTCATTCAATCTTTCATTCTTCCTATCAAGAACTGTGATTTTTCACTGGAGATGAAAATAGAATGAAGCCATAGTGCTACTATCAAAGTTTACAAGACAGCCGCAGAGTTCATTTGTGAGAATTTTATAGTAGCCACAGGTGCATCCCAGTAAGCTCTTTTTTCCAGATTAACTCATTCGGCCCAGTGGGAGAGTGACTGGGAGGATCAGGTGGGGATTCCAGAGCTCAGTTGTCTGCTGAGAATCCTGGTACTAAGTAACTCATAAATCACTGCCCACTGTGCAATCCTGGGAGCTCCACAGAACTATTCCAGGCCTCAGCTTCTCATCTGTAAAATGGGGACAATAAGTTAATATGTGTAAAGCATGGAGACCAGGGCCTATAAGCTCCATGTGGGCACAAGGGAAGTGCTCACTATTAAGAGGATGCCTTCTTCCACATCAGTCGTCAGATTCTTGGGAGCAGGAAATCCGTAGCCCCCAACTCAATCACAGATGGGCTTTCCCCACAAGAGCATCTACTACATGCTAAACTTTCAACATGTATATTTATATGTGGGCTTTATGGGAGCACTTCCTTTGAACAAATCTGCATTTCCCTCTGGTCTGAGATTTGTTGTCTTCAGTGAGATGGAAAACAGTCCAGAACACCCGCTTTCATTTCATGACCATTCTCAGGTAACCCATCATGCTCTTCCTTTCCACGTAAATCCATTCTTTGGCACTGCCACACACAGGTGCCCTCCCAGCCCTCTAATCACCTCCCTTCCTTGGCCCAAAGCCTGCCCCAAGTCTCTATGTCCATGTTGCCCAGGAGAGCTACAAATAGGACAAACACAAACTTTTCTCCAAAAGATCTCCAGTTTGGGTCTGAAAAAATGTTCTGGCACATTTACACTTAAATACTTCTAAAAACAAGATTCCGTATACTTTCTTACTATTTTCTTCACCTTAGCCTGATGGATTAAGGGGCCCCAGATGGAAAGGAGCTGACTGTGCTCATCGCTGAGAAAAGTTATGCCAGCTGATAAATATCTTCGCCCACTACGACTTATATCAGAGCTGGAAAGTAGGCAGCAGTCCATGTGTCAACTCTAGTAGGTGTAAGAAAGATTCTGAGGTGCTGTCTCAGTTCAAAAAGAAGTAGGCTTTGATCAAATAATGCTGTGTGCAATGGGCACACAGTTGGGGACAGTTCTGACATTGGCTAGACCTGCCCTGGATCCTTCTGGCAGTCTGTGTGCTAGCCTGGTAGCTTTGGAACATGCTGCTACGTGTATTCTCTAATGTGAAGAACAGAGTAAGCACTTCAGGTCAAATATTTTCTCAATTATTTTGATTTCTCAATAATCACTTTTTGGACTAAATATCTTCAATAAGGTCCCAATTAACTTCAAAATGTACTTCTTGGTAGGAATACCTATGCTATTATCAGTTATTCAATTTTAGAATAACTAGCTGATCACCTCTCAAGGGCCTAAAGAAATCAATCCAGGACAGTAAATATTAACTTGGAAGAGGAAAAAGAAAGGAATTTGGAGTACAGTAAGTCCTCACTTAACATCGGTAGATTCTTGGAAACTGCAACTTTTCAGCAAAACGTCACAATAACAAAACTAATTTCACCATAGGCTAATTGATATAAACGAGAGTTAAGTTCCTAAGGCGTATTTGTGGTCACTGGTCACAAAAGCATCACCAAACTTCTAAATAAAATTCCAAAACACTTCTGAGAGTAAACACTAAAATAAATGTGAGCTATAAAACACTTAAGTAACATGAATAAAAACAAGAGAATGATTTCCTAACCTGCTTATTCCAGTTCAGGTGGCGGGTGGCAGAAACCTGTCTCGGCAGCTCAGGGCAGCAGACAGGACCCCAACCTGAACAGGATGCCGTGTTCAGGTACACAAAACAGGGCAGACTCACACTCAATTCAGATGGGACAAGCAGGCTTGCCAGTTCACCTCGTGTGCACATCATCAGGATGTGATATGAAACTGGAGTCCCCAGAGGAAACCCACACAATCTTGGGAGAATGTGCAAACTCTGCACAGACCATGGCCCCGGCCAGGAACTGATTTTCTTCTCTCATTGTTATAGCAAAACGATGTTGAACAAAACAACGTTATTCGAGGACCTGCTGTACTTTCCCAAAACATACACATTGACAGGGTTCCACAGGGCAGGCTGGTCAGTCATTATGGGACATGAGGGCACACAATGTTGGAGAGAATAATAAATGGAGTGTCACAAAAATGAATTGGTTTCAGCAAGATAGAGATGTCTGAAAAGTATATACCATCTGTTTCACAAATTTGCTCATTCCTGGGCTTAGGGAATAATTCTAACTTTCCAAAGTGCGCAAAAGATATTCAGGAGGCCAAAATCACTAACCAGGCTGATGAAGTAAACCAGCTAGGTCTATGTGGCCTGCTAGAGAGAACTCCAGGGAAGTATAGGCACTCGGCTCAGTGTTTTGGGCAACAGTAGGATCAGTAGTCTTTCTTTCCTTCTGGATTTGTAGGTCTTTTATTACGGTATTTCACTTACCGTAAGGATGTTCACATATGAACATCTCTAATATTAGAGTGCATCTTACAATCAATGGCACAGCATAGATTAATTGAGAACTTGTTCTTCCTTTCCTAATAGAGCATAATAAAATGGCATCTATTACATTGGATGACACCTTGGATGCCATGAAATATGGTGTGTTGGAAGGGGGTTCGATACATGGGAATATACAGGAATCCTTTGCTGTCTCTTCGCCAGGGTTCCATCACATCAGCACAGCCCTCCAACCTTCCGCCTTAAATCCAACAAGCGTTTGCAGAGCCCCTCAGACTTCCAGGCACAGTGATTATACTTGTGTTGCTACATGAAAAATCTTGTCAGGAAGGAAAAAGGCAAAGTGGCCCTATTTATTTTAGTATGTCTTCAGCTATTTTAAAGGGTTTTTCCTTACTTCCATGTTGGAGGTCTTTTTAACCAGTTTGGAGGAGTGCTCCCCTTCCTCAATTCCCCAAGCACACCAGTTACATTTTAAAGCTTAGGGGTTTTCTATGTGGCCCTCTGTTTCCATGAGATCAGGGAGCAGCCCCTGAAGGAGGAAGGAATGCTTTCAGAGTGTCACTTACACCCCAGAGGCTCCTTACCACCCACCGTCTTCCCTCTCGGCCTCTCAAATGGATCAGAGCAGAATTAAATATCAAAACTCACTCAGACACTCCCAGCTTCTCCAGGCCTCCAGTCCAGCCTTTGCCACCTGGTGAGGACCACAGCTTAGCTGAGCTCTGGGAATATAAAATAGAGTTGCTATTGGTGCCTTGTCAATCAGCAACCAATCCCACGCAGAGGCAGGTTGTGCAGCCATGTGCCTGCCACATGTAGAATGTTACTCAGCCACCTCAGAGGGAAGGCACCTCTCCTCCAGGGGAATTCTGATAGCCCAGACATTCGACCCAGGAATTCCAGTAGGGGAAGAGAGGAGAGACGGATCAGCAATGAATTCATGGCAGGTAATTCATTAATGTAACTTTGGCCTTTCCAGTCTTGACCATCCAACATGGATATATGGGGAAGAAAAAGAATGAAAAAGGACAGACAATAAAGAATAAAAAGAAAAAAAGAGGGCAAGGATGTTCTCTTTCAGAAGCATAGACAGGAGTACAAGGGGAGAACATTCTCAAAAAGTGGTACTTCTAAATAAAAATGCTTAAGGTACTATAATGACATCACTATCGTGTGTGTGTGTGTGTGTGTGCATGCGTGTGTGTGTGTGTGTGTGAAAAGACAACAATGTGAAAGCAAGGAGAAGCTATGAGAAACCTATGTGAGAAAATGTGGAAGTAAAGAGTAGGCTTTTCTCTTTCCCATAAATAGTGCCACATAGAAGCCTTTGCTCATAGGGAAAGTGGCTTTAGTGAAAAGCCACAGATGGTGATAAAGAAGAAGCTAAGCTGACAGTCATCCAGGTGGACTTCAAGGACTTCATGCTTAGCTGTGAAGGAAAATAAAAAACTCTGTTAGCTACACTAACTGGCTAACAGAAAAATAAATTCATAAATATGTGCTTGCCCTCCAGTAAATATCATAGATGCCTGTCTCTGTCTCTCTTTGTCTCTCTCTTAGTTGATTGGCCTGAATCAGCTGGGAAAGCCCTAAAGGGAGATGGTACCTTTCTGAAGTCCTATCTACCTCCCAATGTTATTTCCCTTTAAATTACATTTGGTCATATCTACAGTCTTCAGACATTCTTTGATTTATCAAAGGAACTCACAGGAATGAAACCATCTTCAAACTGAGACTTCAACAGAATGGACAGCTGCAGTGGTTCCCTGCTGAATAGCGCAGGCACGCAGAGAAACCTGAATCTCACCGTCCTACATTATCTGGATTAAATTGCCCAAATTCCCCCACTTCAGGCACAGGGACATGGCTCTTTCTCTAGGGATTGTATGAGAAACAAATATATCTTTACTCATCTTATCTACTCCTTTGTGGTTTTAAGTAGGGAAGAACAAGTAATGTATCCTAATAAAAAAGAGTATTTTTTCTTCTCTAATTGAAAAAGCTTAAGAAGAAATTCTTACATGTGTATAGAACCTGATACTGTTTTAAGTACTCTCAACTGTTAGCACATTTGATGCTTACAGACATTAAAACCATAAATGAGATGTGCATTTACAGTTTTCTTAATACTATTAAGCAAACCAGTAATAGTCTTATAAACATTACATGCCAGTTGCTCATAGCCTCAAATGATCTTTCTCTCCAGCCACCGTCCTACCATTCCTAAAGCTTGTTTCCCCTCTGGGTCTGTTCTGCCTCTATTACAACTTTTATTACTGTTGTGATACAGGTAGGTATTTTCATTTCTATTGTCTCTGGATCTTAATCCGTAAAATGGTAAGCCTCCTCCATTTCTTTCTTTCTTTTATCTTTAACTCCCTCTTTTGTACTTCCATAACCCTGATTGAATGATGCTCACATATCTCACAACAGATTTTGTTCTGTTTCCCCTTCACGAACCCCTGCTCTTGCCTTATCCTTTAGTACTTATTCTTGTTTCCCTTGTGATTTCTTTAGAGTGTTTACCTGCAACTTCCTCACCCTGGTTCTACTTCTGCTGTCGCTATGATAAACTGATGTTAACCTCAAGTCATCAACTTCAGAAATGGAAATTACTTATTTTTACAAAGAATCATTCCAAAATGTTTCTTCTTACAAACTCAGTCTTTAACTCATCACCCTGCCACAGGGTTTTAAAGTTGAAAAAGACCTATGAAATCTGATCCACTTATCTTATTTAAAGATGAGTAAACAGTGATCTGACCTCAGGTCTCATCAGATTTGGTCTTGTAACATATATTGATATCTCACCCAGTCACATTCTGTATCTGAACTTTATACTTGACATTGTCACCTCCTGGCCCAAATGTACTTTAAACTTATTCAAACTCCTTCACTGAGCTCCTCACCCTTCCCAACTTCCCATCACCCCCCAAAACCTGCAGCTCCTCCTTGGTGAATATACCATCATCCACCAGATGTCATCGTTGATTTGGGTGTCATCCTGATTTCTCTCCTCCTTCTCTCCCCATCCCCAGCTCATCTCTTGATCTGTCCCCTTCTCTCAAGCCTCTCTGTCACTAGACTAGGTCAGGCCACCAATAGCTCTTCTTACTTGAATAACCACAGCAGCCTCCAAGTTCTTTATTCCCCTTTTTGTCCGTGTCCAATTGCAACCATATCTTGTTGCAGCAGCTAGAGGGAGTTCTCTAAAATAAAAATCTGATTGTGTCACTACTAATAAAAAAACTATGAATGAACCCCATGCCATTAAAGGAAAGTCCAGACTCTCAACTGGGTTACAATGTGGTCTGCATTTTGGCCTTTCCTTATCTCCAATTTCTGTATCTTGGACTAAAAGGCCAGAATTGGTCCATAGCCTTGCCCCATCCTCTGTCCTTACCCTGAAAATAATTACATGAAGACCTGTTCTCTTCCGTTTCTCTCATGCACCATGCCACAGCTTCCTCCGAGCTTAAGTAGGGGGCGTTGTTACCCTTCTCTGACCTCTTGCCCCTCATCATTTGCAGTGTCGACATAGGCATCTTCTCTGATTCGTACTATTTTTCCTCAACTTAGTTCCCCTTTATTATATGGAGATTATTTACTTTCTCTTCTGGGTTTCCGCTGAACTTTCCTGTTAATGATTTATTTGAGAATCCTGCCCACTAGACTGAAGTTTAAGGGCCTCACTTTTCTTTCCTTTTTGAAACAAGGAACTGTTCTGACCCACATACCATTTCATTTGCTGGTCAACGAACACTGGCAGTGACCCGCTCTCTCGTGTGCTGTGAGCTAGAACGCAGAGAGGCATCTGCTCCAGCCAGGAAATTAGAATTCCTCCAGAGCAGGGAGGTCCCCGGATCTGCTCATTCACATCGAGCCTCTGTTCCTTCCCCCTGATGTTTGCTCTTCCTTTTACAGCCCAGCACCATTCCTTTTTGGCAAAAGAGATGAATGTGAAATAGGACTGATGAAGTTTTCACTGTACTGGTCATTCATCAGCAGTGCCCTGGCGCTGCCAAGCACCCAGCCAAACAGTTTCTTTTCTTCTTATTCCATGCTTAGTTTTAATTCCTTTCCCCTCTGCTAAGCATTTTTGAAAGCCTCCATTCACTCTGAGCTTCAGCTTTCTGGCTTTATAAAGTTTTCATTTTTTCTTTTTCTTTCTTTTTGTTTTTATGCTAGACATACCCTTTTGTGCATCCTAGGTTTCAAATTTATTCTTTTAAATTTTGTACATCTTTAAAAATCTAAGTTCATTAGAGAATAACTAGTGGAGCCAACCTACATTCTACAGGTTTTATTTTTTCTTTTTCTATCTCATTTAGTTTCCATCCTTAAAAATTCTAAGAATAACAGCAGAATGAAATCAGGACCAACTTATCAAGAGCTTTTTTTCATTTACTTTCAAGGTATCCATTGAAAACGTGATTCATGAAACATTGTAGAAAACACAGAAAACCAAAAGAATAAGATTGAATTTATTCAAAGGCTGACCGATTAGGAACAATCATTGATATTTTGGAGGGTTATTTTTCCCCCTCTGCATTAGCAAAAGAAAGTAGAGTCATTTATTCACCCCATTTTACTGCTTGCTAAATTCACTTAACAGTCAACTGTGCACGTCTTTCTGTGTCACTGACAGTCTGTGTCTGTAGTCGTCATTTTTAAAGACTATGTAGTATTTCTCAATTCAGCAAATTCTCAATGCAACAAATGCCTGTTATGAGACTTAGATTGTCTCCAACATTTGAGTTTAGAAATGATTGTATCATGAACATCAAACATCATTGTAACGGAAACTGTGCATGTCAGTGATTGTTTCTTTAAGATTCAGTCCCAGAAATGAAACTGCTAAGTCAAGGAGTATATGAATGAAATTCTGGAGATACAGATCAAAATCACCTTCCTATGGGCTTTACATTCTCTGTAAATTTACACTAATGTACCTTCTCTAAAAACAAGCATGTGTACTTCCCTCATTCAGGATGACAGTAGGTACTTCACTTTTTTTTAAAACTGTATCCAATTTTATAGGTGATAAATTATACTATTTATATTTTTTGTTTTCAATTGCATGTATTTACTATTAGGTAATAATATTTTCATGTTTATTGACTTTATTTTTCTGCTTTTGTGAATTATCTACTTATATCCTTTGTCATATTCTTACTAGAGTGCTTATATTTTTCTTAAGATGCAAGCATTTTTTGTAGGATTTTAGTAGACTTATATCCAAATACGTTATTCCAAGTTTCACTGACTTATACATTTTCATTATTTTTTGTTAAAAAATTGTCTTTAGTAAATGTAAATTGTTAGTCTTTTCTTACATATAATTACCTTTGGTAGCATGTTTTAAATGTCTTCCTCACAAAAAAGATGAATTTTTTAAAGCATGCATATTTTCTTCTTGTATTTTCATGGGTTATTTTTCCTACTTAAATACTGACTTCAAAAGGAACTTAATTTGGTATATGGCATGAGGGCAGAGATTCATTTTGCCCCAAATGGGTAGACATGTTTTAAAACCATTTATTAAGTGATCTTTCCTTCCCCAGGGACTTTAAGTGCCATACTTATATATAAATGTATGTTCAGTTAAGTCTATTTTTTTAAAAAAAATATTTTATCCTGTTAATTTGAAAAGAATGATCACTTTTACTTGTCTTCTTATTCAGAAATGAGGTAAGATATTGTCTCTCAATAAGTTTGTTGTTTTCTTGACTAAAATCTTTAACATTTCTCATTATGTTTGTGTGAACATATTTTAAATTTCTGGTTGCTATTGGTAATAGGGTTGTCTTTCTCGTGCACTTTTATGGGGTTATCACCAGTACACAGGAGCTGTAACGGCTGTTGTGCTGTGCAACTCAACCCCTCCTTTGGGTTTGCACCCCCATTTCCCGGACTGCTGGGTGCTGGTGGATGACAGACGGAAGCTGAGTCCCTCTCTGGAACTTCCCTTAGCAGAAGAGAGCTGCTGCCCGATGTCATACTCCTCCCCTGGACAACCCACGTCCAGTGACTGATAACTTAGGTATATCAAAGTCTAAACTCCTTGATTCAAAAAAGGGAGATTCTCAAGAACCTGTCGAACTCCAGAACTCCCCATGGACGTGGATGCAACTGCCGGGCAGTCTAACCCCTCCCTACACATGGATTTTGAGAGCACTCACCAATAAAGTTCTGACATGCAAGTCTTCAACTCAGAGTCTATTTCCCAGGGAGCCGGTCCTGAGAGAGCTGTTGTCAGGAGTGATCTGAAAAAGAAGATTAAATACAGTTTAATGCAGTTTTGGAACTGGATCACCTGCTAACCAGCTGACAGTGAGGACCCCATCCCTAGTGGCAGGTGAAGCACTGAAAACTACAGGCTTGCTGTAGCAGTGCAATTGCTAAAACTTTTCACCAGTGACAACCTGGGACAGGATATCCTGGGGAGCACATGCACTGGCAGGTGCAGTCGCTTAAGGTTTGAGAGATTCTGAGGAAGTACTAATTATACGGACAATGGAATCTAACGGCTTGCTGAGTGGCACTGATGCATTGGAGAAAGACAAGAAAAAGCTGAGGGTAATTAATCACTAATTGAAGGCTAAGTGTGAAAATCAGAGGACCTCCCTGGCAGCTTGTAAAAAGGCTCTGATTCCTGATCTCCTGGGGAAGGCGGGGGTTAAGGAACTAACCCAAGACTTAATTATAAGAATAGCAAAGCTCAAGAGAAAGTTGAATTCTCAGCCCTGGTATGTCTGTTTTGCCAAGGTCAGGGCCCTGATTGGTAAAAAATGGGAATCTGAAATTTGAGATGTATCATTTGGGTCAATACACTTGAAAACCTTTACACTCCAGATCTCCCTGGCCTCTCTGGGAAGTGGCCCACTGCTCTCTATTAGTCTAGAAGAGCACCCCCTTGCTGAAGACAGTGCAGAGAGCCTGACCAGGTGGTGGCACAGTGAATAGAGCATCGGACTGGGAAGCAGAGGACTCAGGTTCAAAACTCTGAGGTCACTGGCTTGAGTGCAGGCTCATCTGGCTTAAGTGTGGACTCACCAGCTTGAGCACGGGGTCGCTGGCTTGAGCATAGGATCATAGACATGACCCCATGGTTGCTGGCTTGAGCCCAAAGGTCACTAGCTTGAAGCCCAAAGTCACTGGCTTGAGCCCAAGGTTGCTGGCTGGAGCAAGGGGTCATTCGGTCTGCTGTAGCCACCCCCCCCCAAGGCACATATGAGAAAGCAATCAATGAACAACTAAGGAGCTGCAACAAAGAATTGATGCTTCTCATCTTTCTTCCCTCCTGTCTGTCTGTCCCTATCTGTCCCTCTCTCTGACTCTCTCTCTGTTTCTGTTAAAAAAAAAAAAAAAAGACAATTCAGAGAGGGCTCTGTCCTACAAAGCAACATCTATCCTCCCTCAATTCTTCCTCCACCTTCCCTGCTGGACAAGAGAACAATATGGAGGGCTAAGTCACAAGGTAACCTAAATGAAGATGTGCTGGGCCCGCAAAGGGAGAAAGGAAGCTGTAATTCTGGTGGTTGAGGCCAGACAGGTTCTCACTGAACTGGAGCAGACGGTAGAGGAACTGCGGAGCTGGAAAGCGGCAGGCCATACCCTTTTATTGGAGGCTCCCAAAGACAGGCAAGCGAATAAACAACAAAAGGAAAAGAGCTAATAAGCAAAGGAAAACCTGCTTTTTTCAGTGAAAGGCAAGGGAGCAGGGGAAACCGCATCTAACAGTGGCGGAAGAATGTTCTGGAAAAATCACCACCCAGAGAAAGCACCTGCAGCCTCACATAGACCACACACACGTGGCGCTGCCACGCCCACATGCACCAATCTGGCAAAGTGCTTGCAGCTGGTAAACCCACAAGCAAGCCTACCAGCCATTTTTCCCACAGAAGCTATATTCCCAAGATGCTGTAGGACATAGTCAATTTAGCCTGATGGGACCTGGAGCATACATGTATAGGACTAGATGCTGAGGGCACTGGAATGAGGATAAGTGCAGACATAAAGCTGGGCAAGGGAGAGTTTATCAGTATGGGGATACTATCCTATACACAAGATCTAACTTAATGTCCTGGCCCAGGAAATAATACTAACACATTGCTAGAATTGCTTTCAGAAAAGCAGAGAAAGAAAGAGCCCATACTAAATGAAGTAGGAATGCCAAAACTGCTTTAAGAGATGGCAGGTGGTTTAAAAGCCCACAGAAGTAGGCATAGTGCTGTGAATATACTATGTAGAGCCAGAATGGTCGCCTATTGATTATATTCTGCATTTGGGGTCCAGAGGACACCCTATCTACAAAACAATAAGGCAATAAGGCCTGGGCTGATCAGAGGGGCTATCAACTGTAGGTCAGGGCAGAGAAAAGGAGATGTTATTAAAAGGGGGGGGGGCTCACTGGTAGCAATGAAGATGATAGAACCAAACTCCAGAGTGGGGCAAAAGTAGGTTTACAGTTGTTTGTATAAAAAATAATACAATAATTAATAAATAATAATACAAGAATAAACTCTTCCACATACACACAACTGTAAACCTACTTTTCCCTCACCTTGTATAGAGGCCTGGTAGTGATACACAACTATCAAAAGCAAAAAGGACACACAAACAATGAGTTTCAAGATCCACATGGCAGCCAGGAAGGACTGACTCATGCAGCACTCTATAGATAGCATCCCTACAGGCAAAACAAATGGGAAGCCAGTAAGAGAACTGTTCTATCTAAATAACCAAAGAAATCATGAAAGGATGATCAGAAGGCATAGGGCAGACACCCCCACCTTAGAAGGCATGACCCCTTGTCCAGTGTCTGAGCTTCACCTCCTTCTCTAACTCAGAAGCCATTGACTCAAGAAGCTAAATACTCAGAAGGAAGGACCCTGTAACACCAAGGCATGCACACATAATCATTTCCCCAATCCTTCTCTAAAGAGACCAATAGTCACTTAGTCTGGTAATCATATACTGGGGAAAGTGAAAAAAACTAGCACTTTCAAGGACTACTGAACAAAGGGCCTGAACTGACACCTTGCCACACCAAGTATCTTTATGGCCCCCTGTTATAGTGGGAACTTATGAGAGTCAAGGAATAAATGTAGTCCTGGCCCCACGCTCACTTGCAGACCCAGTAGGTCCACAAATCCACTGCGTGAAAACGTCCTTGGATGCCAAGTGTTTAAATAAGATGAACGTGCTTGGTAGTTGGCAGAATCTTTACATGGGTTCCTTGGCCTTTGGGGTAAGAGTTATTGTAATACAGAAGGTCAAGTAGAAGCCTCTGAAACTTCCCTTTTGCATCAAAAGTTATAACTAAAACACACTATCACATCCCAAGGAAAATAGCAAAGATTAGTGCCACTCTGAAGAAAGACCTCATCATAATCTAGAATGCAGGGGTAATAGTGTCCATTATATCCATTTTATTCACAAAAAGTAGATAGATCCTGGGGATGACAATGGAGAACATCAAACTTTGTAGCTCCAATTATAGCTGCTCTATCAGATGTAGTACCTTTTCTAGAACAGATCAACATGTCTCAAATATGTGACACATAGTCATTGATCTGAGAACCTTATTTCCACCCCCTATCATCAAAGAATGAGCATAAATAATTCTCTTTCACTTTGGAACAGACAATAGAATATATTAACCATCTTGCCTGTTGTACTGTAACCTCAGAAGACTGGAATCTACTGGACATTTTTCAATATCATGATCTATGATATTGATCAGGATGAGTAAGAAGGAGCAAGCATGATGGAAGCCTTAGAAAAACACATCTCCAGAGGGTGGGAGAGAAACTCTATGAAGATTCAGTGAATTTTTTAAAGATCTAAGGATACTGATTCATGCCTTCCAAAATAAATGACATAATTCTGCATTTCACACCTCCTGTCAATAATGAGAAAGCACAATGCCTAGTAGTCCAGGTTCTAGAGGAAGCATTTTCCCTATTTGATAATATTTCTCCGATCTCCCTGTTGGGTGACATGATAGTCTGGGGTAGATCCCAGAGCAGAAAAGAGCTCTTAAAAGACAAAAACAAGTTGGCCCTGGCCAGTTGGCTCAGTGGTAGAGCGTCGGCCTGGCATGCAGGAGTCTCGGGTTCGATTCCCGGCCAGGGCACACTGGAGAAGCACCCATCTGCTTCTCCACCCCTCCCCCTCTCCTTCCTCTCTGTCTCTCTCTTCCCCTCCCGCAGCCAAGGCTCCATTGGAGCAAAGTTGGCCCGGGTGCTGAGGATGGCTCCATGGCCTCTGCCTCAGGTGCTAGAGTGGCTCTGGTCACAACAGAGCTACGCCCGGATGGACAGAGCATCGCCCCCTGGTGGGCATGCCGGGTGGATCCCGGTCAGGCGCATGAGAGAGTCTGTCTGACTGCCTCCCCATTTCCAGCTTCAGAAAAATACAAAATACAAAAAAAAAAAGAAAGAAAGAAAGAAAGAAACCAGTTGTAATGAAAGCAGGTCTGCCACCTGTCAATATTACCTGGAAGACTCTATGGAATTAGAAGTATCAGTGTGGGGAAAGATGCTCTACCACAGTATTTTTCAACCTCCAGTCTACAGACCAGTGCTGGTCCACAAAAGAGTTAATGACTTTGATATTGTATAAAGATCATAGAGTCTATAATCATTGGGTTAAAAATCACTGCTCTATAGAGTATTTGGTAGGCCCCAATGAATGCACCACAGAACAGCCCTCTAGGCTTCTACAGCAAGGACATGCTATCTGTAGTGGTAAAATGATGTTGGTTGAAAAATGATTCTTATATGCTACTGCCTTCTGGTAGAAGTGTAATGACCAATGATCAGAAATCAAATGACAGTGTGGCCAGAACTGCTTATAATGTCTGATAATCTGGCATTGCATCATGTGGCCGGAGCTGCTCATCACGAACTAAGTTCTATCAAACCTAACAAGAAATAAGGTCAGGCAGGCCCAGCAGCAATTTTTCATAAGGTGAATGTTGTCCAAAAAGCAGGGCCAGAGAGCACAAGCAAGCAGCCTAAACCCCTAATTCATTTACTCCCGTTACACCAATGCCTCATCCTCAGCTCAAATCTATGGCCACATGAGCAGGGTCCTTTAAGACACTCTCAATGGAACCAAATTACAAGGGGAAAAAAGGCTGACTGGGATCACAGGGTGAAAATGGGCAGCTACTATATGACAGCCCCACGCAGGGGTGGTCTCGGAAGCAATGGTACAGAAAATCCTCCCAAAGGGCAGCACTTGAGAAGATGTACCTGGTAATGCACTTCGTGTGGAATGAGAAGTGAATCAAGGCAAAACTATATGTTGATTTAAGGCCAAGGTAAATGGCTATCTGGTGTGCTGGGAGCCTGGAGGAGAGAGATTGAAAGATTGTGGACAAGAAGAGTTCAGAAAGAAGCACAAAGATGAATTTATACAAATAGGCACAGAATGTTAAGATATTTCCCTCTCACGTTAACTGGCCCACTGGAGAGTCTCTACCATAGTATTAAACAAAGAGGCAGGCAGGATGACTCATCCAATTGATGTTAGCCAGCCTCTGCATCAGCCACTCCAGTGCTGACTGAATGTGTACAGGAATGAGCAGCCACAATACAGGGATGTGGACTGTGCATGGGTCTAACAGCATAAACTCCCAGTCATCAGAACTGATATAGCTACTGCTGCCAACAAATGTCTAACCTACCAGCAACAGAGCCCAAAGTTGAGTTTCTGAAATGGGATCATCCCTCGAGGAGACAACCAATGTCTACATTGCACCCCTTCTCTTCTAGAAATGGCAGTGATTGACCTTGCATTTTAATTGAAACATGTTCTAGGTATGGATTTACCTTTCCTGTCTACCGCCCTCAGCCAGCACCACTATTTTAGGGTAGACTATCTGATCTTCTGACCCATATTCTACAAATATCACAGTGGACCAAGGAACCCACTTCACAGCAAAGAAAGCACAGCAATGGGGACATGGTCATTAGATAGTCCTATCACGTCCCCTAAAAGCTGTCAGCCTGACAGAGCAATGGGATGGCCTTTTGAAAGTGCAGTTGAGGTGCCTGTTGGAGATGATATTCTGTGAGAATGGCATCCTCTCCAGAATGTAATATATACCCTAGATCTATGCATATTGTAAGCAGAATATACAGGTTCAGGGGGAAATAGCTGAAAACAGAAGGGCATCACTTACCATCATTCACAGTGACTCACTTGTTGGGTTTATGATTCCCATTTCTGAGCTCCATAGATTTAATACTCCATCCCAGAGAAGGAGAATTTCCACCAGGTAACACAGCAAGAATGCCATTAAACTCTAAGCTATGACTTCCATATAGTCACTTCAGGATCCTCATGCCAAGAAACTATCAGGCAATGAATCACTAGGGATCTGACCTGATCATCAGCAGGAAGTAGGGCTGCTGATACACACTGGGCCAGGGAGTAATGGTCTTGGAAACCAAGTGATCTACTGAGGTATCTCTTGGTAGAACATTGTCCAGTTTTGATAGTAAATAGACAAGGACACAGCCATTGCCTGAGAAGGGCACAATGACCAGGGGCTCTGGCCACTCAGACATGCAGATCTTACTCATCCCAGGGTAAACATCTAGACCAGCAGAGGTGCTCAACTAAGAAGGATGATAGAGAAGGATGGTGAATTCCAGTTGCCATCATGAGACCAGTTACAGAATAAGGGCTATAATTCATTACACTTACCTACCTCTTCTAAGGTGTGCTCTCTCTCTCTCTCTCTCTCTCTCTTTCATTAAAATCTTCTTTTATATTTATTAATTTATTTTTAAATTAGTTATTTTAGCTGAATACTTAGCCTGTTTATTTTAGTCTTTATTACCTATTAATTAAAACATTTAGGCCGGTTGGCTCAGCAGTAGAGCGTTGGCCTGGCGTGCGGGGGAACCCGGGTTCGATTCCCGGCCAGGGCACATAGGAGAAGCGCCCATTTGCATCTCCACCCCCCCCCCTCCTTCCTCTCTGTCTCTCTCTTCCCCTCCCGCAGCCAAGGCTCCATTGGAGCAAAGATGGCCCGGGCGCTGGGGATGGCTCCTTGGCCTCTGCCCCAGGTGCTAGAGTGGCTCTGGTCGCGGCAGAGCGACGCCCCGCAGGGGCAGAGCATCGCCCCCTGGTGGGCAGAGAGTCGCCCCTGGTGGGCGTGCCAGGTGGATCCCGGTCGGGCGCATGCGGGAGTCTGTCTGTCTATCCCCGCTTCCAGCTTCAGAAAAAAAAAATACAAAAAAAAAAACATTTACAGTTATACATTTTTCTTTGATTATAGCTTCAGCTATTGTATTACATCAATTTTTTGTGTGTGTGGAAGTGTCATTTCATGTTTAATAATCTAGAATTATAATTTTCTTTTTCTTTGAACTAAAATTTAAGAGTGCCTAATTTCATCTTTTTAAAATTTAACTAAAAATTACTTTTTAACATATTTTTATATTTTTATAGGGTACCTTTATCAAATGTTTATATAAATTCAGTAATCTAGCATCCTTGATTTCCACAACCAAAACACTTGACTTAATGGCACACTGCTACACACAAATGATTTCTTAGGTCACATTTTTACCTTTTAGATGATCCTTATGCTGGGCTAATATTCCCTTCTCCATCCTTATAGAAAATAAATAAATAAATAAACTTCCTAGCAGGTATTAGAAACTGTCCTCCAACTTGCTGCAGCCCAACTTCCCATTCGGACTGCCAAGTTCAAACCTCAAACCAAGCTGCTTTACTGGAACTGTTACCACAAGCAAAATCCCTCCTCAACAGAGTTCCAATGTTTTCTATACTTTCCCTTTCATTCGCAAATAGAATGAATAGAGCCTCTGACCCTGACCTGCTCAATGAAAACCCGTCAGGTTCTTCAAGCATTCCTTTTCTCTTGGTAGAACCTCCATGCCAGGTCCAATTCCTCTGTAGCTCTGAACTTGACATGGAACTCCTTGCCTGTAGAAATATGCTATACTATAAATAGCATCTTTTCTCTGAATTCCTAATCAGGGTTCCCACACAATGCTGTCTATGAGAGGGAGGCCAAGATTGAAATCCAGTATGTGCCCCCAAAGTGTATTCCTGTTCTATCGTTCCCCTGTCCCAGGAACCACACACATTCTCTTTTCTTCTGAAAACTTGGACAAACAAGCAATGTACTCATATAGTTTGCTCTCTCCCTCTGCCCACATTCCCTATATCTTTCCTGTTTCACACATGCTACAATTCTAGAACATTTTATTTTCCAAGGCCCAATATGAATGACCACTAGCACCCCCATATTGCCACAATAAGAGACAAATAAAACTGCAGGGATCCAGATAATTTTCTGTAGTTCTGCTCCTTAAGCACCGCCCCCCCCCCACCTTAGGAGAACAAGTTGACCCCAGCCCAGGCCCCAGTAAACAGGCAGCTGCCAAGACTTCAGTACAAGGCAACCCACCATGATGAGCCTAAGTCGAATTCTGCAAGGTGAATGCAGAGCCAGGCTGAGAGACATGAAAATGTCAGGGCCTAAAACAGAAGAGTGGTTTCCAGGTAACGCAGGGCTGGAAAAGCAGTTGTCTCTTAAGTCAGCACAAGGAAATCTGGGTCTGATGGAACGACTCTGTCCCTAACTGTGGTGGTGGATACACAGATCTACAAATGTGTCAAAATCCATAGAGTGGTTCACCAAAAATAATGTTTTATCATTAAAAAATAAAATTAAATAAATGACAAGGCCAGAACACAGCAGAGCCAGTGTTCACATGAACTGGGTTGAAATGGGAATAGATCAGGCTAGACTAGCCACCAGTCGCATTGTATCTCCTGCTTCCCTCAGCTGCTCGTGCGAATACGGTGTGCATGGATGGTGAGCTGACTTACAGAAATATTGTTAAACCAAATATGTGCATCTTCCTGCTAAGAGATACGCAGTTTTCTATTTGTGCCAGATTTTGCATGTCCTATATCCACACTACCTTCCCCAGCCACCTCCTTTTCCTAGTGTCTTCCATTTGTACCACTGAGATATCTCAGAGTTTTCCACTCACGTATTTAGGGGTTCTCTTGGCTAGCTTCATCTTAACATATACTGCTCATTCACAGGAAAGGCTCATCTTACCCTTATGAGAATGAGGTGAAGTATGTTGAGTAGGCATTGTGCCCATCTTACAGATGAGGAAATAGAGGCGTTAGGAGACTCAATGACTTGCACTAAAATTAGTAGCTGAGAAGCATCTAGGCTAGCATTTGTATCCCCTAACTTCCGCCCCAGTTACAGTTACCTTAGACTTAAGTGGAAGTACGTAGACCTGTTTTCATTCTCTAGGGGGAACTTCAAATGGAAAGCAGTAGCTATTGTGCTTCAGTGTCTACATAGTAAGAGGGCACAGGCATAAACTCATCACCAGCTCAAATTAGATGTGCATATTCTATAATCACATATCCTCAGGCCACCAGCACACTCCCTTGTCAATATCAGATGACTTCTTAGTTTTACCCTCTTTTACCTTCAGCCAGTAGTATAACCCAGTCCTATAGCCTAGAGCTTCTTTAGATTCAGCAGATTTTTCCAGTGTAAATATTAAGTGTCTAAATTGTAATAATTCTTAGAGATGAGAAACAGTTAGCAGAGCCCCTAGAAATAGCAACCTTGCTCCATTTCTTATGTTCAACCACACAAGCCCCTTATTCTCTCCAAAATTAACCAAGTTCCATGGTGTTGTGCAATTGGCACAATTTAGAAGGGAAGGAATTTTTTCTAAAGTTATGAATATAAAGATAAGAAAAATCAAGCTCTGGTGTTGATCTCTCCTGTGTTTCAGCAGTATTTTATAACTATGCCCATCACAGCCCAAATGCTTTGGCAGGGCTACCTATAGATGAAGTGTACTGTGCCTCTGTACATATAGCAAGGATGTATAAAAGTGCACACTTCCTGACATGTCAGACCATTTGGACTCATTCTGCCCCAGGATGACTTCTGGCTCAGGGATACATGCTAACCTCTGATAATACCCTCATGATTTTGTTTACACCTGCCAATAAACACAACACTCTAACAGTTCTTCTGGGGGAATACAAGCACCAAACAGAAGGGTTCCAGTTTTGGAAGCTTATTGGGAGAATCGATTCTAGGGTAGTTCACCTGATATAGTGATCCTAAAGTCACCTACTCAGCTTCCACAAAGAGGGAACAACACACATAGCTTTTATTCAAAAACGTTCAAAACTAAGAAGCCCAGCCTACAGGGACTTATGAACAATAGACAAATTGAGATACAGACATGTGAAAATGATGTGTTTCAGGAAACAAGATGAAGGTAGTCTTTTCGTTTGTACCCACAAGCACAAACACACAGAGATACATATTCACACAGGGCTCCAGTGTTTCTCCAACACCACACATCCAAAACACCACTGTTTATCCATGATACTTCTCAGTGTCATGTTCTTTATACTAACTACTTTATAAATAGTAGGAAACCCTATTACCTAGCAAGTAGTAGTGACCAATCCTGGCAAGAGGGCTGCCGTGTTCTCCTCCTATGTCCTACTATTTGACAAAGGTGCTCTTACCTGCTAAACCCTACCTTACTCTGGCACTCCTAAATAACAGTGCTCCAGATAGCCACTATCGTTAGATCTTACCTGGCAAGGGAGTAGATCTGTGCTTGCCATAGCTCATTAAAATTTAACTGTGCACATTTTGCTTTTTGTCTACTCACCATTAATATATTGATTTAGTCATCACTGATTTAACAGATGTTAAACTCTATTATATATTGTGCACAGTGGGGAGAAAGGAACAAAGTTAAGTCAAAAAGCCCAGGTGGGAGGCCATGTCAGGTGAAGATTGGAAGGAAGAGATGGGCATGATTTGAGAGTAGAAATACAGGTGGATGATCAGGTTTGGAAAGAAGTTGATGAATATGGGTTTGGGCATTTTTTTATTGTTGAAAATTTCTTTATGATAATCAAGTAAAAATATCCATTAGGCATATCAATAAAGAAGGAGAGAGGTATGGGTTCAAACTATAGTTTAGGGAGGCATCAGAAAAATTGTGTGGGCCAAGAAGGCTGTCAAGACCTCACTGAGAAGCACGCCAGACTGTGAAGACTGAGGACAAGGTGAGGAGGACACTGAGGAAGGCCAGGCGATTGCATGAGGAACTGAAAGAGCAGGAAGCCAGGGCCCCTAAGGGAGCGGGGGTTTCCCTCTTTAGAAGATACAAGGCACACAATGTTTTTCTTTCAATTCATAAACTTTCTCAATGAAACCATTCCAAATATTCATTGAGGGTAGACCCTGAAGAAATAACTAATATTATAAGAGACTGTCCTCACCTTCAAGAACCCTACGTCTGGGAAGGCATGTACATGAAAAGATATGACATGCAAGCATTTTATTTCTCACCAACAGTGAGTAATGACTGTAGGGTAATTACAAACAAATTATTCAAGTTAATGGCATAATGAACAATACACTAGTAAAGCATTTGCATTAGGATTTTGATCTTTTAGCCTATAAATATGTGTGTTTCTCTACTTTAGCATGATGTGAGGTCAGAGGGAGCATTACTTCCTTGAAAGCATACACTGAGGCTTAAGTTTCAGAACATAGCCAGGACCAAACGGAGTGGTCAGTAAAGGTAACTGAAAGCAATAAAACTAGACAGACAGTCTGAACTATATTCAAAGACATGGGGAAGGGTCAAAGCTAGAGCAGTGGTACCTGACAATTAGGTCAAGGGGATGAAGCAAGGCCACCAAGGAATTAGAAATCAGGAAATGGGCCAACAGGCCGGGAAGCAGAATGAATACAGAATGCGAAGGGGACCCGAGCAAAGGTGCGGAAAGAAGGCAATAGTATCAGAGATGGAGATGGGCTAACTGTGGGGCAGGTTCATGGCTCAGGAACATGCCTGACGGCCTAAAGGAGTGACAGAATTGGATCAAAGGGCAGCGTCTGCAGTTCCAGGGGCAGCACACTCTGGATGAAAGAAGACGACTCTAGGTTTGACTGGCAACCAATTGCACCTGCTGGGTGGCAGCATCCCATTCCCCCTCTGGAATTTCACATTGGCATACGATTGAGTCTGTGACCAGGGCTAACCCGTCTCCCTTTGTCCACTAATCACTGTTGAAGACGAGGTGTGGATGATATACTTGTAAATGCTTGATAGAATGGTAAGTGAGTGGGATTTATCTATAAAATTGAAAAATAAATGAATGAAATAAATCAACACCTATCAGGACAGCTGAAAACAAGGGTCATTAGAAAATGTTTCTTATTAACAAAAAGGGTATGAAAAAAGGGAGGGTATAGAAGACTCTCCATGGCTTTTTCTTTCTATTCTTTTCATTTACCTTTAATTCTTTTTTCCTTGCAGGTTAAAGCTGACTCCACATCTTAAGGGACCAACACAAGCCATCAAGTTAAATAATGTCTCTGATAGCTCTGTGGATCAATAGTTATATAGGCCTATCCCTCATCCGAGCTCTGTCAGGGCCCAAATTATACATTGTACATGAAAACCGCCTCCTGGATTTACTGCCCCAGCACCACCCAGCCATGGCAGTGGCTTATTGCCCTTCTTTTTTTTCTCTTCAGCTTTAACTAAGTCTTTGCTCCAGATTTTTCAACATTTTCAAAGTGACAGGGCTGCAATTAGCCGAGTTCTCTTTCCTTCTCTAAAGCAGCAGTGATTTCCTTGACTTCCAAACAAACTCTTGAATACCCTACTTCTCTCATGGAGGGATGAGAAATCTTCCAGTCAAAGTACATGTAACTGGCAGATGGATGGAAACAGTATGAGGAAGCAGACGAGAACTTGGCCATCCGCAGGGTTTTTGATGCTCCTAGGACTGTCCACCAGAATCTAGACCATTGGCATTTGTGAGAGAGTGACCGAAGAAATGAAACCTCCAGTTCTACTTCCGAGAGTCAGGTGTGAGGTAAATCCCTCATCTCTCTATACCCTGGTTCTTCTCTCTTAAATAGGAATGATTTCACATCCCCACGTTATCCCGTGGAAAGGACAGTCACCTAAATCAAAGAGTATAGGTGAAAACATTTCATCCTCTTGAGAGGGAAGATGTCCTATAAATTCTAGGTTCTGTTATTATTTAATATTTCTGTATCTCAGACTGATCTGGTCTCATGAATCACTTTCTAACAAAATGGACATGAGTGATATTGAACTGTTTTTGAGCTTCCTAATCTTCCAATTGTGTCAGGTGTCTAGAATTACAGCCCTCTGAAATAATGTGTGAAGCATGTTTCAAGAAATCGAGACCAACTCTTGCCTGTAGTTAAGAGACAACATCACATGACTTTCTAGGGCAAAGAGGTTCTCCAGAGGTCAGCGGGTGGCCAGATTAATGAGTAGCCTTACTTCTTTGAACTGCAGCCTTCAAATTTGTCTCAGTTTGACCTATCTTTCTTATTTTCTTGTGAATATTTCTGTATAGTGAATAGCAATAATATCTACTCTTTATTTTTAAAAATAAATAAAGAAGAGACCCTGTTTTCTGTCAGTTCAATGTGTGGATATCATTTCAATGTACATTCTCCCCATGCCTGTGCAATAGTAAATATTTTATTTTGTAGTGCCCCATTACTCACTTGCTGACTCAGTCATAATCTGTCTTGATTGTGTTAGCTGTTTAACAATAAGTAAGTGTGATGCAGTCTTCTCATTTCAAGCATAATTGTCATTAGCTACTGTATTCTTACATCCAAATATATCAACCCAATGTTTTCTACACCATCCTAATCTGTTCCCACCGCCAAACACTTTATTGTGACCTTTCATTTTTAGCTCATTTTAACCAACATTTATTCAGCTAATTAGAAACATTTGAGTACCCTCTACTTCTAAGTCTGACTCAGCTATAAAACTGTGGGGAAGTGGTCAGTGCTGCTTTAGCATCTCCAGGCCCAGACCACAGTTTTGTGGCCCTGGGTACAGGTCAGTTTTTAAATGTTTGAATTTAATCAGCATTCAGTTTTGCAATCTGTGCAGAAAAGAATTGCAGACTTTCACTGACTCTTCTGCCTGGAGGATAGAATGATTCTTCCCATTGCTACTCACAGAAGGCAATGTAGACCATTTTCTCAAGACCTGCTGGCACTGCCTGGAGACCTCAAAGTCTGGGTTGGGTCATCTGGTCTCTGCTATATTCCTCACTGAGTGTCAGCCACAGCAGTGGCCCTCATCTTGTTCCTTGCATTATGTTGAATACATTTCTCTTTTTCCTCTATCTCCCTGAATTGTTGTAAAACTCAAATGAAGTAATAGAATAATGACTAGTATATATAGCTTTACAGAATTGAAGGTTTCTTTTCACATAAATGGGAGGGAAAAGCCTTAAAAATGTAAGTCTGTTGTTAGCAATAATAACAGTAAGTGAATGTTTTATTCAGTTTTTCTTCTATTGTTGGGTGGTAGGCTCTTTGGAAGTACTGGCACATCCCAGATGTTAATGAGTTCCCCTTAGTCCTCTAAGATCAAAATATTTCAGGTTTCTGACCACAATCCAGCCATCAGAATAGAATGCCTTTTCATTGTTTGGATTGACTTGCATTCATTGATACCCCAGTTCAACTGCAGAATATCTCTAAGTTTCTTACTCTGCTTAATAGCTACATTGCTATGCTTTTGAGTTGGCAGAGAGCTCAAAATTACCCATGCATGGCAAATGGCTTATGAAGTGATATTGGTCTTGATGTCTGATCTTAAACCCAAAGTCAGTGCTATTTAGTTTTATCCTTTAGGGATTCAGTCCACAAGCAGGATTACAATAGACCAAGCAAGTCTTCCTGAAACAGTCACTGCTTTAAGAGTATAGCCTTTAATTTGAAGGTACTTTCCCCAGCTGAAAGCTGTAATAATGCTTCATTCCATTTGGCAACAAAACAAAGAGCTGTAGGATTTATAAACTGACAGATCCTCTAATAAGTGTGAGTAAGAGATCAAATTTGCATTCTTTTATGTGACTGGGTGACACATCTCATCACCTATTCTGACTTTGGGACCTTATTAATAACCAATTTGCACACACATAATTGGCATGATGACCCAAATCAATCTTAACCATGATGGAGAATGCTCCACAGGACAATGACAAAATACATTGGCACCCTGGCTGTAAAGATATGGCAGGCTGTGAAAGTAATCTACCTGAACACGCCACTTCCTAATTTCTGAAGATTGACTCAGCTAGTCTGATAGAGAAGTTTGTGCCCTTCCTCACTTGTCTACAAACATCCCTGACACAACAGCCTGGTCAATGAAGGGAATGACTTTGACAAATAGAAATTGACAAGAGACAAAAGCCAAAGCTGTTTCTGATTGGTTTAAAAGGAAAAAGGATTCATGGAAAGGATATGGTGGTAAAATGAGTTTAAAAAGAAATGAGTTCTGTGCCCATCAAATCATATGTGGTTTGTAGACATGGACTTCAATCCTTATGTTCTCAAGTAAAGAGACATCCCACTAATTAATACTCCTGATCTCATGGGCAGACAGTCCACAAAGGAAAGGTAAAGATTACAGGCTCACTTTTAAGTTATGAAAGAATTATGAACCCTGAGAATTTAATTTCTTTTGCTCTTCTCTTCCTTGAACCTGATAATGCTGCAATCCTAGATGAGTATATCTGCTTTAAAAAAATGCTAATTTCCATTTAAGTGGGCAATCTTAGGGTCTAAACTGGAGTGGGGGTCAGCAGAACATATTAGCAAGCCTACTTGGTTGCATATCTATGTAACAATTAAAGTTAACCCATCTGGTTTCAATCTGACTGGCTCCTGTATTGATTTTCAGTTGGCTCTGAATTCAGGCAAGGGAGAAAGGGGTGTTATTTATGGATTCCTTCAAATCCAAACGTCTTCATTTGGTCACCATAGGGCTGATCTAACAAACTCACCACAACCTTTCACTGGCTTGGAAAAATAAACTCATGTAATAGGTCAACTTAGCAGTTGAGTGGCTATCCTTCAAGGAGTAAATCAATGTCCCAGATCCATCCATGGTCAGGTTCTGTCATCTTCAATGTGTGATTTCCAAAGCCACCATAAAAGTCAATGTCATTCTAGCAAGTCAGAGGAGAAGGGAGCTTGGAAGATGGACATAGGGGGATTTTCAGAGCCAGGCCTGGAAGTGGTGCATAGCACTTCTCTTCACACTCCTCTGACTAGAACACAGTTACATGGGCACAAAAGAAAGGCTGGAAAATGTGTTTGAACTGCATATTCAGGAAGAAGAGGAAAGGGTTTTGGTGATTATTTCACTGTCTCTGTAATAATCACAGTCTTGGAAAAACAAAGGGCCAATTGATTGGGTTTTAGATCATATCAAGAAAGTTACATTTGAAAGGAGATGTCTTAATAATAAATAATTTTTAAAATAATCTTTCTTGCAAATCAACACTGCAATGAGATACCACCTCACACCTGTTAGATTAGCTATTATTAACAAGACAGGTAATAGCAAATGTTGGAGAGGCTGTGGAGAAAAAGGAACCCTCGTACACTGTTGGTGGGAATGTAAATTAGTACAACCATTATGGAAGAAAGTATGGTGGTTCCTCAAAATACTGAAAATAGAACTACCTTATGACCCAGCAATCCCTCTACTGGGTATATACCCCCAAAACTCAGAAACATTGATATGTAAAGACACATGCAGCCCCATGTTCATTGCAGCATTGTTCACAGTGGCCAGGACATGGAAACAACCAAAAAGCCCGTCAATAGATGACTGGATAAAGAAGATGTGGCACATATACACTATGGAATACTACTCAGCCATAAGAAATGATGACATTGGATCATTTACAGCAAAATGGTGGGATCTTGATAACATGATACGAAGCGAAATAAGTAAATCAGAAAAAACCAGGAACTGCATTATTCCATACGTAGGTGGGACATAAAAGTGAAACTAAGAGACATTGATAAGAGTATGGTGGTTACGGGGGGAGGGGGAAAGGGAGAGGAAAAGAGGGAGGGGGAGGGGCACAAAGAAAACTAGATAGAAGGTGACAGAGGACAATCTGACTTTGGGTGATGGGTATGCAACATGATTGAACGACAAAATAACCTGGACTTGTTATCTTTGAATATATGTATCCTGATTTATTGATGTCACCCCATTAAAAAAATAAAATTATTAAAAGACAAAAAAAAAAGAATTAAACTCATTGTTCCCATCAAAGGCCAACTGAAAAAAAAATAATAATCTTTCTATTATCAAACAATGTTATTAGACAACCAATTAAATGGTATAAAGAGTTGGTAAAGGCAGACCTTGGGACTTGCATTGTCTACCACAAGCCTGTGCTTTGAGCCCAGTAATCACTTTGTGCCATGTCGCCGGCACTGAGTTATGTGCTAGATCCCGGCACCCCTGCCTTCATCCTGGACGCCAGCTATTTCCCATCCTGCACTCCACTTCCCTTCCCAATCTTGACTGCCCAGCCCTTGACTTCTTGCTTCATTGCTGTCTATGGTGTCACCCCTAGATATCCCCTAGGTTCTGACCCTTATACTGTTTTTCTGTTCATTAACTAGCCCCGATGATTGGCACTCACCCCTCGGACACAGGTTTCTGGCCACTGAAGCTGACAACTCAGCCCATTTCTGGTCTGGATCAATGAGCTCAGACTCAGCACTGGCCCACAGTCCTGCAGTGGCTTTCTCACTTCCTATAGGAAAAGCAGGAGATGCACACTTTAGGAAAATACATTGTTCATAACTTACAAAATCCCCCCACCCCCAGAATTTGAATTTTAACTGCCAGAAAGCATTCTACACATATCATGTGACTTTAGTCTGATCCAAACCTTATAAGAACCCAAAGATGTTGGTACCATTGTCATCCCCATTTTAACAAAGAAGGAAGCGAGACTTAGTGAAACATGGTCTCTCAGGAACATCACACTGAAGGGCTTCTATTTGAACCCAGTTATTCCTGACTCCTAAGTTTAAGCACTGTGTATAATTAACAGTGATCCCGGTTTAAATGAGATAGAAGTACACTGGGTTAATAGGTCTCTGGGTGACAGCTATGGATATTGATCTGGTCGTGGGCTATCCAGGTCTCTCCCCAAAGAAACAACTATTAAAGAGCAGTATGCGAGGCCAGTCTATAGACAAGGAATCCCAGACCCTGTCATTGAAATCCCAGAGCACAATCACAGTTCCAGATGGTTCTGATCGGCTTTGCTGTCCTTGATGTTCTGGGGTATATGGTTGTTACCTCTTGGTCCAAATTATAACATTTTCTGTTTATTAGTCATGACCTGATTTTTCTGACAATGTGAGGAAATTTTCTCAGCCCCACACGTCTGCCAATGATTTGTGGATGGCAGGTAAGCATATTAGCAGGCTATATTTAACGCAATTTGAAATTTCATTGTCGTTCAGTAAAAGGCAGCTGTTTCCAGATGTCATGAATCAACCTTTATGTCTGACTGACGTGGTGTTTGCAGGAAACATCTTGCAATACTGTCACGTGTTTATTGGGAGCTTCTTAAGCTAGATTATTTGGAAGTCAGAACCTGCTGTTTTCCAGTGAATTGTTATTTGTATGGCTTCCATCACCTCCTATTCAGATATGACAATAGGTTGACAATCCATGGTTCATGTGCCCCATCTGGTTCTCTCACAACCACAATGCTGCAGCCATTCAGTATTAGGAACCTTGCAAACATTTGCCAACAATTCAATCACACAACATATTAGAGAAACACACTCAGTGAGAGCTAATTCATACTACTGTCAAGCCCAACAACATTCTTTTTGGTTTTCCTGAAATTACTTAATTTTTGAAATCCTGGATTTCCTTCTATTTCTGTAATGTTTTGAGAACTGAGTTAATTTTTTATGCCTTTGTCAATTATTCCCATCAACTTATCTTCACTTAAGTCATTCAATGTAAGATACTAATTAGCTGAGTAATTTTATTGTTTAGTCTGTCAGATCCATGGTTATTTTTATACCACATAAGTCTTCCCAGGCTTTTGGTGGCTTTGCCAAGTTTCTGTCCCTCTGTTTTCCTAAATTTTACTCCATTATCCCTTTACTGCTATGGTGTGAATTAATTTAAGTAATTTTTCCTACTGCTGTAACAATCTAATAGTAAATGCTTTGTGCAGTTATTTTAGACCTGACATGTCATTTGGCTATTGAGGTAATACATAATGGCCTAAGTATTGTAGAGTAGAAAATTTGGGAAGTAGAAAATTTGGATCAGAGTATAAAAGAAATTCAAAGTCAATGCAATTCTTGTAAACAATCTTTGGGTGCTATGGTTTTCAAAAATTATCAGAATTCAGTTTGATATTTATACCTTTCTTTCCTTTTTTCAGTGTTCTCTGTGCTTATCCAAATTTCCATTCAGTGCACCCAGAACTCAGTTCTCACATCTGATAGTACATCCACTTCTGATTCAATAACGAGGCATCTCTTTACCATGACTTGTTTCAGATTTACCACATTTTACTCACTTAGCCTGGCTGTCAGTTCAAGGTATTTGGTAATAAAATGTAGCCACCTTGTACATTCACACAGCGTCACCTCAATTCTCAATAGAGAGGTCTCCAATAACTGTGTGTATATTGGACCTTCCTTTAATGCCCTCTCAGCAATCTGGCTCGAGTGGATGACCGACTCTGTCAGCCATAACCCTGCAGACAGTCACAGCTCACTGGGCTTGGATGCACCTTCAATCTCTGGTTCCAGACCATCAGGCCCAGCCAGCTACATGCAACCATTTCCAGTGTGTGAGGCCATTCCTGAGTGAAAAGACCATTACTCTCTCCATGGACTCACCTCTAATTCTCCTTTCCCTGACAGAGTGGCTGTTCTGGCCCCATGATGAGCTACTAAAACCTTTACAGGATATCGGAGCCCCATGAAGTGACTGTGGCACAGCTTGTCTCTCATGCACAAGGACACTGAGCTGGGTTTTGAGAGGCTTATAATTAGTATAATTACTTTATTTTGATTACTGAGGTTAACAACATGGGCAATGCCCAAGTATATTATCATCATCAATTGATGAGTTGGAGTTTTAAAAATCTGATTATATGACATGTGTTCAACCATATCACCCTCTGTGTTGCTCTTGGGGAATAACTAATGTCTTGTTCCTTGAGATGTTTAAATAATTTGCCCGTGATACTGCACCAGGTGTGAGCAAATCTAAAGACATGAGCTCCACGAATATTCTGTCATATGAGTGTATTTGCGCTTGTATGGGTGCCATTTTAAAATGGCATCCAGGAGAGCAGGAAGCTCATCGTTTGGTGGATCAGGAATGTGCTAGCAAGTTCAAAACACTTTGTGACACAGACAGCACTTCCTGCTGCTACTCCCCAGAGGAACTGATAAACAAATGGTTCTCAATGGGGGTCATTTTGGTAAAGTAAAAATTTGACAAGATTTTGATAAACATTGTTAGTTGTCACAACTGAGGGTGGGAGCAGTATGCTACTGGCATCTAGTGGATAGAGGCCAGGGATGCTGTTAAACTTCAGATAATACACAGCATACCCCCCCCCCACACACACACACACACTCACACAATGGAGAGCCATTTTGTTTGGCTCAAAATGGAAACCTGGATTAAAAAGAAGACTTTACAAGGTTAAAAAAATTCATAGAATTATACAAAAAATAATAAGCTTAAACAGTTTACTCATTCAAAACTATTCAATAAGGACTATGAAAGTTCCAAACCAGTAAGCTTCGTTTGTTGAAGTATCTAAAAACTGCACAATCTCAGCTTGCTTTTTAAAAGTTTAACATATTAGGCATGTTGAAAACTCCCTGAAATTAGGACCTTATTTATTTATTTATTTATTTATTTATTTATTTATCTTTTTATTATGCCTTTAAGTTTGCTGTATGCTTTTTTAGTTTAATTAGGCTATTGCTTATTTCAAGAGTGATATTATTTGGGGTCCTTTCCTCTCTAACACTTAGCTTTCTACTCAGCTCAGCTCCCTATTACTGGAATTTAGATTCAAATGGACAATCTGCCCTTCCCCCAGTAACAAAGGTTCTTTCTCTCAGAAAGAAAGATAGAATGATAAATCTTCTCCACCCCTACCCATACCAGGAATCTACCAGGAATCCCTCATGAAATCATGCTGTGCGTGAGATAACCAATAGGCAAAATTTTATCTAAAGATGATTATTACCCAAGGTTATAAAACACAGTCAGAGTAATCAAAAATTAAGACCTAACCTTGTACTGCAAATTGATTTATGGTTTAATTTATGTTAAAATAGATTACTGTGGCATAAATTCTGACTCTTCTCAAGATTATTCCTTTTCTTGTGCACTAAAGCTCAAATAAAGAAAATAAAAATTAAGGTTAATTTTTTAATTTTATTTAGAAAATTAACACTGTAACATTTATCAATAAGAGTACATCAGTTTCAGATGAACATTTCTATACCATTTGAATTGTTGATTATGTTGTATATATATCACCCAACATCAAATCACTTTCTGTCACTTTATGTTTTTCCCTCTTTAGACCCTTTCCTTCATGCCTTTCCCTTCCCCCACAATTTCTTCCCCCTGGTAACCACTTCACTTTTTTCTATGTCCATGAGTCTCAATTTTATATCCCACCTATGTGTGAAACTCTAAGTTCTTAGCTTTTCCTGATTTACTTCTTTCACTCAGTATGACGTTCTCAAGGTCCATCCATGTTGTCATAAATGTCACTATGTCATCATTTCTCATGGCTGAGTAGTATTCCATTGTATATATGTACCACATCTTCTTTATCCAATCCTCCATTGAGGGACACATTGGTTGTTTCCATGTCTTGGTCACTGTAAATAATGCTGCGATGAACATGGGGGTGATATTAATTCCTGATTGTTTAAAATGTGATGTTTATTGCAGGGGTAGACTTTTAATCATTCAGATCTTAGCACAAGGTAGTTATAAAAGTTTGCTAGATTTTTCACTTCTATTTCCAATAATCATGGGGTTATTGATTAACAGGTCCCATAATCATCTGATCTTCAAAAATCAAGGCATTTCTTTAGAGAGGTTCAGGAGCCCCGGGATTCTGGTTTTAGCTAGCCACACAACCCTGGGAGTGGTCCAGAAACCCCTTCACACAGAACATTTATCCTTTATTAGCAGCCTGGGCTTTGGCCCCAATGCCCCAGGTGGATCTCAAGAACTGTTGAGCTCTGCTGCCAGCCAGAAATCTTCTTGTCTAGTCTAGGCGGGCTGAAGTATTTTCTTCCCCTTGAATATTACCCTAATTTCCATTTAGCTTTTTAAAGGAAGCAGGAAGAGGGGCATCTCTTTCACAGTAGAAAGGGGGCACCTCTTACCTCTGGTCTCCTAAAGAACTGAGCATGAAAGAATAGGCTATACAGTGAGAACGAGAAACAGACAGATGGATCCCAACAGGCCTTCCTCTAAGCACAGAGAGTCTTCACATAGCCCTGCCTTAACTCTATAGACCCGGGGAAGGAGCTGTATCCAGAAAGACTAGTGGGGCAGTTACCATGATGTGGGCTTATTTATTCCATTCTAGATAAGACTCTACCTCTTAGAAAATGAGATGCAGTGCATGCCCTCAAGCCTCACCAATCTATGCATAGCCAAACTCCTCCTCCTTGGAAGTAGGATTCAGTGAGATGGGGGAACTGAAACCTCTCTCAAGCACCATCAACTGAAATGTTTACAGGCTCCCATGGAAGTGTGTAGGAATGAGGAATCATATAATTCTGGGTCTGTGGGCTTCATGAGCAAACAAGTCAACTGGAGAAGTAGCATAACCAGGAAGCAACATGAAAGTTCTGAGCATCAGGAAAATAGAATGAATGGGTTGGAAAGGAGCACAGAAAGTGACTATGAGACAGCCAAAGATAAATAAGCTTTTCTAAAATCTTGCTTCGATAAACCTAATGTCTGAAGGTCTTTTCACATGGATGGCTCTGTCACCAAGGTAGAGCTTACTCTGCAGGAATGACTCCTCACCCACATCCAGAACTTCTTACCCAAGCACCTAGAGTTGAAGTTGCCACTCAGGAAAATTTAAATCTTGGTACTTTATATTATAGCTCTAATAAGAGTCATCTTATAGAAGACTCTAGGCTGCAAGTAAGAGATTGCTGAGGTATTAAGATAACCCAAAAGACAACCAGCAATGTGGGTTTATGGCCAAAGCTTCAGGAAGTAAGATTGGCTGCATCAAAAGGTAGATAATTTGAACAGGTTGCTAGTTTCCAGAAACATTCAGAACAGTTATTTGGGATTAACTCTACAATTATGTAGATCCCAGTTCAGCATAAAATGCAGGTTCAGGGTAGAGAGGATGTTCACACTTTTTTAATATTTCCTCTGGTGCTATGCTGGGTCGGGTGGTGGAAGAAGGACCACAGTGTGTAAATACAGCCATTCTTACCTTCTCACAATTTATTTCTAGCTATTCTTGTTTGGTCCCAAAGTTGTGAACAAGCCTGTTGTTGGACTGATTTGAGATCATGAGTATTCTGCTAAAGAGGATAGGGCTTATGAAATGGCCTCAGAGAAATTGGCAGAAATATGAAAAACAAGGGGCTTAGAAAATCTATCTAGAATATACACAGCAAATGCTCCATCTCATTTTTTTTAATTTTTAAAAAATTAACACGCTGACATTTATCAGTAAGGGTACATAGGTTTCAGGTGAACACTTCTATAGCATTTGAACTGTTCATTATGTTGTATACACATCACCTAAAGTCAAATCATTTTCTATCACCTTATATTTGTCCATCTTTATACCCTTCCCCCTATCTTTTCCCTTCCTCCATATTCCCTTCCCCCTGGCAACCACTTCAACTTTTATCTATGTCCATGAGTCTCAGTTTTATAATCCACCTATGTGTGAAATCATACCATTTTTAGTTTTTTCTGATTTATCTGCTTCACTCAGTATCATGTTCTCAAGGTCCATCCATGTTGTTGGAAATGTCACTATGTCATCAATTCTCATGGCTGAGTAGTATTCCATTGTATATATGTACCACATCTTCCTTATCCAGTCCTCTATTGAGGGACACTGGTTGTTTCCATGTCTTGGCCACTGTAAATAATGCTTCTATGAACATGGGGGTGCATGTATCTTTACACACAATGTTTTTGAGTTGTGGGTTAGTACTCAGTAGAGGGATCGCTGGATCATATGGTAATTTTATTTTTAACTTTTTGAGGCACCACCATCCTTCCTTCCATAATGGTTGTACTAATTTGCATTCCCACCATCAGTGAATGAGGGTTCTTTTTACTCCACAGCCTCTCCAACACGTGTTATTACCTGTCTTGTTGATAATAGCCAATCTAACAGGTGTGAGATGGTATCTCACTGTAGTTTTGATTTGCATTTCTCGAATAGCAAGTGAAGATGAGATTTTTATATATCTGTTGGCCATTTGTATCTCCTCTTGGAAGAAGTGTCTGTTCAGACCTCTCCCCATTTTTTAATTGGATTGTTTGCTTGTATGTTGCTGAGCTTTGTGATTTCTTTATATATTTTGGATATTAACCCTTTTATCAGAGCTGTTGTTGGCAAATATCATCTCCCATTTAGTTGGCTGCCTATTTGTTTTGTTGTCAGTTTCTTTTTCTGCTGTGCAAAAGCTTTTTAGTTTGATACAGTCCCATTCATTTATTTTTGCCTTGCTTTGGGGTCAAATTTATAAATTGTTCTCTATAGCCAAGGTCCATGAGCTTAGTTCCTATGTTTTCTTCTATGTAATTTATAGATTCAGATCTTATATTTAGGTCTTTGATCCATTTTGAGTTAATTTTTGTGCTTCCATTTCATTTTTATTGTTGAGGATATGTGCCTTGTGTGAGCTTAATTGGACCAATGTACCTTTGCAGTGTGTCCTTGAAAAAGATAATCATAGAGGGAAGGTCAGCCAAGATTAAATCAGGACTTGCAAAATTATTGAATTCAGGATGAAAAGAGTTAATTTTAAATGCTTTAAAAGAGTTTGCAAAGAAGTAGTTGGTGAAGACATTTCCAAAGTAAATTTGCCCTTGGTACCAAGGACACAAATGCAAGGCTGGCTGCCACTCAACAGGAAAGGAACTTCAGCTCTTATCATCATTCCTTTAAATTGGGGTCAGTCCTAGGGATGTGTCCATAGCTCTAAAGATACACATTTGTGGCACCAGTTGAATGGGGCACCTTGCTGGCAAGCCACGAAAGTAGCTGGCTACTCAGCAGTGCTTGTCCCTGGACTTCAGAACCTGCCGGTATCCTTCTGGCCCTCCTGCTCAACACTGTTTTCTGTCTTACAGTTAACCTATCCTCTTCCTCTTTCCTCCTTTGTGTGTGCTGGGCTCTTCCCCGTCAGGCTGATGTTACAACAGCAGCCAAGCTTCAGCTTCTTAATTTGTTTCACTTGGAGTTTTCCATTATAAAGCTTTCGGGAGTTTCATCTCATATCATACTTCCGATTAAATGGTGCCTACTTTGCCTCCCTCCTTAGGCTTGTTATAATAACAGAAGAGTGTTGGGTTCTTTGTGTCTATAATGGGTCCAGAGCTCTATAGAGAAAGGTTTTATATTTAAGACAACAAAAATAACTCTCATTACAATTAATAAAAGAAAAATGAGGCTCCCCATGTAGAATCTCAATAAGCCCCAAGTATATTAGACATTCATGAAAGAGATTTGTTTAAGACTCTGCCTGTTATGACCCAGAAGGGGCACCATAGTTAACGGGACCGGAAAGCAGATGACATCAGCCAAAATTAGGGCTGCCAGTTGCCACAGCAATTTAAAGTATCTCCAGCAGAATTCTCATTCCTATATTTAAAAAATCACATTCTCAAAGCAGAGAGGTTACAGAGGTTTGATCAGCTTCCCTCTGACAACCACACTCTAACTCACTGACCTTCCCCTCCTTTCGGTGTAAGGTGTGAGGAGGCCCTTCTGAAATATTCGTCATCTTATTTAACCTTCCACTTGCTTTAATACAGGGCACTTTTTCTCAAACAATAATGCAGCTTTGAAAGGGGGTAAACCACGATTTGAATCTAGCCTCTCTCTACTGTGCTATTTCAGTGATTCTCGCCAAGATGCTTAAATCCTTTGAACCTCAGCATCCATTCTTAAAAATTAGGATTGTGTGTCAGTTTTTGCTGGATAAAAAATATCAAAAACTCAGTATCTTAGAAAACATTGGCTCTTGCTCACAGATCTACAGGTAATTATAGGCTGGGGTCAGCAGGGCTTGGCTCTAGGCTGTGGGTTGGATACAATTTCCTTATTCTCCTTGGACCAGTGGCAACCCAGGGAATGTTTTTTTCATGTCAAGCCACAAGAACACAAAGGGGCCAGCCAAACTGTGCAAGCACATTTGAAGTCCCTGCTTAAGTCATGTCTGCTAAGACCTCCTTGGTCCAAAGCAGCCACGTAACCCAATCTAAAGTCAAGTAGGAAGGAAATGTACTTACCATATTACCCCTCCTCCCATGAAGTCTTTGTAAAGTCACAGAGTGAGAAATTGAGATGAGAGCCCATCTTAAAATAAATGTCACACAGAGGATTGCATGCAATCAAAATATGTAAAACTTAGGACAAATTATGAGCTAAATAAATTATAGTTATTACTATGGGTTAACAAATAGTGTTTCTTAGCGTGCGGAGGACCCGGGTTTGATTCCCGGCCAGGGCACACAGGAGAAGCGCCCATTTGCTTCTCCACCCCTCCGCCACGCCTTCCTCTCTGTCTCTCTCTTCCCCTCCCGCAGCTGAGGCTCCATTGGAGCAAAGATGGCCCGGGCGCTGGGGATGGCTCTGTGGCCTCTGCCTCAGGCGCTGGAGTGGTTCTGGTCCATGGTGGGCGTGCCGGGTGGATCCTGGTCAGGCGCATGCGGGAGTCTGTCTGACTGTCTCTCCCTGTTTCCAGCTTCAGAAAAATGCAAAAAAACAAAAAAACAAAAAACAAATAGTGTTTCTGAAATCTATGTCTATCTCATCAAAATTCCAGAATGAAATAGTTACTTTCTAATTTGATTGATTGATTGATTCATTGATTTTATTAAACCTGTATTTTTTAGTGAGAGGAGGGAAGGCAGAGAGACAGACTCCCATATGCGCCCCTAGTGGTATTCACCCAGCAAGCGCACTAGGGAGAGATGCTCTGCCCATCTGGAGCCATTGCTCCTTTGCTCAGCAACCACGCCATTTTATAGGCTGAGGCGAAGACCGTGAAGCCATCCTCAGCACCCGAGTCCAGCTCACTCGAACCAATCGAGCCATAGCTGCAGAAGAGAAGAGAGAGAGAGAAGGGGAAGAGGTAGGGATGGAGAAGCAGATAGTCACTTCTCCTGTGTGCCCTGACCAGGAATCGAACCTGAGACATCCACATACTGAGCCAATGCTCTATCACTGAGGCAACTGGCCAGGGCCAAGATAGTTACTTTCTTACCCTTTAATGAATTTTATTAACTGCAATTACTAAAACATAGCCCCAGGCTTGTACTCCTTGTCTCTGACCAACTCTGATGACACAAATAAATCAGGACAATTTACCAAGAGGTTTACACAAACTCAGAAGCTAAAGATATTTGTCCTTGGAATCTCAGGCTCTCTGTTCTAAGCAGCTTACTCCAACTGCTCTGGCCTTATTTAGCACCACAAAGAAGGTCTCCAAACAGCCAATCCTTGCTTGAATTACAAACCATTAGTACCTCTGTAGAACTGATGTTCCCTTCTCCCCATAACCCTATATGGCTAAGGGGAGAACAGGTATGGTGGTATAGTGGCTCATTTCTATCTAGTCTTTTCTCATGCAAATCTTTGTCTCCACTTCCAGTAGGAAAGAGCCTTTCAATGTACAGGGAGGAGATAATCTTAGGGTCCAATCTCCTGGGTCCACAGCCCCTCCCTCCTACTCCATTTTACATTCATTTGCCTCTCCCTCCCACACATCCTTCACAGGGACTTTTAAACCAAATTACCTAAGATATAGGGACAATTTAAGTTAGCAGAGACCTGAGAGGTTTCAGAACATCTCACAGCACTCCAAATGCTAAGGCTTTGGACCTGAGATGGCATTCCTGGGTTGAAATGGCTACTCCATCATCACTTTAGTGGACCCAAGTCATGGTATTTGGACTCTTTTGAGTAATTATAAAATGGGATTTAAAATACCTTCCCCAAAACCTCACTGATAGCATCAAATGAGATGGTTACCACTGAGAAGATATTTCTTGAGTGCTGTGGTCTCCCAGATCCTAAGGATGAAAGGCTTGACCATTTCCCTCCAAAGTTTACAAGGTAGTCCCAGGCACATGGTGGGAGTGCAGTAAACCATTACTACCACCACCTCCATTTATCTGGTGGCAACATATGAGTACTTAATAAGTGACACAGTACTAGAACCCTTATTCAGGAAGAAGCAGCAGTCCTCAAACTGTAGGTGGTGCTGGAGGCCACCCCCTGTGCCAGGATCCTGGGGAGGCATGGCTGAGTAACAATAAGGGATGCTCTGGCAACACGGCCACACGGAAACTCAAGGCAGGAACTACGTGCCTCCCTCTAAAGAAGTGTTTTGACATTTTTAACAACTGGTATGGCATTATCAGAGATATTATCTCTGATATGTCTCTGATTTATTTATCATTTAAAGTCATATCGTGCACTTTTGGTATTTCTTTTCTCTACATAAATGTTACAATAAAGGAATAATGCTCTCTTACATATGTTGCTTTCTCTGAGCAGTCATGCAAGGAGATATTCCAGGTCCAGCTCTGAAACGCATATGTGATGTGGCCACGGAGAAGTCACTCTATACATGCATCAAAGATCTCGCCCCAACCACCACACCTGGGCCCAAAGCAGAATCAAATGACTCCAAGTCAAGACTGTAGGAAGCATCACTCTGTCACATGTTAGGGATTCCAAGGCAGCGTGCACAGATGCTCCACCCTCCTGGGGGGCCTCCTGTTCCATGAGGACTCACTTCCTCAGGGATGTCTAAAGTTTCTTTGAAGTCCTCAAGTCGATGAGTAACAAAGAGGACATGGAGGGCCAGTTGCTGGAGAGAGAAAACAAGTATGAGAGATCATTAAAGAACAGAGGAAGGACCCTCGTGATATTCATTCCAACCACAGTAAAACAATGCCTTGGGATAGCGCCAACCTTCTGCCAGTATCATGTGTTTACTTGGCAACACTTAACCCTCCCCCAAAATTCTGATGATTAAAGTAAACAAAGTAACATATTTCAGAAAATAAAAAATATTCCAGTCAATGAAAGAGCGAAGAATTGAAAGGTTTCCTTTCCATGATGGAGAAGATTTTTGCAAGAACCATGCAAGTTCTTGCACATTCATACCTCATTCAGGTTTAGGGTCATGGCAATTTAGAGCCTGTAGACATCATCCAGTCCATTTAGTATGGACAACTAAAGCCAGTAAAATTCAATGTCCTGTACTAACCGAGGACTCTTGATCCTCAACCCAGAGGCTGGTTACAGCATGCTAACATTTCTTTCTCCCTACTACAGAAAACAAGCACACACAAAAGGAGAACACTGAGGAGTAATCAGTGCATCATAAGACAGGCATTCTTGGAAAAGATAAAATAATCTCCAAAGAATATATATAAATACAGACATTTAAAATTATTATTCCAGTTGCCAAGACAACAAAAGAACAAAATCAGAGAAAGAAATAACCAAGAAATCTTCCCCCAGTTTAAACATCCAAATCACGTTATAACTAAGGATGAGGCACCTCTCACCTTGGGACTGTTGGCTCAAGGAAGGCACCTTTCTTTGATCACAGAAACCTGGGCTGCCCGCAACCACGAAAGTACTACAAAGCAAAGGCATTCACTGCCAGTGTGCTGCAGACCAGAGTGATCTGAACACTAATTCCCTTCACATGTGCCCAAACATTTGTGCAGGGGAAGCAATCCAGGGCCAACTGCAGAGTTCATTTTAATAGCACTGAGGTTTGTGTGCATGTCTAATCATGGGATCAGCAAATTACACGCCTGGTGCATGAACCACATGACCCTTCTGGATTGTGGAACATCTGAGTGCATTTGGGAGAAAGCCTAAGAATGAAAAACTCACCGAGCAGAAGGCCAAGTGGTGAAGCTGTTGCAGGGCAGATGAGCAGCAGGGATGAGCAACGGGGCTTTGAGCCTCTCCTAAGCCTAGGGCACTGAACTAAGCGTTGGAGGAGAATTAATTCCCCCCAAAGCCATCACAGAGGAAACTGCATTACTCCTTTAGTAAATGGGCAACCCTCAAAGGGCACTCTAGCTGCTCGTCATCCAAAGACAACTGGAGGTTACAGAGGGGAAGCAGGTCTGGAAAGAATCTGCTTCCACCCCTGTCTACCCGGCAGTGCTCTTCCAGGCTCTCGGAGCTCATGGGATCCAAAGACCTGGAGAACCTTGAACATTTAAAGGCCCTAATAATACACTAACACAAACTAGTTAAACCAGCCAAGCATTAACAGGGTCACTGATGGTGAGTGAGAAAAGGAAGAACTAAGTTACACACCACTCTGCCCTCTCTTTTGCCTGGCCCTGGCTTCCACACCTCCTCCGGTACATCAGCATCTCCACACAGGAACATACACACACCCACTCGTGCATGCACACGTGCTCACACACACACACACACACACACGCATGCACACAGGAAGTACCATCTGTGTACCAGGCATAGTTATTGGCATGAGGATAAATTCCACTATGTTCTTCCTGTAATAGTCATCCAGCCAGTTCTAATTTTAAATCAATCAGTAAATAAACACTGATCCACGTAGCACCTGCTATATGCTAGAGTATGTCCTAAGCACTTTTAGGGAAATGATGTAAGAAATAGGTGCTGACTATGCCATCAAGAACCTAACCATTCCGTGGAGCAGTTGAGATTACACAGGGCAGAAGAAAACGGTGAACCAAACGGTGAACCGGTGAACAGCAGAACGAAGAGGACCTCAGTGAGAGGAACAGTCACTGAATATTTTAGTGTGCGGAGGAGGGAATCTGCTGTTCAGCCTACTTGGGCCTGTTAGATCTGGGCTTGGTTGGAGGTGGTTCTCTGAAGACAGAGAGACTTACAGCCCTAAGCAGAAACATGAAAAGAGAAGAGAAAAACTAACACTCACTGAGCATAGTGCTGGGGCTTCACAACCCTTCCTCCATGCAAGTCTCTCAGGAGCTCTGTGCCATGAACTTTGGCCATTTTGTCAGGCTTCTCAACACCCAAGCTTCACCCCTTCTGAGAAAACCTTCACAGTTTTGCCCAATAGGATGTCCAGTCCCAAGTAAGTTTAAATGTGAAGCTAAAGGCACCAAGAAAAACGGACCTGAGAGCCATGCAGTGTCAGACAGCTGGGGTGTCACACAGGAGTGCACCCAGAGGGGACAGCGTTCTAAGGTTCCAGCTGCCCACTTTTCAGTCCCCACTCCTCAGCCTTCTCCTCAGTTCTACTAGTTATCTGATATCCCTCCAATGAATTAACTAGAGTTATATTCGGCTGCCTACTACAAAGAACACTTGACTAATACACCTGTAATATAGGCATCATTCACTATATTTTACAAAGAAACCAAGGCTCTGGGAAGCTAAGTACACAGCCAATTAGTGATAGAGGTAGGATTTAAGATCAGGTCTTCTGACTTCAAACTTAGGAGTGTTTCCTCTAATTGATGTGCTAATCAGAACACATCTGGTTGCAAGTGACAGAAAAAAACAACAAGTGAAACTGGGTTAAAACATAAGGGATATGTATCAGCTGACTAGCTGAGATGTACAAAGCATGCCTGACTCTATTCCCCAAAAGATGTTGAGTCCATCCACTGCTGGTGTCTTCTCTCACCTATGTGGACTTGACTCCTAGGAATCTCTTCCATAGTAGTGGCCTTCTCCAGGCTTAAAGTTTTATAACCACAAACCCAGTAGAAAAGGGGGAATTATTTTCCCCAGATGATTGAATAAAAGTCTTGGGTTTGACTCTCAGTGGCCAGGGATAGTATATATTGCTGGCCAAGCCTGACTCATCTGTGTTGCACTGCCCCCCACCCCAACCCAAATCCTGTAGTAGAGTCAACACCACTCAAACTTTATAGGCCAGGGGTCCCCAAACTACGGCCCGTGAGCCACATGAGGCCCCCAGAGGCCATTTATCCGGTCCCCGCCGCACTTCCAGAAGGGGCACCTCTTTCACTGGTCAGTGAGAGGACTGTAAAGCACGGTGTCGCTCACATACAGTACTGCTTCCAGTGACGCAGGACGCACACATCACGGCTCCAGAAGTGCGTCATATCACTTGTTACAGCTAGCAGTGACAAATATGGAACCGGACATTGACCATCTCATTAGCCAAAAGCAGGCCCATAGTCCCCATTGAAATACTGGTCAGTTTGTTGATTTAAATTTACTTGTTTTTTATTTTAAATATTGTATTTGTTCCCGTTTTGATTTTTAACTTTAAAATAAGATATGTGCAGTGTGCATAGGGATTTGTTCATAGTTTTTTTTTTATAGTCTGGCCCTCCAATGGTCTGAGGGACAGTGAACTGGCCCCCTGTGTAAAAAGTTTGGGGACCCCTGTTATAGGCTGGCATCTGTGGAATGACCCTCCCAAGGAGAATCACAATTCCTTACCAGAAGAAAGGTGAATGGATAATGAGTGGCCCAAACTACAGATGTCCACTGATATCTACTGCCTCTACAGTAGAGGTGACACTAATATTTTCAGCCCTCTATCAGGCTGAAGTAGAGCCTTTCTCCAGTACTGAATCCTGCCACCCATCCACCGACCACAAGCTCTCTTCCCTTCCAACCGAAAGTTTCTTCTGAATTCTTTAATACACGTTATCTACTCTAGAAACTTAAATTACTCCTTTCAAGGATGGCCTTAGCATTTTAAATCAAAGTAGCAAACATCTCTGTAGGCCATTCTGAAAGCTGTATGTTAAGAGAAGAAATTCAGTGTATGGAAAATTGATTGATTCATCAAGGCTTTACCAGTCCCTTGAAATCCTATCACGGAGGTAGCCAGCCACTGAGGGTCCAGCCACTGTAGGATCTTGGTCCCAGGATCTCAGAGCAGAGATTTAGTGCCAAGGTATGTCAAAGGGAGTCAAACTGCTAAGGAAAATCATGCCCAGGCAGTTTATAGAGAAAGAAAGCCCTGAGGTGTGCATTTAGAGCTAGAGTCTGCAGCTAAGGGATTAGAAAGCCACAAAAGACAAGAACAAGGACAGTGGGAGGCACTGAGTATGACTGATGTTGAAGATGGCAGGCAGATTAAGAGAAAAAGTTTGTGTTTCCTTTGTTGTGCAGTAGGGGGGCTGGCTCTCCATAAGGGACCAGACGGAACAGAACACTGGCCTCAACGGAAGGCACCTTTAAGACTCTGCCTAGTTTACTCCTTGAGTCTAGATTTTTCCTTCCTGCCTTAACTCTAAAGTTTGTCTTAGAGTTGAGTTTGTACCTAGCAGCTGATCTTTACTGGAAACTGCAAAACTTGAATATTTACCAAACCACGTGTTAGCTAAGCCTTGGGTCAGTGGTGGGTGATACAGAGAGGAAGATGTCATTTTCAATCTTAGACAAATTTCTGAGGGTGGGAGAAGCAGATGTGTTTAAAAAAATTAATAATGACCATAAAATATTACTTCCATAATAAAGATTTATATAAGGTCTCCATAAGAATGCAGAAAAGGAACAATTAACCTGAGTACCCTTAAGGTTGTGAAAGGAAACAGGAAGTAATGAGGGGGGGGCGGCTGTTGGACCTGATCCTCTATGGGACGGCACTGGTTGAGGAGGAGGAACAACAGGAATTAAGGGTTGTATCAGAAAACAGTCTGCAAAGCATCAACCTGTAAATGCTGAGGTCGCCAGTTCGAAACCCTGGGCTTGCCTGGTCAAGGCACATATGGGAATTGATGCTTCCAGCTCCTCCCACCTTCTCTCTCTGTCTCTCTCTCCTCTCTCTCTCCCTCTCTGTCTCTCTCTCTCCTTCTCTCTCCTCTCTAAAATGAATTTTTAAAAAAAGAAAAAAATTTTAAAAATAAAATAAAACAGTCTGCACAGTGATCTGAAGTGCCCCCCCCCCAGGGCACGAGCCCTCAGTTTTTATCTGCCTACTTTTGGCATGGTACCATCTATTTGGAGGTGACTTGATAAATGTCGGTGAATGAAGCAGTGAATGCTGTTTTACCTTTGGAACAGAAGGTAGATCTGCAAGACCAAGGAACACTGCTTCCAAAAACATTACACAGCATTTAATTTCTCATTATGACTCTCTGAACAGTTTAATGAATAACTGCTCTGGGAAAAAGAAAGCAAAATGATCAGTAATAGCTATTGGACAGAGCTGTTGCTGAATTGAGTCCAATTACGAAATGAACAAAGCACACCCAAAAAGAAGCATGAGTTCGGGAGTGCGGAATGGCCGTGGACACCAGGGGCTCAGAGGGGCATGCTTAATCGGAGCAGCTGTAAGAGAGGCGTGCTTGAAACAGGAAGTGTGGAGAAATGATAAATGTGAGCATTTGTCAGGAAATGACACCTTGACCGTGGTCTGCACTTCCTGGAAGGGCAAACATTGCCCCCAGGCTCTGTTTCTTCCCGACCAACAGCACAGAATAAAACAAGAACAGAAGAGAGGCAAAGGGGAAAAGGGGAGAGTCATCTTCTCCAAGGTGCCAAATACCCAGGAGGCAGCAGACCCACACTTCTGAGGTCAACAAATTCCCATGACTTGATGGCTCTTGATTCCTCCTTTAAAAGGCAACATGGTTGTGTTTTCAGAAAGATGACGACAGGACTGTTTCTACATAAAGAACCTCAAAAACACTTGTTTGAACAGCTTGAGTGACTGACCATCCCACTGATCCCTGAGGTCAGCCTGTATGTTTGCGGCCACAGCTCCCAGCTGGGATCTTCCTGTGCTGCCTTGTCCAGGCACCTTGCCCTCCTGTATCAGCTGACCTCTGGCCACACCACAGACTGCCACTGCCCCACAATGTAGGTCTTCAATTTTCAGTCTTGGAAATACATAACATCCAAACCATTAATATAGCTAATGTTTATGCTTTCTTTTATGCAGAGCTTTTTATGACTATAGGATTCTTGGTATAGGGACCTAAAAATTACTAAAATTGAATCATTTTAGACTCCAGGTTAAATAAAATCTAAATAATGGGTTCTGATTTTTTAAAGAAATAATGTATAATTTATAAACTCTTATGCTAAAAAGAAATTAAGTAGGCACACAATTCCTGTAAACATGAGTGAACCCTGGCCAGTTGGTTCAGTGGTAGAGCATTGGCCCAGCATGTGGATGTCCTAGATTTGATTCCTAGTCAGAGCACACAGGAGAAGCCACCATCTCCCTCTCCCCTTTCTTCCCTCTCTCTTTCTCTCTTCTACTCCCACAAACATGGCTCGATTGGTTTGAGCGCATCAGCTTTGGGTGCTGAGGATGGCTCCCTGGAGCCTCTGCCTCAGGCCCTAAAAATAGTTCAGTTATGAGCATGGCCCCAGATGGAGGTTGCCAGGTGGATCCTGGCCAAGGCGCGTGTTGGAGTCTGTCTATATCCCCTCCTTTCACTTGGAAAATAAGAAAAAATATTCTTGTAAACATTGCAAACAATAATAATCTGGGGGTAAAAGGCTGAAGAGAAGAAAGGAAAAAATTTTAATCCCAATGATATCTATGACTTTATTCAAGCACTGATTGAAATAATTCTTTACTTTTACAGTAGCTCCTTTAAGAAAATTCTTCTTTTTATACCTCCCAGGAAATAATGTTATTCTGAAAATTATGTTATGCAAAGGTGACATTCTGTGGCTGAACCAGGGAATTACAAGTATGTTTTGCAAATATCTTGGGCTTCCACCAAACCTCCTTCCCTTCAGGTCTTCATTAACTTGTAGGCTGAAGGTTCAAAGTTAACCTAATCAACAATTGCTTTACATTTTACAGAGTAAACTGCAACAAATTTTCAAGTGTGAGCCCATCTGATTGCTTTGCAGCTTGAGATTTGAATCTGCACCAGTTGCTGTAAATTACGCCTTCATCAGAGGCACTTTAAGTAGCAGGATAAGAGGGAGGGTTGTAATCAGAAAACTAAGTCACAGCTCTGCTCTGTAGATGTGGTCTCACCCCTTCCCTGGTCTCTCTTTTCTCGTTTGTAAATTATGAGTGGTCATGCCCGCCACCTACAGACCGTGGGAAGGGGTTCACACGTGGGATATGCGGAACAGAAGGATGCGATGTGCCATGGAAATGCTGTACCAAGACAGGTTTTCCACTTCCAAATGGAAAAGCACCTTCTTTCAGGCAGAGAACTCAATCCATTTGCGGTATCCATACCTGCCAGGATGACTCCAAAGTACCCTCACCTTGTGCTTTTCACAGGTCGCTCCAATCTTCCTACCTCCCTTACTAACGGGACTACTGGAAGTATCTCAGACACATAGTGAAAATACTCTCTTCCTCTACATAAAGCATGCTGCAAATTCCAGGTCCAGTTCATCTCCTAGGTTTTCGGGGTCAGTAGGTTAACAAGTCACTGGGTGTCATACAACAGCGCACTGAACTTGAATCAAGATTACTGAATTCCAAGTCACAGGCCGACATTTGCATCACCTGATGCTCTTCTTCTTGGAGGCCAGGAACTACCAAAAACTTACTTGGCTAAGTACTTTCCAGAGTGTGGAGACTTGCTTAGCCCTTCAGCCAGTCTTATTTTGACAGGCAGAAGTTTCATTTTCCAGATGTTCTGTGGGAGCTTAGGATTTTCCTTTTGCCCCTCTGAAGCATAAACCAAAACCACTAATAGACTGAAACTCTAAATAGATTAACTCCCAACACTACCTGGCTCAGATTCATTTCTGTATTGCTGTAGTGGTCCTTTCTTCTACTCTACTTTTTTACTTTTATTGGATTTCTATCTTCCCATCTATAAAAGAAATAGGAAAGAGCAAAATGAGATGGAGACTTAACATCAAAATCTATGACTTACTTTTGCCTTTTATATTTCTTTTGTTGGAAGAAGAGCACAGAGGTATATTTGGGGGAGCAGAGAGGAGGAGAGTAATGCATCAGACACTACCTGCACTGAAATAAAAATAAAGTGAAAATTAGTGTTTTTTGAGCACTAAAGATAGATGAAGACTTAGAAGGTGGGGACAGATGATAGAATGGTGAAAATTGGTAAGAACTGTGCTAACTCTGTTCTTACCTGCTTTCATCAATATGTATTTTTTGGAGCTTTCAGCTGTTTTGAGAAATTTTCTCCCTGTCTTCTAGAAGATGCCAAAAATGTTCAGACTTGAGGCTAAGCAAACACTTGACAACAGAAACAGCTTTGTAGTACTGTGCATGACTGAAGGGTTTCAGAACTTCTGGACCAGAAAACATATGTCTTTCCAAGTGGGTAGAACTGACATCAGCTTAGAATAGAATTAGATACAAGTGGCCAGTTAGGATTCACTTTACAGGAATCTGATGGTAGAGAGAGGACTGGCTTGAGGGTGGGCCTGCAGAGTCCTGGCTCTGAGGGGGAGCGTGCCCTGCACATGCAGGCTCTTCTGAGGATGTGTCCTGTGTCTGGTCAACACCACAAACCTACTATTTATGCACACCCTGCTGGACGTCACTCACTGCAACAGTCATGCCTTAAAAGGTTAAAGCACAGAGCTCTGACGCTTTATAACATTCCAAAGGAAACTTATCATGGAGTTCAAATGTATTTGGACAGGTCATTTAGGCTTGGCAGGTCATACAGTCTCTGTCCCAATTTTTGTTTCAGAGCATAAACAGATGTGGATAATATGTAAACAAATGAGCATGGCTATGTTCCAATAAAACTTTATTTATAAAAACAGGCAGGGGTCAGACCTTAGCCCATTTGCTAAGTTTGTCAAGCCATATATTAGAGAACACTTCTCTAGAGGAAAAAAGAGTTTCTACAGAAGCAGGGGTTCTATTTAGGCATCTTATTTGGTGCTTAATATATTTTTTACCTTCACAGAGCACTTATATCAGGTGGAAATGGCTATCGCTGCAGAGATCAGAACACCCAACTCAACTGACATATACAAATAGCTATTTTTATTCTCATGTAACAACGAATGCAGGGTTAGCTGGTGACTACCATTGCTCTGTTTACCCTCCCTCACTGCCTCCTTGGCTGCAGGCTTTCTCCCCACATTCTTAACCTGTTGGCTGGGCATCTCTCATCTACCAGATGTCTGATGCTTCAGTGAGCATCACATTTGACACTGAGGAAGTAGAGAAGAAGGACAAGAGGATGGGCCAGCCAACCATAATTTTCCCTTTTTATGAGAAAAGAAAAAGTGATCCCAGGCACATTCTAACCCAGCTAATAAAGGAATTCTACTTAGAGCTTATTGGTTAGAACTATGATGCCTGGGTAGCCACCCTTTGTTGTGCAAAAAGATGGGGAATTTAGTATTTGCTTTTCTAGCCTTTGGAGTAGAAAAAGGAGAGGAAAAAGAGTATTGGGGGCGAGAACTGAGACAGCCAAACTACACCTATGGGTGTAGGACACTGGGTTGGTGATAAAAAACAAACAAACAAACAAAAAAAAAACATCCTAAGGCAGACATTCTAACATATGTGTTGGGCAAATAAGTTTGTAAAATTTGTATTTTGGGGGTTTGTTCACTTTTATTGTTAAAAATAGCACTGCCCACGTGGATGATGCTGCCCTGGTGAAATGGCTAATTACCTTCCTGCTTGGGAAGGGGTTTGGTTATGCTAATGTTTGCTGGAGGAAGGGTTTTCACACCAAAAATTTTAAGAAGAAGAAGGAAATAAGGAGGAGGCCATTTTGGGGAGAAAAACAGCCAAGATGGTGGGGTGCTGCAGGAGAAGCCAGTTTGTGCAGAAAGAAGGAGATGGGAACCAGAGGGAACTGAGCTAGTAGGGGCCTTTGAGTCTAGGAAAACCCAGATGTATCAGTAGCTTTGTGAGCACTGAATGAGTGGGTTTGGAGCCCAGTGTGTGTTTGTGTTTATTCGCAAGCCCAGTGCAAGGCTAGAATAAAAGGTATGGCCCACCAGTTTTTAGCTCTGCTGTTTCTTTATCATCTGACCGAATCTAATGTGAACCTGCATGTGTATGGCCATGATGGCCATGACTGCTGGCCTTACAATATGCTAATCATGAAGAGCTCTTAGGAGTAGTCCCTGGTGAGAGGGCATTGTAGGTCCCCTCTGTCAGGGGAAAGCTTGACAACAATGTACGGTGCTTTTAATGGGCTCTATTGGTGTTAGTATTTTAATTATATCAATGATAATCACATATCTACTAATCAATATTCCTATGGCTGAAATTTGTGTCTTACCTTTATCTTTGACCCAATAAAAGTATAAAAGAGAGTTTGCTGTTTATGGCTGTTGCGAGGTCGGTTGGTAATGGGAGAAGGTCACATGAGAAACCAGGCCCGGAACTTTGGCTGGAACCACACACGCCCATGCACGCCAAAAGAAACTTTCCAGGAGCCCTTTGAAAAAGAATGACTGTCTGTCAGCCAATGAAATTTCACCATGTCATATCAACTCGCCATCACCCTACCGACCCTACAAATTATGCTCCAGTGGAAGAATCTGCGCAATTTCTTGGACTCACGTTTCATGGACCAGAGAACCTCGTCCGGGAAGCACTCTACTAAATAAAGCTTTTGCTATACCATACTTCGTGGCTATGCTCTTCTTTCTTCCTAGGCAGGGAAAATATCTTACATTTGGTGCTGAAACCTGGGAGGAGTTTGAAGTCTGCAAAGACCACTCCTCTCCCTTTCCCTTCTGAGGAAGAACCAAGATCTCTAACTTTCCACCCACTTTGGCACACGGTGTAGTAAGTCCCCTGCCTCCAGCCTCCCCTCAGTTCTTTCCACCCAGACTCCCTGTTTGTAATCTCAGCTGCATCAGGGACCTCTTACCCATTCCAAGTGCGTGTGTGCCTGTGGAGACGTCCCAGACACATCCACTCTACCTAACAGTCTGGTGGACAGAGCTTGAGTTGCGGGATGCCAATTCTCATCTCTGATCACTCCGAGAACTGAGGGTGGCCATGGGGGCACAGGAATCTAAACCTGACTCAAAAACTCTCCTGAAGTTGCCTTATCCGAAATCTCTCCCTCCCTAAGAAGAAGAAACTGTTCTTCTCCACTGTGGCCAGGCCACAGAACACACTGGATAACCACACCAGATGGCCCTCATGAAGGGACTTTCGATTTTAACATCCTTACCAATTTAACTATCGCCAAAAAAACTGGGAAATGGTTGGAGATCCCTTACATCTAGGGCTTTTAGTATTTGCGCTCCTGTCCTAATCTCTGTGCCACCTGTTCTACAGTACAGGCCCTTTTTGGCCAGAGAAACATCAGCTAAACCCTCCACTCCTGATCTTTCCTCCTTCACTGACCCCCAACTCTCTCCCCCTCCTGCCTGATCCCCGGGGGCGCCCCTCTCTTGGGACCCCTCTCTGGTCCCTCTGCGGACTTCTTCACTTGGGTCTCTTCCCTCCAGGAAGCCCCCTCCCCTGCCAGCCAGGAGCCCCTCCCTTCTCTGCTGTGTTCTTAAGCCCCTCGTCCATTAGGCGACCCTCCTCTGGCCATTGGCCCTCACACAGGTTTGCAGGGTTCCTGACCCCATGGTCCAGCCACAGTCTTCTTGCAGGAAGGCCTGGCCCTGTCCTGCCTCTGGCTCCAGCATATCCAGCCGGATCTGGGTGCCGGGCTCCCCAGGAGCCCCCTCCCTTATTCTCAACCACCAAACCCCTACCCGAGACCTGATGAACATAGCATTTAAGGTTTTTAATGACTGGGAGGAATAGGCAGAGGCTGTTCACCAGGTCCACATGTAGCAGAAGGTAATGCTCCAAACCCAGGCTCTTGTGGCAGCCCTGAGGCCAGCAAAGCAACAGGGGCAAGGCACAGGAGGTGCCCACCCCAAGTCTGGGCTGAAATGTGGCAAGGAGGGTCACTGGTCCCAGCAGTGCCCCTCCTCAAGGCCACCCACTAAGCCCTGCCCTAACTGCAAGCAGTCCGGTCAGTGGCGCAGTGATTGCCCCTTTGGGTAACAGGCTTTTCCTTGTGCCTCTACCTGGAGGACAAGCCACCCAAATAAGAGGCCAAGCCAGCCAGGCGGGCCCACCACTCAACTCGTAGGCCTCATGGACGACTGACACGGCCTGGACTCGGAGACCCCCATCACCCTCACTGAGCCCAAGGTAATGCTGCAAATAGCGGGTAAGTCCATCTCATTCCTTGTGGGCACAGGGGCTACCTTCTCTGTTTTGCCATCATACTCTGGACCTTTAGTTCCCTCACAGGTCTTGGTTATGGGAATGGATGGGACCCCTTCTTTTCCTCTTCGCACACCACCCCTGACATGCAGTTTGGACGGAATCCCCTTTTCATATTCCTTCTTAGTTATGCCATCATGCCCTGTATCCCTCCTGGTTCAGGACAGTCTACAAAGTCTCGGAGTCACTATCCAGATGACAACATCTTCCTTACTACCAAGGATTCCCCCATAATCAATACTACCCTCATTTCTAACCATGTCTCCTGCCTCAAGCTTGCCCCCATGCTGGACCGCTGGCAGTTGGAACCACTGGGCCCTACCCATCTCCGGCTCACCAAAAGGTTGGGGCCTGCAGATCCTCTTGTTACTCCAGGCCTTTCACCGGGAACCTGCCACCAGAGTGAGCTAAAGCAAGAAGTAATGCTGTTCAATGAGACTGGCCCAATGGAAGAAAGCATCGGGGTCCTCTACTCTCTGCAAGAGAAACTGCACAAGGACCTCTCCTTCTACAACCTGCTTAACTCCTGGCGGCAGCCACCCATCCTCACCTGGGCTGCCCCTATCATAGGTTCTCTTCTAATTATCAGCATATTACTCATATTTACTCCTCTTTTTTAAATCCTTACAGGACCGCATCCACAAAGTTTCTTGAGTCATAAACAGATGCTCCTACACTCATATATGCGACTCGTTTCAGAGCCACCACCTTCTGACCTCCCTTCCCCATAACGCTCCTAACCACCAGGAAGTAGCCAGATGAATAGCAGTGACCTTATCTAACATAAGAGGTTGGACTGTGAGGTCGATTGGCAATGACGGAAGGTCACGTGAGGAAACAGGCCCAAGAACTTTGGCTGGAACTGCCCACACACATGCGCGCTAAAAGAAACTTTCCAGGAGCCCTTTGAAAAAGAATGACTGTCAGCCAATGAAATTTTGCCACATCATATCAACTCGCCATCACCCTGCTGACCCTATAAATTCTCCCCCCTCCCCCCAGTGGAAGAATCCATGTGACTTCTCTGGCTCCTGTCTGGTGGACCAGAGAACCTCATCCGGGAAGCGCTCTACTAAATAAAGCTTTTGTTGTTCCACACTTCGTGGCTATGCCCTTCTTTCTTCCTCAGCAGGGAAAATACCTTACAGCTGTATATAAAGAGAGCTTACATAGGTAACCCTCTCAGCCACTATAAAAAGCATTTTACCATAGAAAAGCAAAGGCTAAACATCAAATAGTATACTATATATACCTCTGAGACTCTAGAGAGGACTTTCTGTGACTAGAAAGCAGTTATCCCAATATTGGCATAATCTCAGGGTTACATTACTAATCACATTTTTGATAAGAGGTAGCCCCAACATGTTAATGTCCACAAGAGGTTAGCACTTTGGCTTTCAGTCTTGCCTTGACAATAGTATCACACATGACTTCAAAACACAATTTCATAGTTTAAATGATTTCCAGGCATTGCTCTTCTGTTAACATTCTAATAGTTCAGGTTTCAGGCAACCTTGAAAATAGTGGAGTTGTTCTTTTGGGGTGTTTGCTCTGCGGGAAATGAACAGAACAGTTAATTTAAGAGTAGATAATTTTCTGGAAGAGAGATGAGAAAAGAGATACACAACCATACAACCATGACACATGCACATAAAATGCCACCACATCTGAGCATCTGAGCTGCATTCTTATTTTCAATGCAATAAAAATACACCCATGGTCATGAGAGTTTTGCAATTTGACTATAAAATGTAGATAACCACAATTATCTACAGCATGTTTTGAAGAATTCCTTTTACTTTCAAAGCAAGTTCATTCCTATCATCTCATCTGATCTTTATGGCAAGTGTCTGGTGTCTACCTGCTCATGTCAAAGGGGAATCCTACACAGAGAAGGAGAACAATGTGCCGGAGCACTCACAGATCTGTGCCCTGGAGTCCAGGCCAATGGATTTCCTATTATGATATATACTCACTGGCAAAATATGGAAAATTGGTTCATCTCCTTTTCAAGATCACGTTGCATTTCCCTGCCAATTTCTTAGCATTTTATGTAGCCTTTTAAAATATTTAATTAAGTGCTGAACTTGCAATTTGCCACCCAAGCCCCTGTTTTCCTTTCATTCTGTAAATGAATGTGAGTCTGAACTGGTTCTACCAGCTTTGAAATACCTCTGTTGGGTCTCAGTGACAGTAATGTGCTGTCACTTTTAGAAAGAAACAAGTTGAGTCACCTCCTGGAGTTTTTTACTCTCAGGTCCCAAACCTCTCAGATTAGATGAACTCTCTCTTATTTAGGGGCGGGGGGGGGGGGGGGGTTAAGTTTCATGTCTCAGGGCAACAGCTCAGTGGAGAAATACAAAAGATAAGAAAAAATCCCAAGTGGGTAATAAGAATGAGGTGAGGCCAGGTTTCGGGGTCCAAGCCACACCTAGAGACAGGCTGAGCGGAACCCAGCCGTGACTCCTTCCTGAAACACGAAAATTGCTTAGGAGGAGCTGCCCCTCCCAAAGGGAGCCCTGCTCAGGGGCCTGGGCTCCCTGGCCTGATTTCCTAGCTGGGGCTTTCTCTGTGAGTTCCTTTTGTTTTCCTGTTAGCCCACTAAAGTCAGCTTTTTGCATATTAAAACTTAATTTGTTTAGGGACAAATATTTGGAGGCCTGCTTCTCTGGAAGGAGGGAAGGGGGCTGGAGTGACTTATCACAGGAGGGGCACTTTAGGGAGTGGGGGGGGGCACCGATCTGACTTTGTGAGCTGCTCACTGTCGGGACTCCAAAAGGCATTGCCCTGAGCTCCAAGGTGGAGCTGTTTACCAGTACCGTGATCTCTCCCCTGATGCAGTTGCTACTGCAGCTAATTAAGAGAACAATTAAGACCAAGGCTATCAGTCAAGTACACAGATCTCAGTCATCTTCCCAGCTCTCAGATGCTGTGCTGCTCCCAGAGGGCTGAACCGTATTCAGTCATTCAGAAAATGACAGGAAGAAGCTATTAAATATCTGAAAACCATAAAAATGCAATCATACCGTTCTTTAGCTGAGCCATCCACCAGAGACCAATGCCCAGCAACTTTAGAAACTTAGCAGTCCTCTTGAATTCACACGCTCACAAATAAGATTAATCAAAGCAGCTCAAATCAAAATTTAATTACAAGGTGGGGATGGGAGAAGCTATGCTGGCCATTCTGCTCTTTTTTTGGTTTATGACTGATCAATACCCCTTGTATCAGCCAAATGCATGACAAAGTCCATGGGGTATCTTTAGAAAGGAAGTAACAGATTAAATATTGAGCTAAACAATTTAATCTTCTCCTGGAAGAATTCTCAGATATTTGTAAAGGTAAATCCTATTAGAGGGGAACAGTTTCCATGTGCTAGATTATAGAGCCTCATTGGGAGAAGTTCATAAACACAGATATACAAGCCACTAAAACAAAGCTTTTCCTAATAGCATAGCAAATGAAGACCAGGAAAAAAATTCCCCTAAAAAAGAAAAGCATTATTTATATTAACTCAGTAAACTTATTACTTGAGTACTGGTTTTATCCGAGAATAGGTAGTTATTCTCTCTGAATCCACTCACAAGAGAAATGGAAGTTTCTGGTAACCTGCAGCTAAGAAATGAGGTTGATCATCTTAGAAAGAAGCACCATACACAATGTTATCAAAACATTTTTATTGCACGCCTACTAAACGTGTTGTGAGGAAAACTGAATGAGTAAGTAGAAAGTGTTCAGCTATATGGGCATAGACTGTGGAGTCAGACTTGGGTTCAGATTCTCATTCCCCACCTACTATGTATCTTCAGACAAGTGACTAAACCACTGTTTCCTCATCTGTTAGGGGGGGAATAGAGCCAGTGGCCACCATCATCATGGCCATGACAGTTCGCATTGGATTTGAGCAGACGGTAAAGTAAAGAAACAGTGGAGCCAAAGGATGGTGGGCCATTCCGTTTATTAAAGTCTCCTAACGACGGACAAGCAAACAGGCAGGAAAGTCTGCTTCCCTTTCTTTCAGGGCTCCCAAGCTTCTCAGCACTCCGGACTCAGCCAGACTCATCAGCCCCCACTAGCTTCAGCACTCCCTAGCCAAACAGGTCAGGCAGAAATCAGGGCTCCCAAACCCTGACTGGGTCTCCAGTTCTACAACCAGGACTCATTCTCCAGACTCACCCTCCAGTCTTCTTCTCTTGCTCTCTCTCTCTCTCTCTCTCTCTCTTCTCTCTCCTTCCCTCTCTCCCAGCAAAACTGGCTGAACACTTTCTATTTAATCAGTTTTCCTCACAACGCGTTTAGTAGCTGTGCAATAAAAATGTGTTTCTTCAGTGCGAACCTGCATGGGCCAGGCAGCTGGGATGATGATCGGGGATACTGGTTCTACAGAGGTAATACCATCACAAACAGAAACCAAGACCACCAAAAAGTCAGCAACATTTTTTCTGGTTAAAGTCCGGGAGGACACATCATTTAGTGTGCTATGAATTAGCATTGTTTTAAAAAATGTAAAGTTATCTTATGAATCGCAGAATCATAATACGTTGTATTGTGTACTAAAAAAATTTCATTTGTTCCACATACATATCTATAATGTACCATACTTTTCAGCTCTTTTGGTCTTTTACCTTTTTATATATCAAAAGCCTTAAAGAAAAAAAATGGGAGTGTCCTGAGTCTTTGTTTACCAGATTTCAAGTTATCAAATAGATGTCACTAAATTTAGAGCTAGTCAGAGATGCAAAACAGACAACACTATAGTGTTTCACTGTGTAGACACAATAGTCCCTAGTATCCGCAAGAGCAGAGATAATAGTAAAATGTAGTAAATTCATTAGAAAGGGATGATCTTGGATCATTTATTAGCTTTGTTTTAAATATAATATCAATATATTTAATTATAATTTTACATAGATTTTTACTAACAACTTGTTTAGCAACCAGCTTGCAAAATTTCTGAAAATCTAGCAATGTTATCCCTAAGAGCCGTCTAAGCCAACTCCAGCACATCACTAACTCCACTGAGATTTTTCATGTGTGCACACAAATATTTCAGCAAGTGCATATATCAATATAGTGACGCTTATAGCAGGACACAGCTGAGTAGTTACATGTGTTCAAAAACATGCCCAGATGGATTTCTTTATATATATATGAATATATGCCTCATCCCATTCAGGTGAGTTCTCTAGACATTACTCTCTCAGTCTCTCCAACAATATGTTTATTATCCACATGCACAAAATCCTTGTACTGTCTGCTACAGATCTTTGTTGGGATTGGTCAAGAATAAAAAATACCCACTCTGTATATAACTGCTGATGGAATAAGCTGAGTTTTACCTTGTTAGCTTTTGCCAGACCCATCCCAATGTCACAGATGAGATGGTGACCTCCAGGTGGCCAATTGCAGGGCTACTTTTCCTCCTCATTTGGTGTTACAGACCAGAACACTCTTTTAATCTTATTATAAAATCCATCCAATGCTCAGAAATTGAATGACCAACATCTACTCAGGTCAGGGATTTTTTTTCTTTTTTTGCATTACTGTGTGCTCACAGGCACACTTATATACATTCACCCTAAAGAAAGCCCATGTTTTAAGCTAAATATGGTACTACTTTCCTGAAAGGTATAATAGCTGTAGAAGGATATGCTATAGTCATTTCCTGATATAGAATGAAAGCCAAAAAATACATTCTTTTAAGAACTAAATTCTGCACCAGCTTTATTTCTACTATAATATTTTAGTGCACCCATGTTACCATTAAAATTTTTTAAACTACCACCTCAAATATCCTTCAGCCAAACTACTACTATTGGAAAGGAATTTGTCCAATTCTTATTGCTTCTCCTTTCCTTTGTGATGGGAAACCAACTGATCCAACATCAATTGCTCAGATCTCCACAAGGAGAAGCAAGTTCAAAGCTTTTTATTAATACTCCAAATTTAAGAAATGTCTACAATTGACAAAAATTTAAGGAATTCCAGGCGGGAAACAGAAGGCTATGGTTTTCAAACTCTGCATTTTCTCTGAGTAGTTCCAAATAATTTTATTATGATTTTTTCCAGGCCCTTAGCCCAAAATGTTGTCTGATGCCTATGACTATTTTGAAAAGGAAAAAAAAATTAAGCAGGAATCAGCCAATGAATTTAGAAAGATAGTTATGTCTTTATGTAGCAGCCGTTTTATTCCTGCCTGCATTGTAAATAGACATTTTTTTGTCAGAACCATTGGTCTCCACTTGACAGGTACAGTCTTCCTAGACAGTATTTTCATGCCAAAAAAAAAAAAAATCTCTTGACTCAAATAGGATCAACTGACCACCAAAGTTCTTTGTTAAGAATCTTTAACTACCATTCAAAGAAATGTTGTAAAAAAGGGAAGAAGATGTCCTCTACAACAGAAGAAAGCATTTCATAATAGGTAACAATGCACCATCCTCTCAGAATGGCTACAATTTGTTCACTTACATTTTTTTTAAATGGGTTGTTTAGAAAGTAAGCAGAAAAATGTCAAGCAAACAAAGAGCAAAATGTTCCAACAATTCTTGAAGAGCAGAGAGAAGGAAAGGAACCTCCCTACATATTTTCACTTATCCCCTTTCTGCCAAAAATATCCACATAGAAGCTCTCTGGGCAGCCATTCCTCTGAAAACTGAATTCTTAGTCTTCCCATCACATAAAAGCCAATTTAGAGGTGAAAAATGTAAGTCCAGACTATATTTAGGCATACTATTCATTATTTCTTTACTAATCAAACACAAACTGAGTTCATCCACTTATTCTGAAACTACCTATATGTTTGATTGCATGTAATTTTTTTATACTTCTTTCACATTTAGAAACTCACAGAATTTAGAAGAATTATCTGAATAATTTTTGCAAAACAATTCACTTTGAGGATCGTTACTAGGATATTCCTGGGGGAAAAATTGTTTTTGACATATAGCTTGTTTTTACTATCTCAAAAATAAGTCCAAGGACATTTCTACTATAAAAGCAAGAAATTTCTAAGATGAAGACTTTTTCTCGAGATGATGTCAGAGTAGGAAGTGATACCGATAAATCTCCCCCAAAACTCAACAAGATCTTCAACCAGAAACAGAAAAACCTATCCTTGGAGCCTCCAGATGTTTTGCAATACACCCGAAGGTATAGTCGAGCAAAAAATTGGCTAAATATATAATCAAACCCCGAAGGAAATAGGGAGTAAGAAATGCTCTGCCTTCCTCACTAACCTAAACAGGGCGGCTTTCACTGGGAACTGAGAATATAGAAACTGAGGCGGGCAAAGTGGGTGAATAGATCCAGGCCGCGGCACAAACAGCCAAACCAGGCTGTGGCATAGAGATCCAGGCCGAGGAAAAACGGTTCCTGTGGCAACCCGGGCAATACAAGCTAACACTCGTGCCAAACCCAGACAAAGAAAGACAAGCGGGGCAGCCATTTTCCCCGATCTCCGGGTCGGCGCACAGATAGTGGGTGAGAGATTCCTTCCAAAGCCCCGAGAGTGTACGCCCATGTTGTCCCACAGAGAGGCAGAGTCAGAGGCCTTTGTGTGGGCCGAAAGCAGAATCTCCGGGCCGCCCCAGCACCCTGGGAAAGCCGCGCATGGAGAGGGAGTGAGAACTAATTCCAACGCTGGAACTTTTCCGTGTGGGAGGGGGATTCACTCAGAGGGTGAGGTGGCTGGCCTGATATCCTGATCAGCGCGCACGGAGAGTGAGCAAGAGATTCCTCCCAGCACCTCAGGAGTGGGCACCCGTGCTACGTCACAGAGGGGCAGAGTCAGAGGCCTCTGTGTGGGCCGAAAGCGGAATCTCCGGGCCGCTCCAGCGCCCTGGGAAAGTTGCGCACGGGGATGGAGCGAAAGCCAATTCCAACACCGGAACTTTTCTGTGTGGGTGGGGGTTTCACTCAGGTGAGACTGCTGGCCTGATATCCTGGTCTGCGCACGCAGATAGTGACCGAGAGATTCCTCCAAGTGCCTCGGCAGTGCCGGCCCGTGTTACCCACAGAGGGGCAGAGTCAGGGGCCTTTGTGTGGGCCAAAAAGTGGAATCTCGGGCCACCCCAGCGCCTTGAAAAAGCCATGCCCGGGGATGGAGCAAGAGCCAATTCCAACGCTGGAACTTTTCCGTACGGGTGGGGGGTTCACTCAGAGTATGAGACTGCTGGCCTGATATCCTGATCTGCGTGTGCAGATAGTGGGTGAGAGATTCCTCCAAGTGTCTCGGCAGTGCGCGCCCGTGTTATCCCACAGAGTGGCAGAGCCAGAGGTCTTTGAGTGGGCGGAAGCCCCGCCTGATTATGCTAGCAGCTCTGACTGACTGAGCCTAACCCAGAGCCCTGTGCTGAGTGGGAATAGAGTGGGGAGTTGCCAGCTCTTTGAGCCTCTTACTATCCAGGCAGAGGCAGCAGCAACCCCATAGCTGGATTATCAGGCTACTAATTGAGGAAGGAAAGACTAGGAGAAAGGCTCCAGGAACACGGACTCTCTCACTGGTGGAGCCTATAAATGCTAATGAGCCTCGACTGCCAACGAGACCGAAGCACAATACATGACATTGCCATAGAGACTTATCAACTGCAAACCTCTACCTGAGCGTGCCAAAGGGGCAGAACCTGAGGTACAGAGTCACCAACCAGGAAGAGGGAGAGAAAAGAAAAAGCAAGAAGATAACCTCTCAAAATCAAGAATAATACGCAGACTTTATAGCCTATCCCATTTTATTATATTTGTTTGTTTGTTTCTCTTATCTTCATTCTTAATATTTTTTATTCCTCCTCCAATTTGGTTATTTAACTCTCTGCCGGTCTTACTCTTTCCTCTCCTTGAACTACACTACCCATAAGTGTTACATCTCCCATTATCTTTTCTTTCCTCTTCCTTTCTCTCTATGAGGGTTGCACTCCAAAACCCTTAACTCTCTCTCTCTCTCTCTCTCTCTCCTCTTTTTTCTTTTTTCTTCTTTTAGTGGTTCCCTCTTTTTTTCTCTCTCTCTCTTTCTTTTCTCCCTCTATATTAGTTTCTTCCTTTCTCCTTTACGTCCCCTCTCATTCAAACCTCAATAACAAACAATATCTTATCTGGGACTCAAACTTATGTTTGTGGCATTTTGGGGGGGGGGTTTACTTCACCTTTTTAACACACTAGCAGTGCTCCCATCCCTGGCTCTCCATTTTATCTAGTTCTTGTTCCACTAAATACAATAGTAATTTTTTAATTTGTCTCCCCATTTTTCTGTTTCCCTCTTATTCCTCTCATCATAACTCTTAGGCAACCAACACCTAAAAGCAAATCATTTTATTCTTGACCCAATTTTTTTTCTTATTTGCTTTTTGTAGGTCCATATGCCCTTCTTTTTTTTTTTTTTGCCCCTTTATTACTTCTCCCCAATTCAGGCCCTCCATTACAGGCATTGTTTGTTCGATTTAGTACAATATAATTCACAGTTCACCACAAGATTTTCTCAAGAAAGAGGGGAGAGGAGAGGAGAGAATAAAAAAAGGGGGGGGGAATAATTTCCTTTTTAAAAAAAAATTTTTATTTTATTTTTCTTTATTTCATTATTAATTCATTATTAATTTTTTTTAAAAAACAACTCTTTTTGATTTTTTATTTTTTTAACTTTTTATTCTTTATTAAATCTCATTAATACTATCAACAAAACCGCCCTCAGATGCCATAAAGGAAGAGAAAATCGAATATCATGGATACAAAAGAAAGAGAGGTAACACAGCTAGATGAGGAAAAAATCTATAGACAAAAAATTCATATATTGGAAACCTTGGAGCTAAATGACAGAGAATTTAAGATAGAAATCCTAAAAATCCTCCGAGATATACAAGAAAACACAGAAAGGCAATTTAGGGAGCTCAGAAAACAACTCAACGAACACAAAGAATATATTTCCAAGAAAATTGAAACTATAAAAACAAATCAAACAGGATGAAAAATTCAATTCACGAGCTGAAAAATGAGGTAACAAGCTTAGCTAATAGAACAGGCCAGATAGAAGAGAGGATTAGTGAAATAGAAGACAAGCAACTTGAGGCACAACAGAGAGAAGAAGAAAGAGACTTGAAAATTAAAAAAAAAAAAAGGTAGCCCTACAATAATTATCTGACTCCATCAAAAAGAATAACATAAGAATAATAGGAATATCAGAGGGAGAAGAGAGAGAAAATGGAATGGAGAACATACTCAAACAAATAATAGATGAGAACTTCCCAAGCCTGTGGAAAGAACTAAAGCCTCAAATTCAAGAAGCAAACAGATCTCTGAGTTTTCTTAACCCCAACAAACCTACTCCAAGGCATATCATAATGAAATTGACACAAACCAACGGCAAAGAAAAAATTCTCAAGGCAGCCAGGGAAAAGAAGAATACAACATATAAAGGAAGGCCCATTAGATTATCATCAGATTTCTCAGCAGAAACTCTACAAGCTAGAAGAGAGTGGACCCCAATATTTAAAGTCCTGAAAGAAAGGAACTTCCAGCCACGAATACTATACCCATCAAAGCTATCCTTTAAATATGAAGGAGAAATAAAAACATTCACAGATAGAGAAAAGATGAGGGAATTTATCATCAAAAAGCCCCCACTCCAGGAATTACTAAAGGGGGTTCTCCAATCAGATACAAAGAACAAAAAAAAACAAAGCCACAAGTAAAAGCTCCAAGAAGAACACAATAAAACCAAATTTAAACTGTGACAACAAAAAGAAAGGGGGGGGAGACGATGGAGATTAACAGTAGCAAAGGACGATGGAGTGCAAAAGTACTCACAAAATAGTGCGCTACAATGAACAGGGTAGGAACACTTTTCATTACTTAAAGGTAACCACCATTGAAAAAAACACCACAGAAGCACATGAGATAAAAAAGATAGCAACAGAGGAAAGATGTATGGAATACAACCAAATAAAAACAAAAGATAGAAAAACGAAAGAGAAGGATCAAACAAGACACAAAACTAACAGAAAGCAATATATAAAATGGCAATAGGGAACTCACAAGGGTCAATAATTACACTAAATGTAAACGGATTAAACTCACCAATAAAAAGGCACAGAGTAGCAGAATGGATTAAAAAAGAAAATCCAACTGTATGCTGCCTACAGGAAACTCATCTAAGTAACAAGGATAAAAACAAATTCAAAGTGAAAGGCTGGAAAACAATACTCCAAGCAAATAACATCCAAAAAAAAGCAGGCGTAGCAATACTCATATCTGATAATGCTGTCTACAAGACAGCAAAAGTACTCAGAGACAAAAATGGCCATTTCATAATGGCTAAGGGGACACTGAAGACATCAAGAAGACATAACAATCCTTAATATATATGCACCAAACCAAGGAGCACCAAAATATATAAGACAGCTACTTATTGAACTTAAAACAAAAACTGACAAAAATACAATCATACTTGGAGACTTCAATACACCGCTGACGGCTCTAGATCGGTCATCCAAACAGAGAATCAACAAAGATATAGTGGCCTTAAACAAAACACTAGAGCACCTGGATATGATAGACATCTACAGGACATTTCATCCCAAAGTGACTGAGTATACATTTTTCTCCAGTGTACATGGATCATTCTCAAGAATTGACCATAAGTTGGGCCACAAAAACAACATCAGCAAATTCAGAAAAATTGAAGTTGTACTAAGCATATTTTCTGATCATAAAGCCTTGAAACTAGAATTCAATTGCAAAAAAGAGGAAAAAAATCCCACAAAAATGTGGAAACTAAACAACATACTTTTACAAAATGAATGAGTCAAAGAAGAAATATGTGCAGAGATCAAAAGATATATACAGACTAATGAAAATGACAATACGACATATCAGAATCTATGGGATGCAGCAAAAGCAGTGATAAGAGGGAAGTTCATATCACTTCAGGCATATATGAACAAACAAAAGACAGCCCAAGTGAACCACTTAACTTCCCACCTTAAGGAACTAGAAAAAGAAGAACAAAGACAACCCAAAACTAGCCGAAGAAAGGAGATAATAAAAATCAGAGCAGAAATAAATGAATTAGAGAACAGAAAAACTATAGAAAAAATTAATAGAACAAGGAGCTGGTTCTTTGAAAAGATCAACAAAATTGACAAACCCTTGGCAAGACTTACCAAGGAAAAAAGAGAAAGAACTCATATAAACAAAATCCAAAATGAAAGAGGGGAAATCACCACAGACACCGTAGGTATACAAAGAATTATTGTAGAATACTATGAAAAACTTTATGCCACTAAATTCAACAACCTAGAAGAAATGGATAAATTCCTAGAACAATACAACCTTCCTAGACTGAGTCAAGAAGAAGCAGAAAGCCTAAACAGACCTATCAGTAGAGAAGAAATAGAAAAAAACATTAAAAACCTCCCCAAAAATAAAAGTCCAGGCCCTGACGGCTATACCAGCGGATTTTATCAAACATTCAAAGAAGACTTGGTTCCTATTCTACTCAAAGTCTTCCAAAAAATTGAAGAAGAAGCAATACTTCCAAACACATTTTAAGAGGCCAACATAACCCTCATATCAAACCCAGGCAAGGATGGCACAAAAAAAAGAAAACTACAGACCAATATCTCTAATGAATACAGATGCTAAAATACTAAACAAAATACTAGCAAATCGAATACAACAATATATTAAAAAGATAATACATCATGATCAAGTGGGATTCATCCCAGAATCTCAAGGATGGTTCAACATACGTAAAACGGTTAATGTAATACACCATATCAACAAAACAAAGAACAAAAACCACATGATCTTATCAATAGACGCAGAAAAGGCTTTCGATAAAATACAATTTTATGTTTAAGACTCTCAACAAAATGGGTATAGAAGGAAAATATCTCAACATGATAAAGGCCATATATGATAAACCATCAGCTAACATCATATTAAATGGCACTAAACTGAAGGCTTTCCCCCTTAAATCAGGAACAAGACAGGGTTGTCCACTCTCTCCACTCTTATTTAATGTGGTACTAGAGGTTCTAGCCAGAGCAATCAGACAAGACAAAGAAATAAAAGGCATCCATATCAGAAAAGAAGAAGTAAAGGTATCACTTTTTGCAGATGATATGATCCTATACATCGAAAACCCCAAAGAATCCACAAAAAGACTACTAGAAACAATAAACCAATACAGTAAGGTCGCAGGATACAAAATTAACATACAGAAGTCAATAGCCTTTCTATATGCCAACAATGAAACATTTGAGAACAAACTCAAAAGAACAATCCCCTTCACGATTGCAACAAAAAAAATAAAATACTTAGGAATAAACATAACAAAGAATGTAAAGGACTTATATAATGAAAACTATAAACCATTGTTAAAGGAAATTGAAAAAGATATAATGAGATGGAAGAATATACCTTGTTCTTGGTTAGGAAGAATAAATATAATCAAGATGGCCATATTACCCAAAGCAATATACAAATTTAATGCAATTCCCATCAAAATTCCAATGACATTTCTTAAAGAAATGGAGCAAAAAATCATCAGATTTGTATGGAACTATAAAAAACCCCGAATAGCCAAAGCAATCCTAAAGAAAAAGAATGAAGCTGGGGGCATTACAATACCTGACTTCAAACTATATTATAGGGCCACGACAATCGAAACAGCATGGTATTGGCAGAAAAAATAGACACTCAGACCAATGGAACAGAATAGAAAACCCGGAAATAAAACCACATATATATAGTCAAATAATTTTTGATAAAGGGGCCAACAACACACAATGGAGTAAAGAAAGCCTCTTCAATAAATGGTGCTGGGAAAACTGGAAAGCCACATGCAAAAGAATGAAACTGGACTACAGTCTGTCCCCCTGTACTAAAATTAACTCAAAATGGGTCAAAGATCTAAACATAAGACCTGAAACAATTAAGTGCATAGAAGAAGACATAGGTACTAAACTCATGGACCTGGGTTTTAAAGAGCATTTTATGAATTTGACTCCAATGGCAAGAGAAGTGAAGGCAAAAATTAATGAGTGGGACTACATCAGACTAAGAAGTTTTTGCTCAGCAAGAGAAACTGATAACAAAATAAACAGACAGCCAACTAAATGGGAAATGATATTTTCAAACAACAGCTCAGATAAGGGCCTAATATCCAAAATATACAAAGAACTCATAAAACTCAACAACAAACAAACAAACAATCCAATAAAAAAATGGGAAGAGGACATGAACAGACACTTCTCCCAGGAAGAAATACAAATGGCCAACAGATATATGAAAAGATGCTCATCTTCATTAGTTATTAGAGAAATGCAAATCAAAACTGCAATGAGATACCACCTCACACCTGTTAGATTAGGTATTATTAACAAGACAGGTAATAACAAATGTTGGAGAGGCTGTGGAGAAAAAGGAACCCTCATACACTGTTGGTGGGAATGTAAAGTAGTACAACCATTATGGAAGAAAGTATGGTGGTTCCTCAAAAAACTGAAAATAGAATTACCTTATGACCCAGCAATTCCTCTACTGGGTATATACCCCAAAAACTCAGAAACATTGATACGTAAAGACACATGCAGCTCCATGTTCATTGCAGCATTGTTCACAGTGGCCAGGACATGGAAACAACCAAAAAGCCCGTCAATAGGTGACTGGATAAAGACGATGTGGCACATATACACTATGGAATACTACTCAGCCATAAGAAATGATGACATCGGATCATTTACAGCAAAATGGTGGGATCTTGATAACATTATACAAAGTGAAATAAGTAAATCAGAAAAAAAACAGGAATTGCATTATTTCATACGTAGGTGAGACATAAAAGTGAAACTAAGAGACATTGATAAGAGTGTGGTGGTTACAGGGAGAGGGGGAAGAGGGAGAGGGAAAGGGGGAGGGGGAGGGGCACAAAGAAAACTAGCTAGACGGTGACAGAGGACAATCTGACTTTGGGTGATGGGTATGCAACATAAGTGAACGACAAGATAACCTGGAGTTGTTATCTTTGAATATATGTATCCTGATTTATTGATGTTGCCCCATTAAAAATAAAATTATTAAAATAATAATAATAAATAAATAAATAAAAGGGAAAAAAAAAGAAGACTTTTTCTCATTGCAAATCTCTGATTTCAGAGCTTAATGAGATTTGAGCAAAAACTGGGCATCTATATCAGTCAACATGCACTTTCTGCCAATATTTAATATGTTCATCTATTGTGCATATTTTCTAAAAATAGCAAAATGAAGAGTATGCGAGCAGTCGTGGGGTATGTGCTATGCGAACTTCATTTCACCTCATATCTCAACACTCTTCCAGTTTCTATGCTTCCAGGGCAGTTGTGTGTTTATTCAGGAAAAATCAAAGAGAAATTGGGAGAGTTTAGAATCAACTCAAGGATTCAAGGAGGGACCAAGTACCAACCTGTTTTTTTATCCAACATGTATATTATGACCAAAAGCAACTGCCAAAAAAAAAATATGCCCATCAAAATTAATTTCTTTCCCAATAATTGTCACGCTCTCCAAACATCCCTGTTTGGGTCAGTGTAACCGTCTCTTTTCTACTTTCACAAACTAGAACCTTGAAGTCATCTCTGAAACTTCTTCCTCCCTTGTCCTTTGCTCTATTCCCAGGTCTCTTCATTACTTATTCATGTTATTCCTCAGGTTCAGTCCTTTCTCACATTTCCAAAGCCATCTGCCTACTCATACCTGAGCAACTAAGCCAACTTCATATTTTGTCCCAACCTTACACCAGCCTCTGCCACACTAATCCAGGGGCTACACCACTATTAAACCAACTCCTAAAACCCTGTTGCCCTCAAGTATTTCTGTCTGTATAACAGTAAAGTTCCTTCATCTACATTCCCCTCTCCTGCTATAATGATACTCCAGCCTTCCCAATCATAGGAGACATGGCTAGTTGTCCCCCAATATCTAGACTCCTCTTTCTTTGGTAGCTGAGCAGATCACCCATCACCTGAGTAAAAGCTAATTCTTCTATACACCTTTGAACCAGATGTGCTCTTACAATCAAGTTCTGACCAACATGATATGAACAGAAGCACTATGTGAAAGCTCAGGGTCATGCCTTCAAAATGTAGTATGCACTTGCATTCCTCTTTTACTCATCACATTGACTAGGATGCAGGTATGAGAGCAGAATCAGGAGCAGCCACTTCACACACAGAAATGAAAGCCAACCTGTGGTGGCACAGTGGATAAAGCATTGACCTGGAATGCTGAGGTTGCCAGTTCAAAACCCTGGGCTTGCCCCATCAAGGCACTTATGAGAAGCAACTACAGTACTATGAGCAGATGCCTCCCACTGCCCCCTCTCTTCTCTCTTTCTCTCTCTCTCCTCTCTCTAAATTCAATAAATAAAGTTTAAAAAATATTTTAAATAGAGATGGAAACCATTTATCAGGGGTAGTAGAGACACTTGACCAACCTACCAGTTTTGTGCTTTCAGGTTGTTAAGTAAAAAAAAAAAAGAGGTACATTTGGTCTAATCTATTCTTATGTTGTACTTTTATGACAGCAACTTAACCCATACCCTAATTTTTACCCCAATATGTCCTTAATTGTTTGATAAAATTCAACAGTAATAACTTTCTAAATTTATTTGTAAGTATATAAAACCATAAGAACTGAAAGAACAACCCGGAGTTTTTATTCAAACTCAGATTCACTTTCGGCCCAGAGCCCAACACGCACCAGCGATATGGCACTACCCTTAATATTCCAAGGCATTTTCAATCTCTGGTTGAGTGTGGTGATTGCTGAGTGGGAGGTGGGAAGACGGAGAGAGGTAAAGGAGGTTATAGGGGGGGATAAACGTGATGGTTGGAGACTTGACTTGGGGTGGTGAACGCACAACACAGTATTCAAATGATGCATTGTAGAATTGTGCACCTGAAACACACATAATTTTGTCAGCCAGTGTTACCCATTAAATAAAAAGGAAAAAATATAATTAAAAATAAAATCTCTGGTTGAAATAAAACATATTTCTTTATACATAGTAAACTTTCTGGTTGCAGTTGTTAGAAACTTAAAGAAATTTAAGAAAAACATAAAAAATTTTAAAATATGCATACGGTGGCATCTAATGGCCCCACTGGCAATATGAATATCAGAACCCTCCCCTAGCCCATTTCTTAAGTTCATTCTGTATGCCTGTTTCATCCTCCCCTCTCTACAAGCCAGCTTCTTCTGCTTCTCTGTTTGAAGGTGGGATACAGCTGCTGTATTATAATCCAGACCCCCAGGAGAGACATCCTTCCTGTTCTTCATTGAGTCTAATCAAAATTGGCTAACCAGTGGTAACATATTTGCTTTAAAAAAAGAAAAAACAACCCTGCTGATTCTTGGGAACATGCAAAAAGAGTACCTAAGAACAAGTACATTTTGTCTTGGTCAGCAGCTGAGGGAAGTACATGAGACCTGTGAGATAGTTGGCATGCTCCTCAAAGAGTTCAATGAGCACAAAGTCATTCAGAGTGAAATTTACATTGAGATTCACTACCTTTTCCACTGTTATCAAAAACCATAAACTTGATGTGGAAATGTAAGGGGACAGCCAGCTAAGAGACATTAAGAAAAGCCATAAAAATGTATATAGTATCCCAACATTGTATTTGCTAACATACATATCCTCTGTTCTCACAAACCTGACAGACAAGGCACTCAAACAACAGAAAAACTAGTATGGGTCAGAATGGTCCATATCATTCAGATTCTGATGCCCTCATTATTGGTTAACAGGTTATACAGAAGTGGCCAGCTACAGTGAGCTAGTTATTTATTTATACGTTTGTCTGCTTGTATTCAAAGGCCCACCAGGGGAATCCAGCTACAATATTGTTCTTCTCTGTTCCTGATTTTATTCTTTATGTTTTACTTAATTCCTCTTACTCCCCAAGTCTCTGGGTTCTGATGAGTGTGTATGAATGCTACACACTTTTGTTTAAAAACCACACGAGTGGTTGCCTACTTTTCAACAGATTTGAAATCCCTTCAACAGATTTGAGATAGAAATTCATACCCATGCTTTTAATCAACTTTATTAAGACACAGTTTATGCACAAAAAGTGCATCCACTTTAATTTCATAGTGCAATGAGCTTTGTCAAATATGTACAACTGTATGATTATAATCAAAATCAAGATATAGAACGTTTTGCTACCCTTAAGGAGTTCCTTATACTCCATTCAAGTCTCAACCAATCTTAGCCTCAGACAACTGGTAACTTTCTTCATTAGAGATTAGATTTGTCTCTGATGTTTCATAATTAAATTAAATGATACTCTTTAGTGTCTGATTTTTGTACTCTTTTGTATGACATTTTTGTTTTGCTCAGCATGTTTTTGCAATTCAACAATGTTGCACATATCACAGTTCATTCCTCTTTGTTGTTGAGTAGTATTCGGTTGTATTGCTATACCACAATTTGCTTATCCATTTCATCAGCTAGTAGACATTTGAATTGTTACTAGTTTTAGGTTATTATAAATAAAACCACCATGAAAATTTGTTTGGACATATGTTTTCATTTCTCTTTCATAATGCCTCTAAGTGGAATTTCTGTGTCATATCATAAGGGTATGCTTAGATTAGTAAGACACAGCAACACCATTTTTAAAAAATGGTTGCATTACTTGCTTTACATCCTCAGCAGGACTTAGTATTGTCAGTCTTTTTCTTTTAATTAAGTTTATTGGGGTTACATTGGTTAATAAAATTATATAGGTTCAAGTGTACAATTCTATAATACATCACCTGTATATTGCACTGTGTTTACTACACAGTCAGATCTCCTTCCGTCACCTTATATTTGACACCCTTTATTCTTTACTATCCCCTCCCAGCCCTGTCCCCTCTGGTAACCACCATACTATTGTCTTTGTCTATGAGTTTATTTTTTTGTTCATTCATTTGTTCTTTTCAGTTTTATATCCCACATTTAAATGATGTAATATAGTTTTCTACTTTTTCTGTCTGACTTATTTCACTTGGCATGATATTCTCATTATCCATCCATATTGTTGCACATGGCAGTAAATTCATCTTTTCTTACGGTTGAAGAGTATTCCATTGTATGTATGTACCACATCGCCTTTACCCAATCACCTGTCTTGGTCATGGTAAATAATGCTGCAGTGAACATAGGAATACATACATCTTTAAAAATAAATGTTTCCAAATTTTGGGGTAGGTACCCAGGAGAGAGGTAGTTGGGTTATGTAGTAACTATATCTTAATTTTTTGAGGAACCACCATACTGTTTTCCATAGTGGCTATACCAGTTTACATTCCCACCAGTAGTGAATGAGGGCTTCTTCTTCTCCACCTCTCCAACATTTAATGTTACTTGTCTTGTTGAAAATAGCCATTCTAAGAGGTGTGAGGTGGTATCTCATAATTTTTATTTTCATTCCCTCATAGCTAGTGAAGTTGAGCATCTTTTCACATATCTGTTGGCCATTTGTATATCTTCTTGTAAGAAGTGTCTGTTCAGGTCCTCTGCCCATTTTTTTAATTGGACTGTTTTGTTTGTTGTCAAGTTATATGAGTTCTTTATGTATTTTGGATACTAACCCTTTATGGGAGATGTTGTTTGTAAATATCTTCTTCAGTTTGGTTGGTTGCCTTTTTGTTTTGTTAATAAGCTTATTTTGCTATGCAAAGCTTTTTGGTTTGATATAGTACCATTATTATTATTATTATTATTATTATTATTCTTCTTCTTCTTCTTCTTCTTCTTCTTCTTCTTCTTCTTCTTCTATTATTTATTTATTTTTTTGGCTTCTGCTTCTCTTCCTTTTGTAGTCAAATTCATAAAATCTTCTCTAAGACCAAGGAAAATAAGTTTAGTGCCTGTGTTTTCTTCTATGTAATTTATTTTTCAGGTCTTAAATTTAGATTTTTGATCCATTTTGAGTTCATGTTTGTGTATGGTAACAGAAAGCAGTCTAGTTTCATTCTTTTACATTTGGCTTTCCAATTCCCCGGCACCATTTACAATATAAAACAGGCTTTCTTTTCTTCACTGTTTGTGTTTGGCTCCTCTATCAAAGATTATATGCCTTTAAACATGTGGGTTTATTTTCTGAACTCTCAATTCTATTTCATTGGTCTGTGTGCCTGTTTTCGTGCCAATAACATGCTGTTTTGAATGCTGTCACTTTGTAGTATAACTTGAAGTCATGGAGTGTAATACCTCTAGTTTTGTTCTTTTTTTCTCAGAATTGCATTAGCTGTTTGGTGTCTTTTGCGATTCCATACATGTGATTATCTTTTTCATTCTATTTCTTTAAAAAATGTCATTGGGATTTTGATGGGGATTGCATTAAATCTGTATAATGCTTTGGGTAGTATGCACATTTTGACTATGTTGATTCTTCCAATCCATGAACACAGAATAACTTTCCATTTCTTTGTGTCTTCTTCAATTTTTAAAAATAATTCCTTATAGCTTTTAGTGTACAGGTGCTTCACATCCTTTGTTAAGTAATTTGCTAGGTGTTATATTCATTTTGTTACAATTGCAAAGGTTTTTCTTTTCCTAAAATTTTATTGTTAGTATAGAAATATAATGAATTTTTATACATTGATTTTGTATCCTGCAACTTCACTGTATTTGTTTATTGTTTCTAACAGTTTTTTGGTGGATGGAGTCCTTAGAGTTTTCTATATAAAGAATCATGTCTCCTGCAAAAAGTGACAAGTTTACTTCTTTTTTCCCAATTTGGACGCCTTTTGTTTTTTTCTTTTGCCCAATTGTTCTATCTAGAATTTCCAATACTCTGTTAAAAATACAGTGGTAAGATTTGGCAATCTTGTCTTATTTCTGATTTAGAGAAAAAGCTTTCAGTTTTTCATTATTGAGTATATTATTAGCTGAGGGTTTGTCAAAAATAGACTTTATATGTTGCATTACTTTCCATGTATACCTATTTTATTGAGTGTTTTTAAATCATAAGTGAATGTTGTATCTTGTCAAATACTTTTTATATATCTATTATTATGATCATATAATTTTTATCCTTTTTTGCGTTAAGGTGGTGTATCACATTGATTGATTTGCATATGTGGAGCCACCCTTGTGCTGTGGGAATGAACCCCACTTGATGTCAGTCTTTTTCATTTAGCCATCTTGTGGATCTGTATTAGTATGTAATTGTGAATTTATATTTCCCTAATGAATAATGATATTGAGTATCTTTTCATGTTCTATTAGCCTTCACATATTTTCTTTTGGAAATGTCTATTCAAATGTTTTGTCCACTTTAAAAAATAATTTGTGCTCTTATTATTGAATTGTGTAAGATTTTATATATTTTATATATAAATGCTTTATCAAACATATGAACTATGACTGCTTCTCCCCCAGCTGTGGCTTTTTTATGATGTCATTCAAAAATAATAAATTATTAATTTTGATGAAATCTTTATTTATTATTTTTTGTTTTTATTATTCATATTTTTCTCTTCTATATAGAAATCTTTATTGGATCCAAGGTAGAGAGAGTTTTCTACTGTTTTATACAAAAAGTTTTATGAATAAGGTTTTTAAAATTTCCATAACCCATGTTGGGTTAATCTTTATGTACGATGTGATGCAATGATCAATATTCATCTTTCCACATGAAAATACATTTAAACCATTATAATATTTTTTAAATATTCTCTTTTTTCCTATTAAACTTTTTAGGACCTTTATCAAAAATAAAGTGACCACATATGTGGTAATATATTTTTTTAGAATAACTGTTGTGTTTTATTTTTATCATGTCATTATGTCCATATGTCTGTCCTTATGCCAATACCACACTGTCTTGGTTATGGTATCCTTACAGTCAGTCTTGAAATCAGGGAGTTATTCCTACGTTTCAAAACTGCTTTAAATATATATTAGGTATGTCCCATTTCCATGTACATTTTAGAATCAATTTGCCATTTCCTATTTTTAAAATGCATACTAAGATTTGATTGAGATTGCATTAAATTTATATGTTAATGTAAGAAAAATCAACATCTTAACAATATTGAACCTGATCCATGAACAAGATGAATCTGTCCTTTTATTTAGGTCTTCTTCATTTTATCTCAGCATTTCTTCAAATGCTTTAGTGTATAAGTACTATACATATATTGTTAAAATTTTCACTAGTTATTTCATGGGTCTTGATGCCATTCCAAATGTTATCTTTAAAATTTTAATCTCCAATTGTTTTTTGCTAATATTATATATAAAAATACAACATTTTTTGTACATTTTCCTTGTGTCATACAATCTTGCTAAACCCACTTATTAGATCTAGTAATTTTCTTGTAGATTACTTTGGATTTTCTATAGATATTATCATGACACTTTTACTTTTTCCTTTCCAATCTGTATGTATTTCATTTTTTCTTCTTGCCTTATTACACTGGTTATGATATTCAGTAAAATGTTAATAGAAGTGGTAAAAGCAGATAATCTGCCTTGTTCCTGATCTTAGAATGTCTTCAGTCCCTCATCATTAAATATAATACTGTATATCATAATCTTTCTGTTAATGATTTCCAGTTGTATGTTTTTCACTGATGCTCTTTTAAGAAATTTTCTTTTATTGATAGTGTTCTAAAAAATAAAATTTATTTTCAAATGTTAAACCATTTGTGCATTTCTTGAGATAAATCTTACATAGTCATGGTGTGTAATTTTAATTCACTGCTCAATTCAACTTACTACAATTTTGTCTAAGAATTTTTGCCTATTGTTCATGAGGGATATTATTGGTCTATAGTTTTGTTTTCTCATAATGATTTTTTTATTTTATGAATAATACTGGCCTCCTAAAATGAGTTGAGAAGTATTCCGAGCTCCTCTATTTTTTGAAAACCATTGTGTTGGAATAGCATTATTTCTTCCTCAAATATTTGATGAATTCTTCAGTGAAACTATTTAGGGCTGGAGTTGCCTTATTAACAAAGTTTTCATTGGAATTTCTTTTAGACATGAACTTATTCAAATAATCTATTTCAACCTGAATAAATTTTGGTCAAATGTATCTTTCAAGGAATTTGTCTATCTTATTTAAGCTGTTAAATTTATTGACATTTAGCTACTTGTACTATTCCCTCCTTATCCTTAATGTATGTAAGATTTGTAGTTGTATGTTTCCTTTGGTTCATAATATTGATAATTTGCATTTTCTTTCAATCAGCCTAATTAGAGGTTTATCAATTTTATTGATCTTCTCATGACCAGCTTTTGGCTTGATATTTTTTATTGTTTTTGTGTTATCTATTTCAATTATATCTGTTCTTTATTATTTTCTAACTTTTCCTTATTTGGGGTTTAACTTGCTTTTCTTTCTTTACTTCTTTAAGTAGAAACTTAAATCATTTATTTTGAACCTTTTTTTACTAACATAAACACATAATGGAATAAATTTCTCTCTAAACACTGTTTTAGCTGCACCCCATAAATGTTGATAGGTTGTGTTTTCATTACCACTTAATTTAGAATATTTTTAAATTTCCTTTGAGATTTTCTCTTTGACAGATTTTTAGAAGCATGTTAATTTCCAAATATTTAAAAATATTCCAGATATCTTTCTGTTAATGACTTCCAGCTTAATTCTGGTCTAGTCAGAGATTATCTGATTTCAATCTTTTTACATCATTGAGACTTGTTTTATAGCCCAGTATATTGTAGTTATTGTTCATACATATTGTTCATACTTGAAAAGAGTGTGTATTCTCTTATTACATCAATTTTTAATGGTTTTATTTGTTTCTCATATATTTGCTAATTTTCTTATCTACTTTTCTTATCGGTTACTAAGAGTGTTACAATTGTCACCTATAATTAAGGAAATAACCACTTCTTTCAGTTTTTCAAGTTCTGCTGCATGTCTTCTTTTTTTTAAGATTTTATTTATTGATTTTATAAATAGAGGAGAGGAAGGAACAGGGAGTGAGAAGTATCAACTCATAGTTGTTTCACTTTAGTTGTTCTTTGGTTGATTGTTTGTCATATGTGCCTTGACCAGGCAAGCCCAGGGTTTCAAACCATTGAACTCAGTGTTCCAGGTTGATGCTCTATCCACTGTGTCACCACAGGCCAGGTGCTTCATGTCTTTTGAAGCTTTGTGATGGGTTGCATGAATATTAATGGGTGTTATTTTTTCTTAGTAGATTGATCTCTTTATCATTATGAAATTGTCTTCTTTTTTGGAGGCTGACTTTGCCTAATATTTATTCAACTACTCTTAACTTTCTTGTAATTAGAATTTGCACAGTATATATTGTCCCTTATCCTTTTACTTATAACATATCTCTGTCATTGTATTTAGAATGTGTTTCTTTTATACAGCATATAATTCAGTCTAGTTTTATATCTAATCTTACAATCTCTGTATGCTAATTAAACATATACATCATTCAGATTTAATGTAATTACCAATGTGGTTGGGTATAAATCCACCATTCTGCAGTTTACATTTTCTTTCTTCTAATTTTTGTACTCTTTTTTCCTCTTTTCCTGCCTCTTTTTATATTAATTCAGAAGTTTCTATTTGGTTGTATCTCTATCACTGGCTAATTAACTATAACTCTTTGGGGTTTTGGTGGGATTTTTTGTTTGTTTTTTTGTTTTTTGTTTCTCTTGGGTGTGATTTTAAAGATTGTTCTAAGATTTTCAATAGGTCTCTAAATGTCATACAGCCTACCTTCAAATAATATCATATCAGTTACATGTAATGTAAGAACTTTATGATGAATACTTCCATATCCTCCCTCACATTCTTTGTACTACTTTTTTCATACAGTTTACTTCTATATATTTTGTAAGCCTCAGAATTCAATGATTATTTTTGCTTTAAAAAAGTCAAATATATTTTGAAGAAATTTACTTATTTTTTTTTAAGAAATTTAAATATGAAAAAAATGTGTTTTATAGTCCCCACATTTTTAACATTTGAATGCTTTTTATTTTTTGTGTAGAAATAAGTTTCCATATGGCATCATTATCATTCCACTTGAGGGAATTCCTCTTATACTTCTCATCATGCAAGTCTGCTAGCAATGTATTTCCCCAGCTTTTGTTACTCTGAAAACATTTAGTTTGCCTTTAGTTTTGAAGGATATTTTCACTGGGTAAAGAATTCTAGGTACACAGGTTTTGCTTCTTTTTTTCTTTTAAAACTTTAAAGATATTGTTACATTGGTTTGGGTTTCTGATGAGTGCTATATATTTTTTCCTTTGTGATATATTTCTCTGGCTACTTATAAGATTTCTCCTTTATCACCATTTTCTTCAATTTAATTGTAATGTGCCTTGGTGTGGTATTCTTTGTTAATTAGGCTTGAGGTTTAATAATCATCTTGAAACTCTGGGTTTATAGTTTTTCTCAAATTTGAAAATGTATGACCACTGTTTCTTCAAATAGTTCTTCTGTACTCCCCCTTCCTGGGAGTCCAATTATACACGTGATAAAACACTTATTGTACCATAGGTCACTGAACTTCTCTGTTCATTTCTGTTTCATTCTATTTCTGCGTTTCCTTTAAGATCATTTCTGTTACTGCGTCTTAAAATTCACAAATATTTTGTTTTATTTGTAATATATAATCTGCTATTAATATCACTCAGGGAAACAGCCATTTCTGACATTGTATTTTTATCTCAAGAAGTTCCATTTGCACCTTTTAAATATCTTCTATTTCTCTCCTCATCGTGTTCATGTATCTTTAAATACTTTAAGCTAGTAATTATAATAATGTAGTCATCCCTTAGTATCGCAGGGAATTGGTTCCAGGACCTCACAGAGATGCCAAAATCTGGGGATGCTCAAGTCTCTTAGTTGGCCTCTGTATCTGTGCGTTCTGCATTCACAGATATGGAGGACAAACTGTATTTTAGAATTATTTTCTGCTAATTCCATAATTTCTGTTTCATTGACTGATGTTTCTTTTGGTTATAAGCCACGATTTCCTTTCTTCACATGTCAAGTAGTTTTTTTTACTGGATGCTAAACATTTCACATTTTGCTTTTTTTTTTTTAACAGAGGCAGAGATAGGGACAGACAGACAGGAATGGAGAGAGATGAGAAGCATCAATCATCAGTTTCTCGTTGCGCGTTGCGACTTCTTAGTTGTTCATTGATTGCTTTCTCACATGTGCCTTGACCGTGGGCCTTCAGCAGACCGAATAACCCCCTGCTGGAGCCAGCGACCTTGGGTCCAAGCTGGTGAGCTCTTTGCTCAAGCCAGATGAGCCTGTGCTCAAGCTGGTGACCTCGGGGTCTCAAACCTGGGTCCTTCCGCATTCCAGTCCGACGCTCTATCCACTGCGCCACCACCTGGTCAGGCCACATTTTGCATTTTTGAGTATCTGAATATGGTTGTCTGCCTCAAAGAACTTTGGAATTTATTCTGAAAGGCACCTAAATTACATGCTAAGTTTGATGCTTGTTTTTAAGACTTTTAAAAGTGTGTCTAGAGAAGTCTTTATTCTAAAGATATTTTAACTCCACTACTAAGTGTGACCTTTCCAGAGCCTCCATTGAATGTCCTGAATGATCAACAAAAACTTTTCACTGTCTTTAGTCAGATCCTGAACATCTCCAAATGCTGGGTTATCTATAGGACACATTCTTCTCACAGGTTGTTTTATCAAGTTCTTCTGTTTGTAGCAAGGAGATAAAATTTGACCCTCTTATTCTATCATAGCCAGAAATGAAAGTCTGCTGTACACTTTTATTTTAATTCTTTCTCATTATGCTCTTGGGTTTTAAATTAAAACAAATGTAGATACAATAATGACTGGCTTTTTTTTTAGTGTTTACTATGTTTGAGTCATTAGGACAGGAAGTTTTACTTTAATTGCTTTACTTAATCCTTATAATAACCTATGTACCATAATACTTCCATTTTAGAAATAAGAAAAGTGGGACTTATGAAAGTAACTCTCCTACAATCATGTAGCTCGTAGATTTTCTTTTGAGATCTTTAATCCAGCTCCTTTGGCCTCCACAGCAGGGCTCTTAGCCAATATATTTGGAAAACCCTTTGATCTACCCACTATACTTACACCATATGACAATATCCCAAGCATGGATACCATTATATATGTACACAAACACTATTATTTCATTATATAATGCCAAAATGTTTATACCAAAGCACAAAAAGTTTTTTGAAAATATAAAGAAATAGTATATATACATATAGTTAATGGTAATGCATAAAGTTAGGAATAAAAGAATTTTGCACTTACTGTCCAAGGATACTGAAGTTCTTAAAACTTACCATTTCTGTAATTCTTAAACAATTATAATAAATATATTTCCTCTGTTATTAATATCATGTTATTCTATTTTATCTTCTTCAGGAGATTGTAAACAAGCTTCATAAGATGAAAATCATGTATCAGTCCTCCTTTGTACATCCTTTGTTGTCTAGAACAATGCCTTCTGTATAGTACACACTAGATTATTTTCTAATTTATTAATTATTAATTGACTAATCAAGAGAAGTTTTTTAATATAATAAGCTCAGTTTTTATTTTGTTTTTAAATACAGATCCCAAAGAATGTTTACTATTATATTAGATATTTCTTGCTAATTCTTTTTAGATTACAAGCTTCCTGAGGGCAAAAATACATTTTATGTATCTGTCTCTGCTCAATACAGGGTAGAGATCCAAAGAAGTCACTAATATACAACCAATCACTGGCTTTCAGTATGAACATACAGTCACAAGTCCCAAAACTGAAGAGTTTACTAGGTTTATAGGCCAACTGACTAGCACAAGCTGGACCAAGCTCAAACCACTGCAGTGTTTTGCATTCCACAATTCTCTTCAGATATAAAAGTCTTAAAAAGTAATATCATAATCTACCATATCTACATTTACATCACAGTTTAAAAAGCACTTCCATTTTACATGTTATCCATGATCTAGTCAAGAAAATAGAAATTGCTAGTTCTATAAATAGAAGAAAGTTAATACAGGAGAACTGGTTACACTTTGGGAGGGAAAAGTTAGGAATACAATCAGAGTCATTGGAAGAACCCTGGCATTATCAACAGTAGGAAGCTATTATCACCCCTAGGTTTGAAGGGAAAATGGGAGAAAGTGATAAAACAGCTCAGAAATTGGGGCCATGCAGTGACTGCTAGAGCCATGGAGGAGCCATCCTTCTTGGCCAAGAGGAGAAATGCTCTGGCTTTTCTCCCCTGATGCTCTCTAATATTTTGCTGCTGCCTCTCATTGATTAAATCAACCCAGAAGTCAAAGAGCAGGGATATCTGGGAAGTCAATGTAGCTTCCTGTATTAGGAAGTAGAGCAGGGGAAGGCAGAGAAAGATCTGAGAGCTATCAGGCAGTTGATCCCACATTTCCTCTCATTCTGCAGAGGAGAACGTGCAGACTTGTAGACTTCATCAAGGCCACACAGCCAGCAAGTGGTAGAGCTGGAAGCTTTTTTAACTACAAACTAGTTTCATACATTTTTTTTCCCTATAGGCTATGATTCCCTTTTACAATAGAATAAAAGGCAATAAAAAACTGTATTTACTTGCTTGGACTAGTATAACTATCTCTTAACTAATTTTGTCATTTCCTATCTCATCTACTTTTCTTCTCTATTTTTGCTACACATGACTGCATTTCCCCAGAGTTTTCTTTAAAGTGGTATTCACTTTGGAAGTCCTAAGCTCTAAGAGGATGATCCTCAGGACCAACACTGCAGATGTCCCTCATTTCGCCAGCCTGTCCCCCTGTGCTCCCAGGGCCCCTTTTGCTTTGTTCCCTCACAGCACACACTGCATGGAGCAGCAATCATTTGCTGCCTGTCTCCCCTCTTAAACTGATGGGAACCAATTCTCAGTTATCTTGATATCCTAAGAAACTGACATAATGTCTAACACATTGTCAGTGATCTCTAAGTGTCATTATTCTATAACTGCTTGAAAAGATGAATGAATATAACTGAAGATATCCTCCCACAAGACAGTCAAAGTATTCAAAGTAGAAGCTGCTAATCTGTCTTTAAGTCTGTGAAAATGGTAAGGCGCACCAATTGACAAAAGGTTAGAGTCACCGGGAAGAAAACTATAAACAGTCCCGTTAGTCCCCGTGTATTAGCTTAGGTGCCCTACCTTTGCAATCATCCCAGGCAAGGTTGTTGGAGTCATACCTTTTCATTTAGTCACACAGATGAGAAGGATGAGCACAAGGAAGTGGCTGCAGGATTGAGAATCTATTCAGATGCTGATATAAAAATAATTGAACAACAAAGCCCTGTTTTATCACTTTCTCTACCGTGATACACCAGAGGCATTTGTGGACCCACAACAATTTTGAAAGCATAGTTCTAGGGAATAGTGCTATGTAATCACAAAATTACACTTGAGATAAGATTTAATTATCATTTTCACCTTTCCAACACCTTTCACGAAGGAATGCTTAAAAGCTTTGCAAGACAAAATATTACCCTTAAAGTGATAACGTGCAACAATGGAAGCACAAGAAAGACCCACCAGGCTTTCATGGGAGCTCAGGTTCCGGGCATGATTCAAAATTATTACAAGTGACTGCCATCTAAGGGAGTTATAAATTGGCTTCAAAGGGGAAAGCTGTTGGGAAAAATAAATGGACTCTGTTTCCTAAAAGAGATGTTTTCATTTCTCCAGACAGAGAGCTAATGAAAGCCACTGGCTAACACAATAAGCAGTCACTGATCACAGTGTAAGAAACACGTCCTCAAAATTATTCTGTTTTCACTATAAATCACAACACACTCAACATTATCAGTGAAGGAGATGGGCAAGGTAGAGGGGGAAGCAGGTAGAGGCTGATCTGTCTTCTAGGGGAGGGGACCCATGCTATGACAACAGCCACTTGACAATAATTCTTACCTGCCCTGAACAGAAATATAAGATTTTACGTAGTGTTTTAATTGCATTCATAAATTTTCAGCTCATTTAAAAAGTGATGAGCAAACTGTCAAGGTCATGAAATATAAGCAAAATCTAAGAAACTGTCATAGATTGAAGGAGACTAAGGCAATATAAATGCAATATAGTCTCTTGGATTGTGTCCTGTACCTGAAAAAAGGCATTCATGGGAAAACTGCTGAAATTCAAAGAAAGTCTAAAGTTTAGTTAATAGAAGAATGCCACTGTAAAGTGTTAACATCAGGGGAAAGTGGGTGAAGGGTATGTGGAACTCTTTGTACTCAATCTGCAATTTTTCTTAAGTCTAAAACTATTCTTGTTTTTTTTAAAAAAATTGTTTTATCGAGGTGAAAAAGCAAAGTCCCCTGGTTATTCTGGTGGTTTTCTCACATGGATAACAACAAACTGAATACTTCTTTCTAGTTTCCAACTTCCCAAGGACAGGAAGTGTGTCACCAGACCACGAGCATATGAAAGGGGCTCATGAGTGGCCCTACAGGTCAGAGAATCTGCCACCATTAATTTTTGTGTGATGACCTTAGTTGAGAGATTTAGCTAGCTTGGAGTTCTTCATGGACTTCTTACCTTTGCTGATCAATTCAAACCACAATCAGGGCTTTACTTCAAAATAAGACCAACATATTTCTCAAGTCATTACATATGAGCACACACACTTTTCAGTGTACCGACCATTTGCACAACAAGTTTGTGTGCTCACTTACTTTTCTCAGAATACTGAAAAACAAGCTGCTAAGATGTATGTCCCCAAGTTTTAATAGGTTGTTCTAGCTTTATGCTTAAAGAGGAAGAATGAGATTGAACTATAGAGGCATACAGGTACTGGCAGAAAATATATGCTATCATCAATTTGAGGAGAATTTAATAAAGGCCTGATTCCCAAGATACGGATAAATTTAGAGAAATCAGTAAGGAGCAGTGCAGCACTTCAGGGTAAGCAGTTGTGAAGAGCAGTTCTGAATGCTCTTGAGAAGATATCCTTGCCCTAAAAGAACAAGGAGAGGACAAGTTACTGGAAACTGAATGTTTCTAGCTGGCCACCTGAATAGCACCCACTGGACAAGCCAGAGAAGTCAATACCCTGACCGTACTCTCCCCCTGCCCTCTGATTCTCTGCTGATGCCTCCCATTGGAAAGTCTCACTAGAAACCAGACCATTGCCACACCCCACACAGAACAGCCTTCTGAAGGCTCAGAACAGGCTGGAGATGGGTGGAGACAAGATCTGACAAGGAATTGTATCCAGACTACCTACTCTGCTGCTCGCCTTGTCCTGAAATTTCATTGCTATTGCACCTGTTAATAATAATGCTAATCTACTCATTGCTCAGTTGCAGATTTTTTCTGAATCCAATCTGGCCAAATAATTTTGTATTTTTTGAACTCTTTGATGGGAGTCAGGTCACACTCTGAGAAGATGCCGTCACCTCTGAAAGAAAAGGCATTATGTGACAAATAACTCAGGCAGCACAGCGCAGAGGCAGCTGTGGACTCAGAAAGTACCCAGATTCCCTCTGTGGCCTCACCTGGCTTCAAATAGTAGTTTACTCCCTCTTTTAAGTCTGTCTTTTATATTCCCTTTATCTATGAAACCCTTTAAAGAAGCCAGCAGCAAAGGTTTCTCCCGAGAGACAGCAAGGAGAGCAGGGGCAGAGGAGCTGCAAGAACACACTGGAACACAGAGGGGACAAACACCAATGACTCCAGACACTTCTGGCACTTAGAGACTCACCAGGGGTTGGATTGTTGTTTTGTTTGTTTGTTTGTTTGTTTTTTAATCAGCTTCATATTTTGAATCAGTGTAAGAAACACTCCAAAGTGGACAAATATATAAGGCAGTTAGAAGAGAAAGGAGAGGGACCCATGAGCTGAACTTGGCAATTGAGCTAAGCAAAAAATGGCAAGGGAGAAAAAGAACTGGGTAGACTCAAGAGAGAGGTGAAGTAAAGCCTCATCTTGGATGTGAGGTAATCCAGTCTCACTTTCAAGGACAGTGAGGCATGGAAAGATGTGTGCCAATGAGCTGGCCAAGTGATAGGGCTGGTGTTCCCAATATATATATATAACAGAAAACATGTGTAAGGGCATGTAACTTAGATACCCAGAAAGTCACACTTCTTACTGTTCAAATGTAATCACTGCAAGGCTAACCATCCCAGGATAGTAGTGCTCCTCTTTCCCAGACATTCCTAAGAACACACAGGATCCTCCGTCCATAATATTAGTCTTGGTGTCTTGACTTTACAGCAGAATCTGTATTCATTCCATCACTCACTTATTCATTCATCCAATAAATATTTATTTAGCACCTGCTTTGCATCAGGCACTGCTGTAAATACTGTGAATGCAGCAGAGAGAAAGGAAAACCAGGTTCCCTCACTCTCGTGGTCCAAACATTCTCGTGGAGTGAGCTCGACCAAACAAACAAAATGAACAAGCTCAGTTCAAAGATTCATATACCCTGAAAGGAAAGAAAGTAGGAAGGACTTAAGGAGGGCCTGATAGTGGGAAGGTGAGTACTCGAGTTTGAGTGGTCTCAGAAAGCAGCACTGACGAGGTGGCATTTGGGCTGAAATCTCGATGACAAAAAGAAATCAGCCAAGCAAGAAAATGGGACATGAACAAGGAGAAATGGACTTCGCTGATCTTACAAGGTGTCAGGGTCAGGTGGGGTTGACCCTTGGCCATAGGGTATATCCAGTGTGACCCTTTCTCAGGACACACTAGGGGGAGAGGGGCTGGTGTGCTCAGTCTGCACCATGGGTCCAGAGTCGCACAGACACCTCCTCACCCCAAGGGTCTCTGACAGATCCCCATCAGGACACAAATTTTGATGAACTCCTATAGCCCTGAAAAAGGCCACCGGGGAGAAAGGACCATGGAATCCTTAGAATGAAGGTTTTAACTCTTTCCAACACAGTGCAGGAGGGGGAATTTGTTGTAATTTTGGATAACTAATTTCATTTTCAATATTTTTTTTCCAAAACAAAGGAAGTTGATAACAAAGTTACTGGACATGCTCCATCCTTAGACAGTAGACTGCCCACTGAGCCTCAAGTGCTGCTTTCTTACAATAAAGGACTCAGGTGTAGCCCAGCAGATTCCCTGCCAGGTGCGCCTGGTGTGGCTCTCCTCGGGCAGGCGAGGAGAGGCTCAGAAACCTAGCTGCAGCTCCTGGACAGAAGCATCGCAGCGCCCTCACTCATCCCAGGGCAGAGTGATGAGATCTTACAGTACAAACAAGAAATAAACATTTCAATGTAAAGCAGGCCACAGTCGGCAACGACGTGACCTTACAATATGTCAAAAACCTCCAGCCTAGGAGTGGGTGTAATGACAATATGTGGCTTTACAAATTCTTTGATGCTCCTGTCTTCACAAAATGAAGGCTGAGCCTGACCTGAGGTGGCGCAGTGGGATAAAGCGTCGACCTGGAACACTGAGGTCGCCGGTTCAAAACCTTGAGCTTGCCTGGTCAAGGCACATATGGGAGTCGAAGCTTCCTGCTCCTCCCCCTTCTCTCTCTCTCTGTCTCTCTCTCTCTCACTCCTCTCTCTCTAAAAAAAAAAAATCAATAAATAAAATATTTAAAAAAAAAACAAACCAGAGCCTGATCCCCATTCCTTTGAGTGTAAACTGAACTTGGTGACCTGAGACACAGAATGTAGTAGAAGCAAAACAGCATGACTCCCCAAATGAGAGGACACAATGGCAACTGGGCCTCCCCCTCACTCTTTCTCCAGTCACTTGCTCTGGGGAAATTCAACTACCCTGTCTGAGGACACTCTACCAGCCATGTGGAGAGAGGCCCAAGTGACAAGTAACTGAGGCCTCCAGCCAACAACCAGGTGAGTGAGCCATTTCGAAAGCTGATCTTCCAGTCTCAAACTCTCAGATGACTGCAGTCCCAACTGATATTTGATTATAATCTCACGAGACATCCTGAACCACTCAGATAAACCACTCTCAAATTCTGACCCCACAGAAAACTGCATTTTTGGAAATGATAGATGTTTGCTATCCTTAGCCACTAAGCTCTCAGGTAATTTGTTATGCAGTAGCACAAGCAGTGAGGTCTGGAAGCATTTATATGGGGTCCTGCAGGAAGGCACCGAGCCTCAGAAGAAAGCTATGCTAGTGTTTAGTACTCAGATTCTATCTCCAAGCTAGCATGACCTTGGGCCATCTCTGTTATCTAGGAAAACAACGGGAATCATATCTGGAGTTACCAAATATGTCTCAAAATCAGGAAACTTCTTTTTTTCCTATTTGTAACTGTTAATAATCTTACTGTGATTATATCATCATTGTATTTTATATTTTCACATTATACTAACAGGCACTTATTAGTCAGTTGACAGACACACATACACACACGCACACAATTCTGATATCAAATCTGTCTCAAAACTCAAGGAACTGAATGTAAAAAATTCTACTGAGAGTAAAAGACATCAACCCCTGTGGCAGAGAATTTTAGTACCTTTAGTTCAAGCTTATTAGGTGGCAGAATCCTGCCATTTTGAATCATCTCTGTAGGTTAGAAATGAAGAGAATGCAAACAAGCAGTATTATTTTGAAACCAAGAGATGTTATTCTCAAGCTGAAACTTCTTTACCCTCATCAGAGCTGCTTCCCAAAATACCAAAAATATCAAAAATCAGGAACTGTCAAAGGCAAATCAACTCAGATGTGCCTATTCCGAGATTAGCATGTCAATAGTGTTTAAAGCCCTTCTTATACCACATAGTCTAATTACCTCTGATTATATATTTAAGGAAACTTCCATGTGCTGTAAACACTGCAAAAATATATCCCTTCAGGTTTATATTTCCTCCATCTGGCAGAGACTATCAGTCTCCTCAGCTGAAGTCCTTGACTTAGGACACTTCACCTATCGGTTAAGGGATAGGGAATGAATGACAATAACAGTAGCTCACAAGCAGTGCATATTTCTCTTTTATCACCCACTTCTCCATATTGTAAAAACCTCCAGCCTAGGAGTGGGTGTAATGACAAACTGAAAATCCAGATGGTGCCTGCACTACCAAATATGACCTCACAAACTAACCTGCCTACTAACAGGGCCACCATTCTTTGCTAGATTCAGGGGCAACTGCTAAGGGAGGAAAACTAGAAACAAAGAAATAAGCGAGCAGGGAGCTGAACCCAATATGGCCCTTTGTAGAGAACTGTTTAATTTTGGAGTTTTTTCCCCTCTTTCCTTAGGTAGCCTTCCAGTGGGTACTAAGGAATTCTCATAATTCAGATTCTATTTTCCCTATGTTCCTGTCACCACAGTCTTAAAGTCAAGTGCTTTAGATTCCCAACTGGCAAGCTCCAACCATTTCAGCTTGGGTTTTTATTAGCAGAACAGACTAGGCTTCAAAATCACCAAGTAAACAAAAGCAGCATTCCTATAGGGCTTCTCTCATGGGAGAGTTTGTGAGTGAAGTGGAGGGCCACTGGGAGAGCTGGGGATCTCAAAGAGTTCAAGGAAAAGGCAAAATATCTTCAGAAGGATGTTATATTTTTATACAGAGAGAGACTTTCCTTAGACTCTTCTCAAACAGAACAGAGAAAAATGATTGCCATTTTTCTATTTAAATGATGCCTATCATAAGCCCAGCAGTAAACTTAATATTTCAAGAATACAATAAAAAAAAGACAACTGACACTGGTTCCCAAGATGGTTTTAACTTTCACTCAGTAGTAATGAATTATCAAATCATATGCCCATGTGTTTGTACATTTATTCATTTATTAAGTACCTTTTATATTCTACACACTATGCTAGATATTAGGTGAGCATTATTAAACAAAGAAAAAAACATGGCTCCTATATTCATGAAATTTATAGTCTAGAGGGAAGACAGAAATTGAATGAATATGTGGAGGATAAAAAGATAGAATAATTGGTAACTAGAAACATATATATTCAAATGGTACAATTGACCCAAAGAAGGCATCTACAAAGGAAGGCTGATTGAACTGAATTCTGAAGAAAGAATATATGAGTTATATGGGGGTTAGAGAGTGAGAGTAACATACAAGATGAAGGGAGAGCACGTACAAAGGACCTGTGGCAGAGAAAAAGAACAGCACATTCAAGAAACTGAAAGAAGACTCTTGTAGCTGTCATTGCAAAGACCAAGAGGAAGCCTGGTGTCAGAAAAAAGCTATAAAGATGAACAAAGAGACAAACCACAAAAGGTCTCCTAGAATATGTATGCTAAGGTAAATGGGGATCTATTGGAAGGTTGTAAGCAAAGTAACTGATACAATTAGATTTTTAACCAGGCCAAGAGTGAAAAACTGCCTTAAAACTATCCTTATTCTTTTTAATTATATTTTGTTTTTACTGCTCTAATTGGGTGTTTTTTTCTACCTTCTCTTCCAAATTACTGATTCAGTCCTCTGCTTCATCCAATGTACTGTTCTTTTTTCCTTACAGAGTATTCTTGATGACAGATATTGTATTCTTCATTGCTGACTGGTTCCTTTTTATGGTTTCTATACCCCTTTTTATGCTGGTCATCTCTTTGTTGAAGTTCTCACTTTGTTCCTTAAGCATCCATGTAGCCATTACTTTGAACTCTAGTTCTGATAGGTTACTTATCTCCATTTCAGTTAGCTCTTCTATTCTGTCATTTGGGGCCTGTTTCCTTTTCTTGCTATTTTGGTTGTCTCTTTGTGTTTGTTTCTATGTGTTAAATAGATCTGCTATGACAAACCTTTAACCAGACTCATCAAGAAAAAAGAGAGAACCCCAATAATTAAAATCAGAGATGAAAGAGAAGTAACAACAGACAACAAAGAAATACAAAGCATTGTAAAATAATATTACGAACAACTATATGCCAACAAATTGGTCAATCTGGATAAAATGGATAAATTCCTAGAAACATACAACCTTCCAAAACTGAATCAGGAAGAATCAGAGAATCTGAATAGACCACTTATAGTCACTAAAATTGAAACAATAATCAAAACACTCTAATAAACAAATGTCCTGACACTCATGGCTTCACAGGTGAATTTTATGGGACACTCAAAGAAGAATTAATGCTTATCCTTTTCACACTTCTCTAAAATATTCAAGAGAAGAAAGACTCCTAAGCTCATTTTACTAGGCCAAAATTACCTTAATTCCAAAATCAGATGAAGACAGTAAAAAGAAAGAAAATGATAGTCCAATATCCCTGATGAACACAGATGCTAAAATCCTCAACAAAATATTAGCAAATTGAACCCAGCAATATGTTCAGAAGGCCATAAACCATGACCAGGCAGGATTTATACCAGAAATGCAAGGTTGGTACACTATCCACAAATTAAAAAATATGATGCCCCACATAAAATAAAGTATAAAAATCACATGATCATATCAATAGATGCATAAAAAAATCTGATAAAGTCTAGCACCTATTTATGTTAAAAAAAAAACTCTCAGCAAAGTAGGAGTAGAAGGAACATACCTCTACATAATAAAAACCATATATGACAAACCCACAGCCAACATCATACTTAGTGGGCAAAAACTAAAAGCATTTCCCTTAACATCAGGAACAAGACAGGGATGTCACCATTTTTATTCACTATAGTACTGGAAGTCCTAGCCACAGCAATCAGAAAAGAAGAATAAATAAAAGGCATCCAAACTGGAAAGAAAAAAGTAAAACTGTCATTTTTTGCAGATGACATGATAGTGCATATAGAGAACCCTGGACATTCTATCAAAATATACAAGAACTAATAAATAAATTTAGTAAAGTAGCAGGATACAAAATAAATATATAGAAATCAGTTGCACTTTTATATACTAATAATGATCCATCAGAAAGGGAAACCAAGAAAACAATACCATTCACAATTGCTTCAAAAAGTATAAAATACCTAGGAATAAATGTAACCAAGGATGTAAAAGACCTTTATTCAGAAAATTATAAGACACTGAAGAAAGTAATTGAAGAAGATACAAATAATTGGAACCATGGACGGTGTTCACATATAGAAAGTATTAATATCATTTAAATGTTCATATTACCCCAAACATTCCATAGATTCAACACAATTCCAATCAAGATACCAATGCTATATTTCACAGAACCAGAACAAATATTCCAAAAATGTATATGAAACCACAAAAAAAAACCAAATAGCCACCTTGATCTTGAGAAAGAAGAACAAAGTTGGAGAAATCATGCTACCTGATATCAAACTATACTACAAGGCCATAGTAACCAAAACAGTATGGTACTGGCATAAAAATACTCATACATATCAATGGAACAGAATAGAGAGTCCAGAAATCAACCCAAGCCTATATGGTCAATTTATATTTGACAAAAGAGGCAAGAACATAGAATGGGGTAAAGACAGGCTATTCAATAAACGGTGCTGGAAAAATTAGACAGATATGTGCAAAAAAAATGAAACTAGACTACCTTCTTACACCATATACAAGAATAAAATCAAAGTGGATTAAAAACTTAAATATTAGACATGAAATTATAAAAATCCTAGAAGAAAACAAAGGCAGAAAAATCTCAGAAATTTCTTGTAGTAATATTTTTTCAGATACATCTCCTTGGGCAAGGAAAAAGAGAGAAAAGATAAACAGGTGGGACTACACCAAACTAAAAAGTTTTTGCACAGAAAAAGAAGCCAACAAAATGGAAAGATAACTCACTGAATGGGAGAATATATTTGCCAATGATACACCTGATAAGGGCTTAATATCCAAAATGTATAAAGAACTTATAAAACTCAACAATGAAAAAAAAAATCAATCTATTTAAAAAAATGGGCAAAGCACCTTAGTTGACACTTTTCTAAAAAGGACATACAGATGGCTTATAGACATATCAAAAGATGCTCATGTCACTAAATCATCAGAGAAATGCATATTAAAACTACAATGAGATATCACTTCACACCTGTCAGAATGGCTATCATCAATAAATCAACAAACAAGTGATGGTGAGGGTGAGGAAAAAAGGGAACCCTCACGACTATTGGTGGGAATGCAGATTGGTAAACACACTGTTGAAAACAGTATAGAGTTACCTCAAAAAATTAGAAATGGAACTGCCTTATGGCCCAGTGAACCCACTCCTGGGGATATATCTTAAGAATCCTGTTACACTAATTTGAAAGAATATATTCACAGTTATATTCATTGCAGTGTTATTTATAAAAGCTAAAATCTGGGAAAAGCCCAAGTGCCCACCAGTAGATAAGTGGATAAAAAAGCTTTGGTGCCTTTACACAATGGAATAGTATGCAGTCATAAAAAAGGAGGAACTCTTCCTTTTGCAATAGCATGAATAAACCTGGAGATGATTATGCTAAGTAAAATAAGTAAGGGAAAAACAAGCTTCAGGTGATTTTACTTATCTGTGGAATCTAATGAACAAACTGAACAAGCAAAATAGAAACCGACTCATACATAAAGAGCAGTCTGACAGCTGTCGGGGGGCCATTAGGTGAGGGAGGTGAAAGGAGAGAGCACAGAAGAAAAAAAACACTCATTGATCGACATGAACAACAATGTAGTGATTGCCAGGTGCCGGGGAGAGAAAGGAAGGTATAGAAATATATGGGGGATAAATGCTGATGGATGAAGACTTGACTTGGAGGGGTGGCGAACACAAAATACAGTGTACAGAGGTATGTTGTAGAATTAGGCACCTGGAACCTGTATAATTATGTCAACCAGTATAACCCCAATAAAATTCAATTATTAAAAATAAAAAGAATTTACCTCTTCTGCACCCACACACAGCAGAGGTGGAATAATTAAAGCCACTAGAAACTCTGATTCCAGATGTATGGGGGCCAAAGCTCCACCCTCCAATACTACCTTGTCCTTTGTTCCCCCATTCACTTCACTGACTGTTCCAAGACTACCCACTCTCCTTGCTACATGTACAGCACCTACAACACATCCTGAGTCTTAAGAAAGATTAAGCTCTCCTTCAGAAAAGAAAACCATCAAGTGGGAATTTCTTAAACTATAACCTCCCTACATCTGCGATTCTATATCCATGTTTATCTACTCTAATTATATGCTATTCTATTCTTTGTCCACCATGATCCGGCCACACTAGTCTTTCTAGTCTTTCTCCTTTTTGCATAAAATAAGCCCAGTCCCTTCTCAGCACCTTTGCTTCCCAGCTTTTCTTTGCTAGCAACGTGCCTCCTCTAATCTTTACATACTGGCTCTTCCTTGGAATTCAGATATTTGCTTAAATGGTTTCTCAATGAAGTTTCTTCAAACCAATCCACAAAAAGTAGTCAACCAGGTCCTCTATCAATTTCCCCCAAATCCCTCAAATAGCTCTTTAGTAAATAAAATCTGACATTTATTTGTGTATCATTCTGTCTGCTACCTTAAACGGAAACTCCAGGAGAGAAGGTTTCTTTCAGTTGTATTCACTGATTGGTCTCCAGCACCTGTAGCTGTGTTACCCATAAAGCTAATGCTCACTGAGTGCAATTTAAATGAATTAATGAAATAATCACTTGGGGAGTGTGAACATGCATACACTATTAAGGAAGTGTGGCAGATGGCAGGGCAGTGTTGTGTTTAGTAACATTCAAGATGTGTTCTCATGAATCAAAGGTATGGCCGGGTGTTGTTCTCCTGCTTGTTCAGTTGTTTGGGTGCATGTATGGGATAGACGGAGAGACAGAAAGATAGATAGATAGAGATAGATAGATAGATAGATAGATAGATAGATAGATAGATAGATAGATAGATAGAATTAAGTGTGGTTGGAGTTTTGCCAGATGAGTTTCATGGAGTGAGGGAGAAACCAGGGAGCAAGTTCATTACAAAGAAGAGCTTTGAATATGCGATTATGGAATCTGTGCTGGGAAAGAAAGTATTTAGGCCCAGAGAAGGGAATGAAAAGTGAAAAAGTGGCATATGGACAAATAAATTAGGGCTCTAGAGGAGGATGAAAAGTTGAAAGAGTAGAAGGTGCTGTTCATAGAACGACAGCTTTCAAAAGAGATGCAATTATTTGGTGAGGAAGAAAGAAAAAGGCAACCCTATTGCATCATGAGAGTGGAACATCTACAAGCCAATAGCTCTTTATTGGCTACCGCTGACCACATCTTGGCATACTTCCTGTGCATTTTTATGCCCAAAGAATCTTTGTCTCTTGTTATGCCTTAGTGGCATCACCACAAGCTCCTTCTGTTTGTCTAACTTTGGAGCATGCCAGGCCCCACATAGAATGGAAGAAAATAGGAAGGGAAAACATGATATCCTATTAAGTATCCAGTAAAATGCAGGTTATCTGTCACCTTCTCCATGAAACTTCTTCCTGATACTTCTTTGTACTCCCTAATCAGGATTAGAGAATTCTGCTTATATGTTGGAAAGTTCAGAACATTTCTCTATCATGCCCTCATCCATTGCATCAAAACATCTGTGTACGGGTCTGTTTTCTCCACTAGACTCTGGGTCAGCTGAGGGCAGGTATTGCCGGATGAGAATCATGCTCCCCTGCACAAAGCCTAGGGCTCAGCATATAGTAGGCAAGAATTAACTTTTATTGAATAATTGAATGGATATACAAGTGCATAAATTATTTCAGGGAACAGCAGACTGGTATAAATGCTATAATAACACATGCTAGGCAGATGCCCAGGGCATCTGGTCTCCTGTGAGGACCAGGAGTCATAATGTTTGCTCCCTACTCTACCCCATGGCACTGACCCTGTGTGCCACTAAATGTCAGACAGAGATGAAAGACCTCTCTGAGATGATCAGGACAAACATGCATACAGAGGCCACCTCTAAAAAACTTTGGCTCCTTTGGCAGAGACCATCAACAAACACAGGTATTATTGATGAACTGATATTTGCTCAGTTCCCAAAAGTCCTTGAAGAAAATAAACTCTAGCAAAGTTCAAAGTACAATTCAGCTCAATGGGAGGCAGCCTTATTTGTTTCTCTAGAAATAGGTTTCCTGCTCCTACTTGGAAGTTAGACTTTTAATTGCTAAATCATTACTTCCAGTCATGAGCATTTATTGTGAAAACTAATGAGGTGCCTCCAAAAAAAATATTTTCACAACTTGTTTTTGGACATTCTGAGAAGTTCTTTCTTGGAAGCTACAATTGGGGTCTTTGTGAGACAACTTGCCTCTGCCCAGACCAGGTGTGCCTGGCCAGTTGTGTGCTGACAGGACCACTGGCCCCTCCACCAAGGGGGCTCATCTTTTCAGGCCTGTAATGGGTCCTTGGAATGGCAAAGCCAACAGGCAATCCCTTTGCTTAGACAGAGGAAGACTTGTCTCGCTGTTCTCAGGGAACTCAGCCTCTGCTACAGCTCCCTGGGAGGAAGACGAGTGGTCCTGTCAAGTAGAGCTGGCCTTCTTAGAGCTTGTCCCCCACTCAAGATGCTTCCCAGATCTCTCTTCCCCACAAGAGTGCCCAAACTTCACTGAGTGATGAAAGCCTGGGCCAAAAACTGAAACTGTGTGTTCTAATGTTTCTCAACCCACAGGTGGAAATGTTAGCAAAACCTACGGAACTTTTTAAAAATGTACATGTCTAGACTCCCTCCCAAAGATTCCAATACACCTTCTCATGCTAGTAACCACAGATACAGTGATCCACCCTTATCTGTGGTCTCATTTTCCAAGATTTCAATTACCTGTGGTCAACTTTGGTCCAAAACTAGTATTAGAAAATTCCAGAAATAAATAATTCATAAGTTTTAATTGCACTGTTCCAACTAGAGTGACTAAGCCTCATGCCATCTCACTCTCTCCTTGCCTGGATATGGGCCATCCCTTTGTCCAACTTGTCCATGTTGTACACGCTCCCCGCCCATCAGTCACTTAGCAGGCATTTAGGTTAGCAACTTGACTGTATTGCAGGGCTTGTGTTTAGGTAACCCTTATTTTGCTCAGTGATGCCTGTGGGGCAGCTGTGTTAGGCTTGCTTGCAGATTTACCAGCTGCAAGCACTTTGTTTGATTAGTGTGTGAGCACGTGACAGAGGCACATGTGTATAGTCTATATAAGGCTATGGATGCCTCCCCTGGGTGGTGATTCTCCCAGATCACTCTCCTGCCACCATGAGGTGTAGTTTTCCTTGCTCCCTTACCCTTACTGCAAATAGATTTTCCTTGGTTTTTTATTCTTTCCTTTCTGTTGTTTATTTGCTCACCTGTCCTTGTGAACCTCCAATAAACAGGTATGGTCCAACCCTTTCCAGTTCCACAGTTCCTCTACCATCTGCCTGAATCCAGTGTGAACCTGCCTGGCCTCAGCCACCAGCATTGCATCTGGCGTAGTGGACAGAGTTTAGAGCAAATGGGTATGGAGCCTCCAACAACCTCGAAGGTGGGGTAGAGGAGTGGTTGCTATTCTCCAGCTTATGGTTCTCCATGACTGTCCTTTTGGGGGCCATAGGCTGGCTGTTTTTTACAGCCCTGCAAGAGAAAACTGAGAGCTCTGTGTGAGAGGCAGCCCAAAAGCTGAGAGCTCTGTGTGACAGGTAGGTCAAAAGCTCCAGGGTGAGCCGTGGAGTGAGTGACAACAATGGCACAAGCTGGAGTGGTCACTGGAAAAAGAGCTGCAGATCTGAGAATTGCAAGTCAGACTGCAGGCAGAGAACCAGTGATGGTGTGAACTGGAGCCAGCACTGGAGAGGAATGCTGAACAGGTCCGAGAGTTGCATTGTGAGGTGTAGGCTGAATACCAATGGCACCTGAACTGGAGCAGTCTCTGGAGAAGGAATTGTGGGTTCACAAGTTGCAGGTTACCCTGGAAGCTGAATGTTGGCAGCAACAGCTGTTGGAGAAACAACTGCAGGTTCAGGAGCCCAAGAGTCAGCTTCAGGCTGACAGCCAGCAGCCACAGGAGCCAAAGCATGTGCTGAGGATGGAGCTGCATTTTTGCCAGCAGAGTGGCTCTGAGTTGGCAGGAGCAGACTTTTCCAACTCCCTTTTTCTGAAGGGGAGGCTCAGGCTGCAACAGCCACCCGCAGACTCAGAGCCTAGCTGGTGGTCGCCAAGAAGATAAAATCCCAGCAGCAAAGAGTCCCTCAGGGGCAACCACAGCCTTCTCTCCAGGTAGTGGAGCACTCTGTGGTCTGGCCCTACACCCAGGCAGCACTGATGGAGTTGGGGCACAATTCAGGCAGGAACGCATGGAGCCGCTGGCACCTGGATACTGAGGTTGTGGGACATAGGGATGGATGGCATCATGCTCTCCAGAACAGAGATGGAGAAATTGGCCGCCATTACCACACACTTCTCCTTGAGGCAATATCTTCAGAATTGCCATAACAACCCAGAAAACCATACCCTATTAGAATGGGTGATGGCTGCCATTCGTACAGTCTGGCAGAATGCTGGGGACTTGCTGGGGACAGTGAGTCAGTCACAATGCTATAGTGAGTTAGTAAAGGTCCTTTGGGAACTAGGTATGAAGAATACTGTTTTCCATCTGGGGTCCCGTGGGCCAGACAAGAAAGTGTTTACAGCGGGATGCAAGATCTTATCCTCTGCAGTGCCCCATCAGCCCTTTTTGGGTCACTAGTGGCTATCCATCCTGGGCCCCTACGTAAGACAGCCTATTAACATGGTTATACAAATGGTAGCAGATTTGGGGGAGCTGGAGGTAGCACAGAATCACAAAACTGTGAGGGCTGCTGCCTGTGCTGCCCCTCCCACCAGCAGGAGAAATGGGCCTGTGAAAGTCACCCGAACACAGGTGTGGGTACATTTGATTGTGGCTGGGGCAGAGAGGGAGAAATTGGATGGCAAGCCTTATAAGGTTCTTTTGGAGCTTTGGTAGCAGCTTAAACCAAGACAGAGATTCCAGCCACTGAGATGAACAGCCCAAGCAACTACCAATAAAACTATGGTGCGCAGGCAGCATAGTTATAAGATTACCATATTTTCCCATGTATAAAACACCCTTTTCTGAAAAATTTGGGATTTAAAATCTGGGTGCATCTTGTACAGTGGTTGTAGATTGGTTTTACTTGCATTTTCCGCTTTTTCTCGCAGATGAGAAGTTGTATGAATTTTATGATGAATAAATCTTGAGTTCAATAACTTTATGTAATACATTTTTATTCAAATTTCAGGCCCCAAAATTAAGGTGCATCTTATACATGGGCTCGTCTTATACATGGGGAAATATGGTATATGATGGAGATCGCTAAAGGAGAGGAGGACTCCCAAAACCCACTGTTGTAGTTTGAATAGGGGGAAAGCCGAGGGACCCACCCAACAGGGATGGGCAGGGACCAGAGGCCACATGTGGAACTGGCTATCCACCAGTCCCCTTCTAATGTGCAATGGGTATTGGCCTTGGTGGATACAGGTGCAGAAATCCAGAATGGTTTGCTGGGACCCCAATGGCAATTGATGGGTATAGGGGCCAAACTGTTCAAGTGAAACTAATAACTATTCCATTGGGGATAGAAAGACTGCCTCCTAAGCCATATAAGGTAAATGTATCCCCTATTCCTGAAATTATTTTGGGGTAGATGTCTTACAAGAACTGTAGTTGGAAACTATAGCTGGGGAGTTCCACCTGGGAGTCCAGGATATGAAGGCAATGTTGTGGGGACAAGCAGCACATTCCCCCTTGCAATGACCCATTCCTTGATGTGTGACTAGCATGAAGCAGTACTGTCTGCCAGGAGGCTATGAAGAAATCACTGGGACAGTCCTCAAATTAGAAAAGGTGAGGATTATCTATCCAGCCAGCACACAGCCCTTACAACTTTCCAGTGTGGCCTGTGTGCAAACCAGACAGAACCTGGCAAATGACAGTGGATTACAGGGAACTTAATCAAGTTGTTCCCCCTTTGCACACTGCTGTTCCCTCGATAGCTAACCTGGTGGATTGGCAAGCCATGAGTTGGGGACATACCACTTTGTGGCAGATTTGGCTAATGCTTTTTCCTCTATTGATATAGCTGCAGAGAACAAGACCAATTTGCCTTCACTTGGGAAGGGTGGCAATGGATCTTTACAGTGTCACCACAGGGCTATTTGCATAGCCCCACCTTGTGTCATGGGCTGGTGGCTGCTGACCTGGCTAAATGGAAAAAACCAGAGGCAGTTCATATGTATCATATTGATGACATTAGCTAACTAGTGACTTTTCCATAATTGGAGCAAGCATCCCCTACCCTGCTATCCTATATGAAAGTGTGTGGTTGGGCGGTCAATGAGGATAAATTACAAGGACCTGGGTTATCTGATAAGTTCTTGGGAGTTGTCTGGTCGGGTAAGACAAAAGTTATCCCTGACTCAGTTATAGATAAGATCTAAGCATACCCCGTACGGTAAAGCAGTTACAGGAATTGCTAGGTCTGTCGGGGTATTGGCAAATATTCATACCCGATTTAGCTCAGTTACTGCATCCTTTATATCACCTTATTCAGAAGGGGGTTTGCTGGGATTGGACTGAGAAGGCACAAGGTACATTTGCAGCAGCTAAGATAGCTGTCAAGGTGGCACAGCCTTGAATCTGTTTGATCCTGCCAGGCCCTGTGAGCTTGATGTCCATATAACCCCTGAGGGGTTTGGATGGGCCTTGTGACAATGGACAGAGTGCCTACAGCAACCTATTGGGTTCTGGTCTCAATTGTGGAAAGGCGCTGAAGTCCATTACTCATTTGTGGAGAAACAGTTGGCACCTGTGTATACTGCCCTCCTGGCCACTGAGAGTATTACGACCAGTTATGGTCAAGACCACATACCCTATTGTAGGACGGGTGAGAGATTGGGCAACCAAAACTTGTAGTGGTACAGCCCAAACCTCCATCCTGTCCAAGTGGGGTGCATACTTGCAACAACACTGTGCTCCTAGCACCAGCCCATTGAAAAAAGAACTGCAGGAAGTCTTGGGTTCAGTCACCTATGTGACCTTAGAATCAGGTGCACCCGGGGCTCAGGAGGCAGAGTCTAAGTCAGTCCCTACCAGGAGGGGCAAATGTCCATCCCTGAGGATGCCTGGTATACTGATGGTTCTAGCAGGGGCCAACCAGCCAAGTGGATGGCCATAGCGTTCTATCCAGCCACTGAGACTATTTGGATAAACACAGGAACAGGCCAAAGCAGCCAATGGGTGGAATTAAGAGACATATGACTAGTTGCCTATAATGAACCTTCACCTCTGGTGATTTGCACCAACAGCTGAGCTGTCTATCATGGAATGATCCTTTTGATTGCTACTTGGCACATTAACCAGTGGATGATAATGCACCGTCTGCTATGGGGTCAGGCCATGTGGCAGGACTTATGAGAAATAGGACATCAGAAGCAGGTGACAGTATACCATGTCACAGAGCATGCCCCTCTAGTCCATCCTGGAAATGATGAGACACTTTGGCGAGGCTCCAATGATTGGAGATTGTGCAGGCAGGTGATGTGGCACAGTGGCTGCACTGCATCTGCTCCATGTGGGACAGAAAATTATGTAGGCTACAGTTAAGGCATGGAACTTGCCTGTGTCCAGAGGCAGATTTAACAGTGGGCTGTTTACCCTTCTGTAACCTAGACCAAAGGGCAGTCATACAGCCTGTGGACCACCTGAGTGCTGCATACAGGCAGCCTCTGGCCCTTGAAAGTGACAATGGGAACCATTTCACGGGTTCTATGGTGAGGCAATGGGCTCAAGATGTAGGGGTGGACTGGAAGTACCATGTCCCCTACCATCCACAGGCTGCTGGTATCATTGAGCGGTATAATGGACTCTTAAAGCAGAGACTGTGACAGGAGGGGGCACTGGCTCCCTTACTGGATGGACACACCACCTGCTGACAGTACCCCGGATTTTGAATGACAGACCTTGACGGAGCCTGGGGGGGAGGCGGAGGGGAAGCCCTCCTATACTGGGCAGCTGCTCCCAACAGTAGCAGTTACGCACCAAGGACACTTTGTTCAAGCCAGACTTTGGACAGCAGGGCAATGTGCTCCTGCCTGCCCCAACAGCCCTCCTCTAAGGCCAATGGCTTCAATGGACATGGCTCTGGACTATACAGGCCCCCACCCACGATGGGTGGCCTTGTTAGCACTGTGGGGTACGGAGCTAGAGATGGACCTCCAGTTAACTCCCTGGGCATCCAGCACCTGGCCAACTAAGGTAGAAGTGTATTATCGCTTGAGCACTCAGGGAGACAGCATTATGAAGGGCTCCTTTGTAATTTCTTTATGGCCCATAACGAGTTCCCCCATTTTGCTGCACATCGAACCAGCAGATCCTGGTGTGAAGGCCAATAAGATTTGGTACGCCCGCCTGGGGCGGCCTCTGGTACCAGCTACTGTGCTGTCTGCAGACAGAACTCTGGCCTATATTCTGCCAGAAGGGAAAGATTTGCCTCTCTTGGTGCCGCTGACCACTCTATCATTTCGCCCATAGCTGTGTTTGTAATTCTGTTGCAGTAGTCTGTACTGTTTTGGTTTTTGTAATGTACCTCACTCCTCGCACAGGAACCATTGCGGAAGAAACCAGTGCCAGTCGCATATAGACTGTGAGGCAAGTAACCCTAAAGGGGTGGAATGTGGGACAGCTGTGTTAGGCTTGCTCATGGGTTTACCAGCTGCAAGCGCTTTACTTGATTAGTGAGTGAGCACATTGCAGAGGCACGTGCACATGGCCTATATAAGGCTGTGGCTGCTTTCCCTGAGCGACAGTTCTCCTAGATCGCTCTCCCGCCACGCCACCATGAGGTGTGGTTTTCTTTGCTCCCTTGCACTTACTGCTAATAGCAGATTTTCCTTTGCTTACTAGATTTGCTCGCCTGTCCCTGAGAGCCTCCAATAAATGGGTATGGCCTGACAATTTCCAGCTCTGCAGTTTCTCTACCATCTGCCCGAATCCAGTGTGACCCTGCCTGGCCTTGGCCACCAGCATTACAGTAGTCTATCTGGGGTTTGGTATTACGCAGGTTTGAGGCATCCACTGGGGGTTTTGGAATGTATCCCTTACAAGTAAGGGGAGGACTATCTTAAGCTTTATTTGTCCTGCTAATATGAAGGATGAAATAAGAGCATTTTAAATTATTTTAAAGTTTATCAGGTACAGTAAAGGCAGCTGTCAGCAGGAAATTATTCTGGTTAGTTGGAGATGGCAAAGAGGTTGTATCCATGGGTCAACTCTAGTAGTCGTCCGTGGGCCCGGGCAGCCATGTCCAGATGTAACTTGAAAATAATGCTAGGTACAATTATTGAAGTCTTCTGTGGCTTAAGGAAGAAACAGTAAGGGCACATGTACCACCTATTTGCCTCGACAACCTAGATAACTCTACAAAGCCAGAAACAAGGCTCAGGTCTCCAAACTCTGCATTCCAAGTAAAATCCCTCCCATGAAGCCAGAAACTAGTTTGAGTGATGCATCTGCTGAACAGTGCCTATTTAAAGATGCAACAGGGCTAGAATGAAATTTACAAAGGAAGTAGAACCACGTGCTTTCCCAAATACCAAGCAGAAAATATCCTTACAAGGCAGAAGAGGCACAGCTAGGATGTACGAGAAAGTGTTAGCAAAATGATGTCTGCCAGTTCACAGGATTCTCTTCGCATTGCTCAAGGGTACAGTGAAAGATAACAACGTTTTGAACATGTTTAGATGTTTTGTTTCCGGAGGGAGCTACAGAAAGCCTGAATTCTCTGAAATGGAAACAAAAGAACAAAAAGGTATGCTGTGTATTTTGCTTACTGTCAGCTGCTTCGCAGCATTTCTCCAACACCCAAGGCATGGCTTGGTGGGGAGGGGTTGGTGAATACCATTTTAAATGAAAGCAGTTTTCAGATGTTTAAAAAACACCTTCAAATAAAGGTTATTGGGGACACTCTAAAGTCAATATCAGAAACTGGTCATTTGTGGTTTTAGCTAATTCTGAGTTTGCTGAACCAGAGGCAGCAATGAGTGACCAGCTGCACCCACCTTCTCTCCAGGTGGACTCTTCTGAGGACCCATCCCCTCAGCATTTAGCAGCTTCTCTGTGGGAATTTACACACATCCTGGCATCGCTCCTGGGTGCACTGGTGCGTACTTACTGGCAGCTCCAATGTGCTGTCTGGGAGGAAGACACTCCACTTTGACTGGGACAGTCTGAGTCAAGATGCAGCTCTGAGCACTCTACCTCATCATTTAACTGCCTGCACTCAGTTGCTTCATCTGAAAGTGGGGGTATCAACCTCCACAGGGCTGTTGTGTGAGAACTGAATGGCATGTTAAAGCACTTCGTGCATTAAAAAACAAATGCAAAGCACCCAATGCCAAATTTCCCCAGCCCATTAACCGCTATCTCAGCTCCAACATCCTGACCTCACTGAAAAAATGACCATTCCTTCCCCTCTCTGTCACCTTTCCCTGCTTTCTTTTCCACTGTTTACTAGTCCCTGACATTATAGTTTACATAGTTAGTTGGTTATATGGTGTCCATCTCTCCCACCAAAAGTTCATGGGTAAGGACTTCTGTCTTGTCACCAATTATGATTCCAGTCCCCAGAACTGCACCTGACTGATCAGGCACTCAATAAATATTTTTTGAGCAGATGAGGCTCTTTACACCCCATACCACCCAGCAGATGAGGACAGGGGCAAATAACTCTCCTTGGTGCTATATCTCAGCTTACCACCCCCCAAAAAGTAGACACCTATTCAAAGACAGGAACAATGACTTTATTTAACGCTAATGTATCTGGAACATTTTCATGTAAGAAAACATGATAGACCCTGGCTGGTGGCTCAGTGGATAGTGTGTTGGCCCACCATCTGGACATCGCAGGTTTGATTCCTGGTCAGGGCACACAAGAAAAGCAACACTGTTTCTTTTCCCCCTTCTTGTCCCCCTTCTCTCCCTCTTCCCCTCCTGCAGCCAGTGGCTCAATTGGTTTGAGCATGGCCCTGGGCACTGAGGATGGCTCAGTTGGTCTGAGCACATTGTGCTCAGGCACTAAAAATACTTCAGTACTCAAACATTGGCCCCAGACAGGCATTGCCAGGTGGATCCTGGTCAGGGGGAATACAGGAGTCTGCCTCACTATTTCTGCTCCTCTCACCTAAAAAAGAAAAGAAAGAGAGAGAGTTAAAGAACATGTTCAAAAATTCACCTCAATAAATCCTAAAACAGATGGATTTTAGTATGCCAAGAAGTTCTAAGTTCAACAACTACAAAATGAAAAAAATTTCTCCCTAGGAAAAAAAGAGGAAAAATTTTTCTAAGTGGAAACCACTCTGTTTATAAATTTGTTACATAAGAGAACATACACTAAGAATGAAAGAAATCTAACTTAGATCAAGCTCAATTTGAATAATGGCGGAACTCTTTTATATTTGACTGAAGCTGGCCTCAACTGGTCCTTATAGACATCAGCCTCCTAGAAAAAGCCCTCTAGAAACCAGAAAACATGACATTAAGAAGCCTGCTTATCAATTGCTGATGTTAACTACTTCTTATTCATGCCCAGGAAATAACTCCATTCATAGTGCCAAGGCCCATTAAAGGTCTTCATAAAGTCCTATCAGCCATTTTAAAAGTTTATAATTAAATATGGTCAGCTTAGAGAGCAAATGGATTTTAGTCAGGGAACCTAGAAAGCAAAATAGTGCAAATACAGTGATCTTCAGAAAGCACTGGGCCAAGAATTACCATCTAATTGGCTTACCACCTAAGAAATAAAGAATGAAGAATATAGTTAATTTTCTACAAAACTCAAAACACATTCCCTCTGTTGAGAGAAGCAACAACTATCACTTCTTACTTTTAAAAAATATTTCAGGATTCCAAAGAATCCATTCAAATTTCTCCTGATATGTTTACCAAAGTCAATCACAACTCTTAGAAAGGTGCCTGTCCTTAAGTATTGATCCTGGCAGACCTGAGGACAGCAATGGAGAAAATGAAAACAAGTATCATATCTGTACTGGCTCGAAGGCAATAAGGAGGCAAAGCTCCTCTTGGGACAAGGCTAAACCATTGCAACATATCCACAGTCCTCTGATTGGATCTTCATTTCCACTGATAGTCCCTCAAAGCTCCCCCCACCCACATACCTGCAGTGTCACCATATGAGACATCAAAGCACCACTGGCTCTGTATTTCCATTTCTAGACCTCTCTTCCAAGGTACCCACTAAACCAGTGGTCCCCAACCTTTTTTGGGCCACGGACCAGTTTAACGTCAGAAAATATTTTCACGAACCGGCCTTTAGGGTGGGATGGATAAATGTATCACGTGACCGAGACAAGCATCAAGAGTGAGTTTTAGACGGATGTAACAAAGGCAATCTGGTCATTTTTTAAAACTAAAACATCATTCAGACTTAAATATAAATAAAACAGAAATAATGTAAGTTATTTATTATTTCTCTGCAGACTGGTACCAAATGGCCCATGGACTGGTACCGGTCCATGACCCAAGGGTTGGGACCACTGCACTAAACTATTTATCTTCTCTTGAAATCCACACTTCCTATTTATGGCAAACTATCCTTATTGTGATTGTTTGCTGTCTATTGACTCCCAGGATATCCTGCTTTAATGGCAACTTCTGGCTTATGGGTCTTCTCACAAAAGAACACAGGCTCGGGATGAGGCTCACATTCACAGCCTATCTCCAACATGTGCCACCAGGGAGACCTTGGGCCACTTTGAGAGGCTTTGGTTTTTCATCTATAAAGTTCACAGGGCTACCATTCCAAGGCTGTTGTGAGTATTAAATGTTATAGTAGATGTAGAAAACGTTTGCAAACTGCCTGGCACATAGAGGCCTTCAACAAATGGTAGTTTCTTTCCTTCCTTTTCCACCCCCTGCCTTGAACTCTGATGAGTTCAGAATCCATACTGATGATTCTTTCAGTACTGACTTACCACCCACCACCTGTGCCTGAGGAACTTCAAAATCCTCATCCCATTCTATTTCAACACTTTCTCAGCCATACCCTCAGATATCACAGTACTGGAAACCACCCCAGCTAAACAGTACAAACCCCTGAAATTTCCTTCTCCTAGAAGCCCCTGCTTCCCTACATGCTCAGTCCTACTAAATATATTTTATGTGTATCAACCACTCACCCTCTCCTTGCTCTTCTAGACCAGGGTTTCACACCTTCCAACCTACCGTTAATCCTACGAATCAGGCCAGACCTCATACCAGGCATTTCAGCCTCTTCCCCTACAAGACCATAGCATAGAATCCTTCAACTCCTTGGTCTCCTACTGAAACTGCCCTGCCACTCTCCAACCCCTAGGAACACTGCCTATCTACTTTCATCAAATAAAATTCTCAAACCATGCTGACTGGATTCAACTTTGAATGTGATTTCAGTTTAGCTGGCCCCTCACTACTGATGACTCTCCCCTTGTGGCTCTTGTGAACTTCTTTCCATTTACAGCCCTGTTCTCATCTGCAATCCTCTAACTCCCAGAAGTAGCATTTCCTCCTGCACATGGAGACATTCAAGGTAATATTGACAGAAGCTATCTCAGCATCTCTCTAAATGGACCTGCTCACTTAAGAGTTTCTGGTGACCTCTAATAGCCACATCTTCAACCACTTCTCAGCACTTGATTCTATTGCTCACTACTTTCTTCTTGAAGCTCTTTCCTTGTCACCCTTTACACTGTACTTAATTCTCCTGTCTCCCTCCTCATTGGTTGTCTTCTTCCTCCAAACCCTAAAATCATATCTTTCCACTATTCTGAACCACAGGCCTTGATCCTCTGCCCTTGATATTCTCTCTCATTGGCCCTGACCAGTTAGCTCAGCAGTAGAGCGTTGGTCCAGGATGTGGAAGTCCCAGGTTCAATTCCCAGTCAGGACACACAGGAGAAGTGACCATCTGTTTCTCTATCCCTCTCCCTCTCTCTCTATCTCTCTCCCCCCCCCTTCCCCTCCCACAGTCATGATTTGAAAGGTTTGAGCAAGTTAGCTCTGGGAGCTGAGGATGGCTCCATGGCCTTACCTCAGACACTAAAATAGCATGGTTGCTGAGCAACAGAGCAGTGGTTCCAAATGGGCAGAGCATCGCCTTGTAGGGGGCTTGCTAGATGGATCCTGGTCAGGGTGCATATGGGAATCTATCTATCTGCCTTTCTACCTCTCAAGGAAGGAAGGAAGAAAGGAAGGAAGGAAGGAAGGAAGGAAGGAAGGAAGGAAGGAAGGAAGGAAGGAAGGAAAGAAGGAAGGAAGGAAGGAAGGAAAATTTCATTTATCCCCATTACTTTTACCATTACCTCCAAGAAATTACTTCCAAATTCCATGCCTTCAGTTCTACCCAACACTCCAGAGCAGGGGTCGGGAAACTTTTTGGCTGAGAGAGCCATGAACGCCACATATTTTAAAATATAATTCCGTGAGAGCCATACAACAACCCATGTATGTTATGCATTATCCAGTAAAAATTTGGTGTTGTCCTGAAGGACAGCTGTGATTGGCTCCAGCCACCCGTAACCATGAACATGAGCAGTAGGAAATGAATGGATTGTAATACATGAGAATGTTTTATATTTTTAATATTTTTTTTTATTATTAAAGATTTGTCTGCAAGCCAGATGCAGCCACAAAAAGAGCCACATCTGGCTTGCAAGCCATAGGTTCCCGAACCCTGCTCCAGAGGATTCTGTCAGGATATTCCATGGGTATCTCAAATGCAACATCTTTATAACTTATCACTTTCCTTTCTCCCATGATCTTTTTTCTATTTCAATTATAACACCACCAATCTTCTATTCATGCAATCATTCTTTACTCCTCCCCTTCCCTCTTCCTTAATGATCCAATCATACCAAATCACACCTATTCTAACTATTGAACCCATCATGGCCTTCTATTTCTGTTTGCAACTCTCTGCTTCAGGCTCTCAGAACTCTCACCTAGAATATTATAAGAGCTTTATACCATATTTCCCCATGTATAAGATGATCCCATGAATAAGACACACCTTAATTTCGGGGTCCGAAATTTGAAAAAAAAAATATATTACATAAAGTTATTGAACTCAAATTTTATTCATCATAAAATTCATACAACCTCTCATCACTGTCAAAACTCCCATCCATTAGCTTGTCCTCCTCTGTGTTTGATGATGAATCACTGTCTTCAACAATAAGCACAAAAACAAGAGTGAAAAAGTGGGAAACGCAAGTAAAAAAATCTACAATCACTAATAAGATGTACCCAGTTTTTAGACCTCAAATTTTTTGAAAAACGGTGTGTCTTATACATGGGAAAATATGGTAACTGCTTTTCCTTCCTCCTAAATCCCAGGCTTTCCATCACCAGATTAAGGGGCTAACAAATTAAATATAAATCAGAGTTTAGCTCGGAATTCCAGAATCTCCATGATGTGGCCAAAATCTGATCTTCCAGCTTAATCATTTTCTACTCTTCTCAATGAACCTTAAACCATTCTAAAGTAGTCTTCCTTTTCACTCTTCTCCAAACACATGCTTACGGTCCCTGCTCTGCACTCTCATCATTCATCCTACCCCATTTGTTATCATCATATCATTTCCCCAAATGTCTGCTGGAAAAAAAGTCTTATGCATTCTTCTAGACTCTGCTCAAATGTCATACACACCCTGCAGCCTTCCCTGAGCCACCATCAAACATGATTTCATTTCTTCCTAAGTGGAGCATTTTTGTACTTCCATTGCTTATGGGATTTAAAACATTCTATATGACTTTCTAATGCCTCCTGTTTATAGTAGTGTCATCCTCAGCAACAGGCTTACCTTCCCCTCCCTGTCAACTTCTCATGCCCTCTAAAACTGTCTCTTCTAAGCTACTACAGCTGATTTGGACCTCTCCTTTCTCTTTTCCCTTTGCCTTGCTCTGCTACTTCTCTGTAGCCAAAGGCTCCAGCCCTCACTGTCACCATCCACCCCTTTCAATTAAAGAGATAGTTCGCTTCCACCCCATGCAGTTATAGTGTCCCTTAATTCCAATCATACTGACCTTGATATATATTTGAAAGTCAAAGGTACGCAGGCTAAACCATATACTTGTGTAGAAGTTCTGTTCTCAGAGGGCTAGAAATAAGCTCACAGAATTCCTAACTATATTTTCTTCCATATACAGTCTTTAATAATATATTCCCATTGTATTTTGTCATCGTTTTCTTCTTTCCTTCACAACTGAACACTCATTTGCCTAACTCCATAGAATGAAAGGGTCTAAAGTTCCCAGTTACAACATAACAAAAACGATCCAATCCATCTCATTTATATTCACCTGATGAAACCTTCACTTTGAATCACCAAACTAACGTTTGCATTCTCCTGTTTTAGTTTTTTTTTAATAATCAGGGGAAATTAGATAAAATATATTTTAAAATAGCATAGTTAAATATATTGTATAACTAGAGATTTAAAAGCACTGTGCAAACAAGTAGAGGCTGACAGGTTGTATCAAAATTTGGAAATATCCTATTGACCACTGGAAGAAAGGCTAAGTTTAAAATATAATTTAGGGGTATCAACTACCATGTGTAAAGGTGAAGGGTATACCAAAATTGGGATCCACTGGTGTTCTTCAGCGCACACCCAGGATCGTGTCCCGACACCTTGGTAATCCCATGTCCAAGAGAAGTGGGCAAAGGAAAAGCTCAGGACCCCAGTGGTGGGAGCTCTTGATTTGAACAGAAATGATTTCTCACTACATCTTTTTGACTGCATGAGGAGATAAGAGGCTTTAGTTTTCTCACCTAGGATTATGACCATATTTTGTAAACAATACAGTATTATATAAATATAATTGCAATGTGTTAGAACCTTGTTTATATGGAAAATTCATTCCAAATTTCAGATGACTTCAAAATGCATTTTAAAATGTGTCTCCCTCTAAGCTCATAGAAAGCAGGGCGCATTTTCTTACTTATCTTTGTATCTTATCTCTCGTGACATCTTTAATACAAATATTTAGAAGTTCTTATCATAAGCATGACTAGATGAATTGATATAAAAGAGAAGCCAGAATTAACCCAAAGAGATCTTTAAAATGTAATCACTTGGCGCTCTGTGAGCCCGTATATGTTATTTCCAAGGGGCATATTTAAATCCAACTCTCCAAATAAGAAACAGCCCACAGATAAGAAAACAATTGTGTACATTTACATCTTCATCAGATTATATTTCCTTTCATGCAAATCAACGAAATCAACTTGCATGGAATTTGACAGCAAGTCTTTCAGCAAAGACTAAGGAAATTTATGCAGCTTCCTTGACTCACAAGAAACTTGGACTGTGGTTGGAATGGAGAGGAAATAAAAGGCAAGAGAAGGCGCTCACAGAATATGGGTCCCTTTCACTTCGAGTTTTCATTCACTCTCTCACACTGGCCACTATAAGAGAAGGAAAATGTTTAACTTCTGCTTTAAATGGTGTTGCCTGTGCTTGCTATTCAGGGAATCACCTAGCTTGAGACTGCCGTATCCTCACTGCATGGCGATTGTCCCTCTATACACACACACACACACACACACACACACACACACTCCATTTAAACTGCCACTGCTTCCTCTGAATCCACAGTTGGCTCCTCCACTGAGACTCTCTTCCCTGGGAGAGACATCAATGGAGCAAGGAAATTGTCTGTACCTCTGGCTGGGTTTCCAGGGCTCCCTCTTTCAAGGCTCACCCCAGCCATGCTCTGAGAAACATTGATCTGTGCTCTCCTCATTGTCCTGCTGCACCAGAAACAAGGAACAGCAAAAGAACAGTCAGTATTTGCATTTGGCAAGAAAGGCAGCAGTAAAAACTGAGAGGCAGTGGGCCTGGAAACGTCAAAGGGAGGGTCTGAATGAGATAGGCACAGCAAACATGGCAGCACAGTCTCAGTGGAGAGAAACCCCCATTATAGATAGACAGGTAGCATCTATCTATGATGGAAAAGGAAAGAAAGAGAGAAGGAGGGAGGGAGGCAGGCAAGGGAAGTCCACTCTACTTAGGAGCAAACAAACTCAGGTTCAAGCACTGCTTCCACCTCCTGAGGGATACAGTATAATGACTGAGGACGACCCAGACTCTGGATCGCAACACCCACAGTTCAAATCCTGGCTCAGCCTTTTGCCATTTAAATGAATTGTGTAGATAGATTTCTTAACCTCTTGGTGCCTCAGTTTCTTCATCTGTAAAATAGTGATGTGATGACAATGACTACCTACTAGAACTGTCATGAGGCTCAAATGTTCAGAATAGTTCATGTCAGAACAAGGTCTGGCAAATAGTATGTGTGAGTTGCTATGATAGTGATCTGGAAAAATCATTTCAACATATCTGACTTCCTTTCTTATTTCAAAAAAGAGAAAACACTAAACCAGTTACTGTCATCTCTAATATTCTATCCTTCTACCATCAAATATATATGTTTTGTTTGCCATGTGCCTTGGGAAAACAACTGTCTAATCCAGCAGATGTAGGTAACCCTGTGGGTGAATGCCCCACAAAGCAGGATTTCCTGTGTTGTTTAATACCAAATAAGCTTCCTCCTATAGCCAGCACTACAGCCTCACACACAGGCCTCGCCTTGGGGGTCTCCACTGGACTGGATTCCTGCTGGGCAGCTGATCCCCAGGCTCTGAAGGAGAAGTTCTAAGAGTAGGCATCACTCTCAAAACAGCACACACCTTCAATAAGTGAAAAATGCTACCACACAAGACTGTCAGCCAAAATAAAATAAGTAGTATGTGTCTTTTTTTTTTCTTCAAATTTAGCTTCAAGATGGATCTTTAGCCAAATTGATTAACTAAAATCAATCTTCGATGGACCCCCTTTGGTACTCTACCCTGCACCCACTCAGGCTGAGCTGGACTGAAGAGCAGGATGGGTGAGTGGGAAGTCCTGCAGAGACCAATTTGTAAGGAACACTAAAACATCACTAGGACACAGAACATTTCTAAAAATGTCATGAAATGGTGAAAGATGTGCTGGTCAAAACACTTCTAGGGAGCACACTGTGATTGGAAGAATATGGTAACTCAATGGATCTTATCTGGGATTGTACTGTTCTGCAGAAGTGTCTGGAAATGGGTGGAGAGGGGATTTGATAGTCACAGCTATTAGGAGAGCACTATTGGCAATTGAGTGGGTGGGGCCAAGAACGATAATCCACAAAATAGAACTTTTCGGTCTAAAATGCCATTGGCTACCTTGTTGAGAAACAGCGTCAGTGCTCGCAGAGCGCATGCACCTTCTAGGGGTGATGGTTCAGCTAGCCCCTCGCTCCCTGTTCCCACCCCACTGCCAGTAACGTGAGCATGCCCAGAGGGGCCACAGATGGGTTTTCAGGTGATAGAGAAGATAAGGCTGCCCCAGCAAGCCCCCACCATGCTCTGACCACTCGTGGTTGGCTGCCTAGCCCCTACCCCTAGAATTCAAGGCCAAGCACCTGTTTGTGGAATGCAGGAGTGGATTTTGACAGATTTACTCTGTCTCCATATGGTTTCACATTTAGTTCTCAAAGCAACTCCTTGATGATGATAGTAATGTTCGCAGGACTAGAGAAGGAAAAGGAGAGCTACGGTCACAGACCCTGCCCTGGGCTCTGGATCCCACAACAGGACTCAGGCCGCCATCCCTGCTGCACTCGAAAATTGCAGGCAGTTCTATGGAGACCCTGCTTCTCTGCATCAACTAGCTCCCAAGCCAAAGTGCCTCTGGGAGTGTTTGCTGGGCAAATTTGGTCACATGTCTGCACCCTAGTGCAAAGATGTCTAAGAAAACAGAGTAGAAGAGAGCTCCTGACTCCTAACAAGACTGAGGAAGATCAAATGTCAAGTGGCAGAAAGAAAGGCAGACATGCAAACACAGGACAGTGAGAGGAGGATTCACCTTTAGGGACTTGACTGCAATCCCCCCTTAAAGTAAGGTGACCGCATGTCCGGTTTGCCAAAGACCATCTCACTTATGCTTATTGTCCTGGCTTCATTATTAATAACATTCTTTTTATTCTCAGAAGCATCGCAGTTTGGACAATGAATTATACTGTCACCCTCCCTAAGACTCATGTCTTGCACTGAGTCTCAAACAAAGTGTGCCGGATTGGCATGTATGCGTGTGTACATGTGTACACATTCCCAAACTGCATGAATCGTGCAGTCCCTGCTCCGATGCAAGGGACACTTCACTTCCACTTCCAGTAAACAGTCAGCACAATGTGAGACTCCAACTTCAGAATGATTCGCAGGCACCACCTCCCTAGTAACAGAACTGCCTTGACTTGGTATTTGATTTGTTGCTTTGCAGTTGGAAAACCGGGAAGTGATAATTCTTAGAAAAGATTCTTTCCACTGTGTCTGTTCCATTAAGTGCATTTCTCAGACTCCGTTATTTTATCTCACTTCCCTCAGGATTCTGCCCTTAACTGCATTCCAAGAAGCAATAAAATTCACCTTTTTGGCTTTAACTTTAACATGCCAGCATATTCTCAGTATTTTAGCCTTTTGGAGATCAGTGGCTGGGGGAGGAAGAAGAAAAGAAAAAGAAATCCAAAAAGGAAGGTTGAACAACAAAGTATAGAACGCCGAGAAAAGATAAGGGGTAGAGAAGAGAGGGAAAAAATCAGGAGACAGGAAGCAAAAAGGAAAAAGAAAATTAAATGAGAGGAAAAATAGAAGTGAAGAGAATCATCTTACATTATACATTACTGAAGTGTTTATTTCTCTTAGACTAGAACATGTGTTGGTAAAAGCTAGCAATTCATCAAGCATGGTGGTCTCAGCCTGATTCCAACAGGATTCTCCAGCTAAACTTGCTCCCAGTGTCTGAGCCAGTAAGAGCTTCTGCCACATGTTACAGAGTCTTGAAGACCAAGAATCCACCCAGCAGATGGCTGTCAAGCAGGAGGGACAGGTATCTGAGTCCATCCAAGCTGATGTTCACAGGAAACCCTGAACACAGTCTCTTGGGATGTTAAGCCTAACGGGAAACATGCCCAGATATCATCATCGCACCTTGATTTTTACTCCCAGTGAAGCAAAATTGAGAAATCTTGCCCAAGCTACATGTTACCTTTGCCTGGAAATATTAGCTTCTTGAGAAAAATCCTTCCTCATCTCAAAAAATCCTTAAATCAATTCCATTTGTGCTTTCTGTTATTTCTGGCAATGTTTTCAAACAATTGTACCCAAATACATATTCCTAAACTATTAATAGAGGAAAAAATCACACTTCACAAATTAAGACAATGCCACTTGGGGGCCTGGGTGAAAAAGGTGAAGGAATTAAGCAAAAGAAAGAAAGAAAGAAAGAAAGAAAGAAAGAAAGAAAGAAAGAAAGAAAGAAAGAAAGAAAGAAAGAAAGAAAGAAAGAAAAGAAAGAAGAAAAGAAAGAAAGAAAGAAAGAAAGAAAGAAAGAAAGAAAGAAAGAAAGAAAGAAAGAAAGAAAGACCTCACAAACCACAGTAAGGCAATGAAGGGGGTAGAAGAGGGTACAGGGAGAATAAATGGTGATGGGAGGAGATGTGACTTTGGGTGGTGAACACACACTACAATATACAAATTATTATTATAGAACTGTACACTGGAACCTATATAATTTTGTTAACCAATATCACCCCCCAATATATAATAAATTCAATAAAAATTAAAAGAAAAATAAAAGACAATGCTACTTCTCAGAATAAAGCATACCCTATAACCCTGCTATGTCACTGAGTGGTGGAGCCAGCATGTCCTCTCCCTGTTTACAGGTCACTTAAGCCCTGCAGCATGTTACGGTCACTAAATACTAAAAATTTTTTAAAGCTTCTGTTTTAACCCACAAGTTTGTTTTGATTTGCGCATGTCTACAAGGACAGAGATGGGGGAAATATCACTTCTTCTGAATGATCCAACCTCACAATTAATAATTGAGAATCTCTTTTCCTCTTTCTCCCTTGCCTTTTTTTCTCTCCGAACTAGAGTGCACTGTTCAGCTTGTTAAGCTCAGCTCACTCCCACTGATAATTCACTAGAGATCATAATTTATGGACAATTGAAGCTGCAGAAACATCTCTTAGAAGGAGCAGAGCAGATCCATAGCAACAATTCTTCAGGGGAATATTAATCCCCGGCTTTATGTAGTGCTAAGTGTACAATAGTAATCAGAACTTGAGTAGAAGCTGCTAATCATTGAGGGAAAGGCTGTATAAAGAATTCATAATGGAATTAGCCTGCGGCAAACAAAGAAAGACAAAATTAAATCAGCCATCAAATTGCACCAAGGAATTTTAATTTACAGGTTAATGTAGGATTATGTAACTAATCACAGCTAACATTTTCAATGAACAACCAATAAAATTCTACTCTTTTTTTACTCTCTAATCTTGCTAATGGTATTCCAATAACATGCTTTTATTACCCGATAATATGTTAAAAATGATTCTCAGAAATTCTAAAAGTCTTTCCAATGGTCAAAACTAGTATAAAATGGTAGCTTTGAAATAGTCAAAAGTGTGGATCTAGAAAGATCCACTCCTCAATTCAGTCCAGACTTCATAATATCTGGTGAGTTTGCATAAAGCAGATTCACATAACCACATAGCTTTAAAGTGTATGCATGTTTTTATGCAGTGCAGGGAGCTAAAGTGGGACAAAAGAGACTAAATTAAATATGTGAAACTAATTTGGAGCACAAAGTATATCAGCTAATTCTAAATAAAACCACTGCCATAGATTTATATGTCAATACTGCAGACATATCCAATGACATACACACCAAGGACTCCTCTAACGAAGTTTTCATGGTTTATAAATGTGAACATCATAAAAAGAAATAAGGTTTCTAAGATAAAAAGTCTATTAGCATTTCCCATGGGGGGGGTAGACTTTTGTATCCTCCCCAGTTATATTGTGATATCATCCAATGCATGACACAGACAGAAAAAAAAAAAAATACCCTCGACACAATTTGAAAAATTATATGAAACCCGCTGCTTCATAAATATAAATATATATACAAAAAAAAGACAGCATAACTCTTTGCACATTGGCAAGGAGAAACTCCAAAATTATACTGTATGCTTAAAAAGACATCAGTTTAATCAAAAAGATCTTTTTCCAACATATGGCAGAAGAAAAATTATTATAAATGGAGTAAAAAGTATGTTCATAAGCTTTACTTCACGGGGGAAGAATGCTGGGAAGAAAGGCGACGGCATTCCTCTTGCATATGTTTTTCTTGTCGAGAACAATGTGGGAAAGTCTCATTTTCCTTTAATCTAAATGTTCATTTTATGGAAGCAGCAACATTCGGCCCAGTTATCAGCAAAGGAGTTTTGTTGCTTTATAAAGTCTAATTTAAAGATGCTCACTTCCAAAAAAACATTATGGTGTCAATTGCACTACCCTTCAGCAATCCTGTAATAACTTTATTCAACCATTTCTAATTATAATTATATTTTCAATTCCTTTTAGCTATAGAAACTCTTTATCAATCAGAGCACAAGACAGAAAATTACTTTATTACAGCTACAGCTCGTTAGGCTGAGTGCTCTTAATGAAGCAGCCTCATAATCAGATGAAAATCATGCTGGAGAAAACTTGCATCATTAGTCTGGGCCTTAATTACCAAGAAATATAGTCACTAACAATGATATTCCATTTCATGATATGGTGCATGCACCTTCTACACTAGTTGCAATTAATAATTCCACCGACTGCTACAGAATCTTTTCTATTTATTCATAACAATGGAGGGGGGAAATTCTAAATTTAATTGAGCGCTTCAGATTGCACTCTCTTTCTCCCTCTCTCTCACATTCAGATTAAAATGTCACAAGGCTAATATTCTATCTTACAATAATTCATCATTTTAATTACATATTTTATGTATGCGAAATGTCTTTTTCGGCTTTATAGTCGAGGTTGACATTTTTGGGGACGCATCTAGGAAAATGTGTGGTTTCCTGTGAAGGTGGTTCCTACCACCCAGGACCACATCAGGAAAATTCGAAAAAAATAAAATAAAAAAATCACTGCCATCAGTCCATCAACTCCATCCATGTTGGGAAAAGCTGCCACAAGAACAGGAACATTCATTTAAATTAATGTCGGTGTCTTCTGATAGGCTTTGGATGGCAGAAAGGCGATGTTCTGCGAGGAACAAGGCCCTGTGTCACGGGTCTCTTTGTTAGGCATGATTGATCACAGACAGAATCAGCAACTTTCCTTTGTGAAAGCCTCCTTTCTTCTGCCTCATTTCCTTTCACCCTTTCCTTGCCTCCCTCTCTCACCAAGATGCTTGCTTTTGACCTCCTGAGAAATACCCTTAGCCAGGGAAGGAGAGCTGGTCTCTGGCCCTCCTGCTGGGTTCTGCACACTACCAGGTCCCAGCAGAGACCCGCCTATTTCTGCATCCTCTGTCCAGGCTGGATTAATGCTGGAATTCAAGGTGCTGTTGCAACTGCTGCTCCTTTTCAAACGCAAATGAGGTTACTGGGTGAGGGCAAAGAGCACTTGGGGGAGGGCAGAGGGCAATGGGGCTGGCATAGATAAATGAGATCCCCATTGACCTCCAACCCAAGTGTGCCTAGAGCTGAACTTCCTGCCTGACATTGTCTTTCATAGGAATCGTTGCCAAACAGCTTATTTGATTAATCTGGTCTCACTTCTCCCAATCATCTGCCTATGAGCACCAAGCAGTTTGATAAATGAAATTGATAGAAGAAGAGAATGACTTGGAAAAATCCACAAGCCACAAGATGAAGAGTTGGCTATAACATAAGAGAAGGCTAATTTTTTAAAGAACTAAGCATCCATTCTCTATGCCATGAACACAGAAATCCCCTACTTAAAGAGCATTGGCTTTATACTAATTAGCATTGAGCAAGCTGTGGCCCAGTTCTGAAGGGAGTATAAGGAGGCAGGAATTCTCCACCCAATTTCAGACCCCAAATAAATAAACGACTGCATAAATTAATAAAGAAAAACCTGCCACAATGAAAACACCAGATGACAATCAGCTCGAAGAGGGTAAAGAATCAACTGTTATTATTAGTGAGACTGTTCCTTCTAGCAGTGTTAAGGTTTAGAGAGATGTAGTGAGAAGTACTATCATATTTCACGTAGACTTAACAGGGAAAGGGGGCTCCAAGGAGGGATTCGGAAGATGAGAACCAGGAGGAGCGGAGAGTCATGAAGCAGAGCAGGAAAATGAGAGCTGCTCGGAGAAGAGTGCTAGATGGGCAAGAAGAAGTGGGCCTGGGCCAGGGGGGAAAGAACACAGGAAGCAGCAGGAAATGAAGCTGACCAGGAAGACAGCAGGAAAAGATGGGACATTCATCAGGACCACACAGAGCACATTTCCATAGGAAAAATGCTTGGCATTTTAGACAGCCCAGTGGCTTGCAAAGCAGCTTGAGATGTATAGGGATCCCCAAAGAAAATTGGGTTGCAAGGCCCAGGGTAAGACCCTCAGAAGCAGCTGCCGGAGAGCCGAGTAAGAGTTAAAGGGACTGGCTGTGTTTCCACATTCTCCTATTAATGCAATGTTGGGCAAATGAGTTTGTAAAATCTGTATTTTCTGAGTTTGCTCACTTTTATTGTTAAAAATGGTGCTGGTCTGCAATTGCTAATTACCTTCCTGCTTGGGAAGGGGCTTTGTTATGCTAATGTGTGCTGGAGGACACATTAGCTTTGTAGGCCCAGGTAGTTTTTAAAATTTTTTTTTTATTAATTTTTAGAGAAGAGAGGGCAGGGGAGGGAGAAGCAGGAAGCATCAATTCCCATATGTGCCTTGACCAGGCAAGCCCAGGGTTTTGAACCTGTGACCTCAGCATTTCCAGGTTGACGCTTTATCCACTGCACCACCACAGGTCAGGCCCCCAGGTAGTTTTTTAGAAGGAAGAAGGAGGAGGAGGAAGAGGAAGCCAAGATAGAAGGGAAGGAGAGAGACGCCAGTTTTGCAGAGTTAGAAGCCATGTTGGCAGATGGGGAACCAGAGGTGACTTAGAGTGGTGGGGGACCTTTGATTCTAAGAAAAAACAGAAAAGATTCTCCTGGTTGTGGAACCGGAGAAGGTGTCAGTGGGTTTTGGTGCCCTGTGTGTTTTTACTCGCCTGCCGGGTGTGAGGCTAGAATAAAGAAATGGCCCACCAGTTTTTGATTCCATAGTTTCTTTACTGTCAGCCCAAATCTAATGGGAACCTGCACCTGCCTGGCAACGACGATAGTGGCGACTACTGGGCCACACATGCAATGTCAGGAAAAGACCTCAACATTATTGTCCTTACCTCCAATCACTCCATAATGTTTCCTCCTAACAGCACTTTATATAAGTACAGAAGTCAGTGCAAGTATCTCCATCTGGTAGTGGCTACCCACAGGGACATGAGAGAGACCCCAGGGGGGTACTCAAGACCTCGTCAGGGGCTGTCTCCAACCTTCTGATGTTGCCACTCTATGTGCCTCGCCATGTTCATATTTAGTTCCACAGCGAGACAACAGCACAATGGCAGAATCTGAGGAGGCTGGGGGCTCCTCCACCTTGGAGGGACTTCAGTGGCCACAGCAGATCCTCCTGGGCTCTGCCACATACTAGCTGGGTGATCTCAGCAGGGTGACCGAACTCCTTTGTGCCCCAGCTTCCATAGCTCCACATGAGGCCATTGAGCATCTGCAAAGGTGATCTGAGATGAAGCATGTAAAAGCGCTCAGACATGATCTGGCACATAGAAAGTTTCAATAAATGTTAGCTCTGATCAACATCATTGCTGCCATCATTATAACCTTGACAACAGACAAAGAGGCAGGCATGACTTGCTCTGAAATACGTTCAAGGATTTCAAACAGTGGTTTTCAAACCTAGCTATACATTAAAATAAAAAGAAAGAAAGTCACCTGGCCTGAATTCTCCCACCCCAGACCAATTAGATCAGAATCTCCCAGCTGGTAGTTTTTAAAGCCCTTTGCATGACTCCAGTGTGCAACCAGGACTGAAACCTATTGATACTGTCTCAATGCCCAAGCATGATGTTGCCAGCTAACAGGCCTATGTTTTGGCAAGTGGTAAAGCCTTTGTCTGGGTCTCCAAGAGAGCAAGGGGAATGTTGTAGCTACTTTGAGATGGGAGGGTTTAGAGCATTTATGGCCCATGAAGGAGCAATCACAGCCTTGGCTGAAGGAATGTGCCTGTCGTCTTTTCCAGCTGGCAAAGTGGTCCACTTCCAGTGCACAGAGCATAATGCATTCAGCCAAATGTTCCCACAGGACGACCACCTGTGACTTGAAAACTCTTCTGTCTAGGGCCAGAATACACCAGGCCACCAGCCAGAAGATCACTGTGAGCACCAGGGAAAACACTGTCTTTCCCCGTGGTTTATAAAAGCAGCCTATGCAAAACCTACCCAGAGAGATCACATTAAGGCCACAGGAGGAGGAAATGACTACCATTCAGGTCTCTGAAAGTGAAGATTAACCTGTCACAATGGACGAAGTCAGATTCAAGCTAACCCTGAATGAATATGACAAATCTAACTGGTTAAATCCTGAGCTATCTTGATGACTTTGGCAGCTGTTTGACACTTGCATTTACAGGATCTAGAAAAACGAAAAATCTCAACCACTTAGATTCCTCAGACCTAAACAAATCTGCCAGGCACTCAAAAGACAATCCTCTATTTATTTGCCTTTAATATTTAAGACAGTTCCGCCACAGAAAGACCTCCAAGACCATGTATGAAATAATAGAAAAACCACAATTTAAAAAAAAAAAAATTAAGAACACTGAGCAGCATCTAAATGCATCATTCATTTCAACGCACATTTTTCTTCCAGGAAAGGATTTACTTAGACTGTGGTGGTTACTGGAAACCCTGGTCTCAGTTCATCCCCAGTAGTGCAGGGTAGCACAGCCCTCCCATCTTTGCAGAGTCCAGGAAAGTATAGGAGGGCTCTAGTCCCCTCCCAATCAAAGACATCAAAACCCCTCTGTAAGGCCAGGAGCCACTGCCATAGTGTCCATGCACATGCAGGTTTCCATTGGATTCAGACAGATGGTAAAGAAACAATGGAGCCAAAAAATGGTGGGCCATTCCTTTATTAAAGTCTCACACTGGCCGACAAGCAAACACACAGGGAAAACACTTCCCTCTTCATTCAGAGCTCACAAAGCTCTGACACATTATCCGGTTCCTCAACTAGGAGAATCTTCTCCAGTTCCTCCTAGAATCAAAGTCCCCACCAGTCTCATTGGAGCTCGCAAAAGTCCCTCACTGCTGGTTCTCCATCTGCACACCTTCTCTCTTCTCTGCCAGCATGGCTTCTTCTTCAGCACTCTGCATTCTCCTTGCGCTCACTCTGAAAACATGGTTGTCTTTGCCTCCTTCCCTTCTCCTCTCTCTTCAAAACTTTATGGTGTGAAAACCTCTCCTCCAGCACACGTTAGCAAGACAGTGGCCCTTCCCAAGCAGGAAGGTAATTTGCAATTTCACAGACCACTGTATGCCTGGCGCTGCCCAGTCCTCAATGCAAACATAAATATCATATTTTACAAATTTATTTGACCAATACCTTCTCTGGCTTCTTTTTCTTCTCAAAGAAAAATATCTTGGGAGAGAGGCAAGCTAGGAGAGAAAATAAGCAACAGTGGTTAGGAAATACCAGCAGACTCATTTACAACCATGGGGTTTAAAATGGAAACTTAAAACAGACCAGCACACCGAAGAACTTAAAATCAAACACAAAAAAGAACAAATATTGTATGATTCCACTTATATGTGGTACATAGAATAGCCAGAATCCTGGAGACAGATTCTGGATTATTAGGAGTTAGGGAGGAGGGGAAGAATAGGGAATTATTTAATGGGTACAGAGCTTCAGTTCGGGATGATGAAAATGTTCTCAAGACGGACGGTAGTGTGGCTGCAAAACAATGTCTGTGAACTTAAAGCCACTGAACTGTACATGTAAAAATGGTTAAAATGAAATGTTATGTTCTCCATATTTTACCACAATAAAAAAAAATCAAATACAAAAGAACATTTACCTTGAGGTCATAAGAAAACTGTTTAACATTCCACATGTTTTTGTTTTAGTGATTAAAAGGAAAAAGCAAAACAAAAATAATTCAAGACCATGAGTTCTCCTTTGAAATACTGGAAGCAGATCAGAAAAGGAAGATCTGAGGTGTAAGAGAGAGAGAATGACTGAGTCAGGCAGCCTAGGTTGAAGACTTCTCTCTGTCCCAGTGAGCTGAGTGACCCTGGGCAAGTCACTAAACCCCTCCAGGCCTTGGTTTCCTCGTCATTAAAACCAGAGATAGCCTGACCTGTGGTGGCGCAGTGGGATAAAGCGTCGACCTGGAATGCTGAGGTGGCTGGTTCGAAACCCTGGGCTTGCCTGGTCAAGGCACATATGGGAGTTGATGCTTCCTGCTCCTCCCCCCTTCTCTCTCTCTCTCTAAAAATCAATAAATAAAATATTAAAAAAAAAAACACCAGAGATAAAGATGATCTCTAAGTCCATGCTAACTCTGAAGTCCACAATTCTACACTTTCCTTTGCCTCATTTTTCTATTCCGCCATGGCATTTACAGAAATACAATCATCCCTTGCCATATCGTGGTTCACTTTTTGTGGTCATGGATTTTTAAATTGTAAATATCTAATTTTGTATCACAGATTTTTGTTATATCATGGAATTTTGTGGCATATAGGTATTTTATATATTTATTATTTTAATTATTTTTACAGTAAATTAAGCAAAATAAGTGTGGGAAAGGTTAATAACAGTGTGGGAAAGCTTTATAAGAGTGTGGGGAGGGTTTATAAAGCCTTAAAATATATTATATATAAATAATAAAATAAATATAAGGTCGCTACTTCATGGATTTTTGCCTATCACTGGGGGTTCTAGAAACTAACCCCTGCAATAGATGAGGGACCACTGTATTTTTATAGGAAAGCCACAGCAGTCACTACAGGCAAATATCACTGTTCTCCTCTGTAGTGGCTGAATAAAGACAATAACAAATACCCTGGTCAGTTAGCTCAGTTGGCTAGAGCATTGTCCTGAAACACCAAGGTTGCAGGTTCGATCCCTGGTCAGGGCATATATGTGAAGCAACCAATGAATGCATAACTAAATGCATTCATTTTCTCTGTCTGTCTGTCTGTCTCTCTCTCTCCTTCTCACCCTCACCACCCCTTCCTCTCTCTTGTCTTTCTAAAAATCCATTAAAAAAATTTAAGAAGAAAGAGCTTAGGATGATTAGATAAAAATAAGTTCATTGTCAAACCTGCAAGTAAAGAAACCCACAAAGCTGCAAACCCCTTGAATGAGTGGCTGAGCCTGTTCCTTAGGACCCAGAAGACCAGTGAGGGGTCCAGAGCTCATGAACAGCTAGATCAGCACCACAACAAGACTTGAATCATCTCTCTTATCACTGGGCTGTTCCTAAACTATCACTGATCCCTCTACGCAACAATCTTGGCAATCAATGCTATGGTTTCAAGGGACCGATATCCCAACCATAATTTGCATTGTTAAGTATCTTTTCATCTGAGTTTTGTCCCCTCTTTCCACTTTGACTCTAAAGTGTCTGGAAAGCAGGAGCTCTGTGATGCATCTCCTTGCTAGGCCCCATGGCATCTAGGGGAAGGAAGGGGTTCATGTCAACCAGCCTCCTCCCAAGTGCTACAAACCATGCAATCTGCATCTCTTTCTTTATGCCAGTGATTCTCAACAAAGAACAATTTGACCCCATTTCCACTCCAGGGACATCTGGCAATATGTGGAAACATGTTTGGTTGTCACTCTGAGGGCAGGGGAGCTACCGGCATCTAGTAGGTAGAGGCCAGGGATGCTGCTAAATACGCTACAATACACAGGTCTGCCCCCACCTAAAGAATTATTCCACCTGAAAAGCAACAAGACTGAGTAACCCTGCTTTATGCAATTGAAAATTTCACAGAATTTATTAAATAGGTTTTCTCATTCTTATTTTACAGCTAAAGCTCAAAGAGGTTAAGTAACTCCTCCAAAGTCACCTAGTAAGGCAGTAGATAGATCAGGAATAGATTTCAAGTCTATGGGTCCAAGGAGCCATTATTTCTCCTTGAATTAATGAATGAGCAGAGAGTGAATAAAGTCGGCCCACTGTTCTGTGCCCGGGAAGCCGAAGAAGGGTGGACTGCTCTAAAAACAGAGGCAGGCTGGCCTGAGACCAACTCTGGGTATCACTGTTTATGCCCCAGGCCATAGATGCTCGGGCAAGACATTCTGATGGCCTCTCCATCACTGTTCATTGGAACTTCCCACCCCAATGGAGTGAAGACAGAGAGTTGGCCCAAAGTCCTCATGTCTCTACAATACTTCCCATCTCCAGGGGGCTTTGGAAAGGGCACAGCTACTACTCCCCAGAGGGTCATAAGAAAGCTGAGAACTGGGGCTATAGGGCTGCATACACAGAAACTATAGGCCTCCTGGGGAGGCAGCCCCTGCTTGTTGACTTGCCCTATCTTTCAGGAGATGGAGATGAATGAAAGAACAGAAACTGGGAATGGTCCCTGAGTTGCCTCTTATGGAAAAGCCACCCCTTGAATAGCTAACTGCTTTCAGTTCCATTGAAAAGTAAGCCATTGACTAAGTAAAACCACATACAAGATAGTGGTGGTTTTAAAAGGTAATAACTGCCTCCTCTGCCACCCCTCACCCCCGAAAAGCCTGCTTCATACACTAAGGTTTCCAAATATCCATGACAATAGCTAAACTTCATGGTGAAGTGAGGTGGGGAAGGTTTCAGAAACCTTGGGAGACCCCTCTCCTCCCAGTGCCCCCTGCCCCCTCGCATTTCCACCGGCCCCCTTGGAAACAAGAGCCCACCGCCTGAGGCACTGAAGACTAGTGAGCTGAAGTAATTAAGGGCTGCTTCTGTCAACAATTTGTGTTAAAACATCTAAGTATCAATATTTTTAACTCCTGCAGGGCCTGTGCATTGATTAAATCATTTTTACCTGCTCTCTCCAATTTTTCTGGGAGCAGAAGACTTCTGGAGGGAGAAGAGACATTCTATGGTGTGCTATACCACAGACATTAAAACCCTCTGCCAGGTATTTGAAAAGTGCCTTTGAGGTGCCTAGCACCTCATCCACCCTTAAGGGCCACTTTCCCAGGGCACAGGCCACAGCGTCAGAGACAGATATAAGCCTGCAGAAGCCTCTTAAGGACAATACAAAGTCACTGTGCTTCTAGAGTCACCCCCTAAGCACCCATGCCTGGTGGAGCTTTTTCTAATACTGAGCAAAACAGACAAAATTTATTAAATAATACATGAGTTGGTACATTAATTAAACTTCTGACTTGATTTAGAGTTCACTAGTTTTTCCATTCATGATCTTTTTCTGTTCCAAGATCTAAGCCAGGATAAGTCGCTGCGTTGAGCCCACTTCGGCTTCTCTTCTCTGTGTCACTCTCAGTCTCTCCAGGCTTTTCACGACCTTGACACTCTTGAGTACTGGTCAGGTATTCTGTAGAATGTCTCTCAATTTAGGGGTGTGATTTTTTTCATGATTATACAGAGGTTATAGGTTTAGGGGAAGAATGTCATATAGGTGAACGCTTCTCATCACATTATATCAGGTATTTGATATATATATACATCCACACAACATGTTCATCTTGATCACGTGGTTAAGGTGGTGTTTACCAGGTTCCTCTACTATGAACTTACTACAGTCCCCTTTCTATATTCTCAATTGTTTTAAAGTTAGGCACTAAGTCCAATCCATATTTAAAGGGAAATGAGGTATTTTCATCATATCATCTGCCTTGGGACAGACAGACTCCTCACTAAGAAATAAAAACCATTAGGAAGAAAAAGAAAGAAAAAGTCATATTCTGGAAGTCAGGATCTTGGGCTTTTGTCTCAGCTGTGTGACCCAGAATTCATCGCTTTGTTGCAGTCTCCCCCAGTACGATGGGCAGGGTGGCCTTGGGGTTGCTAAGGAATCCAAGACATAGGAAAGGGACCTGACCAGGCGGTGGCACAGTGGATAGAACCTCGGACTAGGATGTGGAAGACCCAGGTTCAAGACCCTGAGGTCACCAGCTTGAGCTCAGGCTCATCTAGTTTGAGCAAGGCTCACTAGCTTGAGCCCAAGGTCACTGGCTCGAGAAGGGGGTCACTTGGTCTGCTGTACCCCCCATCAAGGCACATATGAGAAAACAATCAATGAACAAATAAGGAGCCTCAACAAAGAATTGATGCTTCTCATCTCTCTCCCTTCCTGTCTGTCTGTCCCTATCTGTCCCTCTCTCTGACTCTGTCTGTGCAAAAAAAAAAAAAAAAGACATAGGAAAGGAGTTTCATCTGCCACGCTCCACCTCACAGCCCCCATATTAATTCCCGCCACTATCCTCACCTTTCCCCCGCAGCAGCTGTGCCTTCTGCCCTAATATCCCCATGCACACCCAGCCAGCTTGTCTACTTCCGGCCTCTGATCCCTTTACTGAAAATGCGCTTCCCTCGGGATCCAAGAGCTTTCCCCCTCACTTCACCTCCCTCTCTGCTCAAACATCACCTCCCTAGGATAATCTTCCATGGCCCTGCTATTTAAAATAACATTCCCACACACACTACCCCTTCACCCTGCCTGGGGTTCCTCATGGCTGTCCGTACTACCTACCATTGGAGTCTGTACTTCTGTTCCTAGTGTGTGTCTTTTGCTCCTTGAAGAGCAGGGGCTTGGTATGTTTTATGCCCGCACTGAATCCCCAGTGCCTAGAACACAGCCTGGCCCATAGTAGGCTGAGCCCCAAGAGACATTCATTGAATGAGAAAACACATGAGAAGTTTTGTTTTGTTGTTTTTGTATCTTTACAGTGCTTGATGTCCTTGTAGATTCAGAAACCCTTGCAATAACTCTACAACATCACACAACCTCCCACCAGACTGGGAATGGCTGTCTAACCTATTAATGACTATGATTATAACTCTGGCTGGAGCTACCTTGGACAAGAGAAAAACTTTAATACAGGGATGGAAAAATGGTTTTATCTACCATGATACCCATGGTCCATGGGGCAATGGCAGCCTGAGAACTATTTCGAGAAAAACTCTGAGACCAGATATGGGTACAATAGGGAAATGTGCCATAATTGATTTGTAATTTTGTGATGTCTGCCATGAATGAAAGAATGAGAGAAGTGATGTGCATAATATATGAATATTTGTTATTACTGATCCTCAAATCATTCCAATGTGAACAGGTGTGGCTTTCTAATTAACACAAAATAATTGCCATTTAACCAAACTCCTGTAAGGTCATTACCTGTACCAAGGTTTGGAAAATTTTATATGTAAAGGGTCAGATAGTAAATATTTTAGGTGTCACGGACCAAATAGCAGTCTCTGTGGAAACTGCTCAGTTCTGCCATTGTAGCCCAAACAGGGCCATAGACAAAACATAAACAGTGAGTATAGCTGTGTTCCAATAAAACTTTATTAAAAAGAAAGAAAACAGGCTTCAGCTACATTTGGTGGGCCATAGTTTGCCAACTTTGCCCTCCATGAATTTCTCTTCAAAAAATATCTTTCATCTCCCTACTCTCCCCATCCACCCAAAAAGCAACAAGATTTTAGAAAAATCAAAGTTATTATTCAGCCATTGCTAGAGCTTCTGACTTTTTGCTCTTAGAGTCCACAGAGATTATTTACATATCAACATCTTCTGGCACTTTAGGAGTTACTGAAATATCACCAGTCACCAAATGTTTCATTAATTACTGCAAACATCTTTAGGAAAAAAAAAAATGCCACAGTGGGTTTCTTTCACCAAGTGATTTATTTTAGATATAATTTCAGTTTAATTAATAGGGGATTTCATTGTGACCTGGCGGGTGTGAAAATCAGCAGAGTCTGTGGTTTGGTTAGGAGGAAAATAGAAACCTGTCCGTGCCTGTAGAAGGAAAATTTTACAAATAAAGGAAAAAAAAAGCTGGCATTTTTTCCAGCTGTGAACACCCAGCTGATATCTCATTAAATAAGACACCAATGGAGCAGCTTGAAAAAGCAAATTAAAAGGAGATGGAGAAGGAGTTAAGAGTTAAAATTTTAGGGGTCTAGAGAGATGGCATTTGGCTTATTTCTTCCCTGAAAATAATTGTTTCTTAGCTGTATTGTGATCTGTATCTGTGCCATATGTCCTTACAAAATCCTAAACCAGCAAAAGCAACAAATCAACAGTAAGATTTACTGGGCCCTGCCTGGCACCATACAGTAAAGGTCCAGAGACACAGTCCCTGCACTTGACGGGCCAAGTCTTCCTTAAAGTGGTTTCACCTGAACTTCCTGGCATTCTGAAAAATGTATAATCACTTATCTAAGCAATAAAGCTTATTTTCTGAGGGATACCTTTGGAGGAGAAATGTTGTTTTCAATTACCAATAAGCAAAATGCCTCGTCCACATATCCCAAAACACCAGGTTACATTAGTTTCAGTTTTAATATCCTGCCAAAGAAGAAAAAAAAAAGTCCCCAAATATGAAACAAATACAGCTGTCTAATATTGCTGTTCAAATGCCACTGCATTAAATAAAATTCCATGCTGTAAAATTTTGCAAGGTGCTAAAACAAAAATGATATAATAAATATAAAACATCTGCATTTTTTTAACAAGACATTTGGAAACCAATTTCATTTATATTTAAACTTGTTTTGAAGTGTTCCTAGTTTTGAAAAACATCCTAGTTACAGTATATTAGATTTCTTTTCCCCAGGCAAAAGATTAAAGCACTGATGCCCAAGTGAAGGATGGTGAGTGGAAGGGAGAAGAAACCACCACTGTGTTTTCCAGCATGAACCTTGTGCTTGAATCTTCCGCTGGCCTTCAGTCATAAAAGTGGGGGGAAGTGAGTGCCCTCCATTAGCAGTGCTGGAAAAGGGATCCTCACACACGCACAAAAATGCGTTAAAACAACATTAAGTTTCTGGCAACAGCTCAGGCACATACACCCCAGGAAGTGGAGAGTTTAACAGCATCTCTGCCTCTCTCCGTGTGCCTAGGTGGGGTAGTTCCTAAAACACTGGGAGAACAGTAAGACCACACACCGCTTTTGGCTCAGGCAGGCTTTGGTATGGAGGGGAAGGGCTCAAATATGGGGAGCTCTGCCTCTGTATCAGCCTGGGAAACCCAGGATCTGAGCATCTGGGCACTGGGCTTACAACAGCCCAAAGGGGTCTCACATTTCCTGTGGAAAACTGAAGAAACAAAGGCCAATGTCATGTGGGGGAGAGGTAGAGGAGACAAAACATGTGCATTTGTTTATTACTGCTTTAAGTGCCCTCGTCTCCATTGCTAGAGAGAAGAACGCATGGATACCTGAATCCACAGGTGGGAACTCCTCAACCAGTCACCTATCTACTCAAACACCATTGTATTGATACCTACAACACCCACATTTTGACCCAACCACCAGCTATAAAGCTGCAAAGCCAGGAGCAAGGTCTGTGTTTATTTCATGGCTCACAGCAGTATGGATAAATTGTGCTTGGAACAATCGAGGGAAGAGAGCCTGGCCTGAGGACTGCTCGTAAATGAGTTTTCAATATTAATGTTAGCTAGGCTTTCATTGAGCACATTCCTGTGCCAGGCATTTTACAAACACGGCCACATTTCATCCTTATGGCGACTGCTACTGTAGGTGAGCATGCTTGTCACCTTCCCAATGAGGAAGATGAGCTTCAGCAGAGCCAAATAAATCACCCGGGTCACACAGCTGGGCAAGGGCAGAGCAGGAAACGGCACCAAAGTCCGGATGACTACAAAATCACCACAGGACATTCCTCAGGCGCTGCTAAATGGGGAACGGGGTAAAGTCCAAGTTTTACATAGGAGGTTTACTCACTGCGGCCACTAAGGACAGGAACTTTGAGTGGAACAAAATCTACTTAACAGAGTATTTGAAGAGAAATGCAGTTAATAATTTTGGGGTAAGGCTGCATTTAGAACTAGGTTAACCACATGTCAAGTAGAACTAGAAGACCAGGCCTTGATGCTCAGTGGATGGTGGTTTGTGTACAACACATGTCACATACACATAAAAGCACCTTTCCGGGCCATTTGCACAGACTTTGTCCTCATAAACAACCTTTTCTACACTCTTACTTTATGAATTTGTTTGGAAAACTTTTCCTTCATAACTGGTTTAAATGTTATTATCTTCATCCCATCTTCTACCCAATTCACATGAAAATGCTTCAACACCATTCCACATACATAACTATCTACCAAAATTTGAAGTTGCCCTCCTTACATAACATTTACCATGGCACTTAGTATAAAACAAAAACAAAAACAAAACAAACCCCTAAAGCTGCTATGCAGTAATTCTCATGTAAATTAAAGTTTGAAACGCAAGTACAGGAGAAAATGTTTACACATGCTCTATTTGACATACTTATTCCCGTGGATTAATGTACCTCAGATTCAATAGTTTTACACTGAAACCTGCTTTTTAAGGAGGTAATCAACCCCCTTCCCAATCTGATTCCATCTACCCCAGTTAACTCGCCACATTTTAAGCCTTCATGCTCTTGTTCATGTTGTTTCTATTGAAGTTTCTTTTATATTTTTCTTCACCAGGTGTAGTACTCCTACTTATACTCCAAGGCTCGGCTCAAATACCCCACCTGCCCTAGATCTCTCTCCCTGGGAAATTTAATCACTCTTTGCTTTGGACTCTCATAGTACTTCGTTCACATGCCATTAAAGCACTTACCTTGTGGCATTTGATTTTCCTGTTTACACATCTTTCTAACACATAGACCATGAGCAATTCTAGAGTGGAAGCATGTCTTATTCAGTGTTGTATCTCTTGCTTTAGCATACAGGACTCACTCAGAGTAGGCACTCATTATGCTTGCTGTATAAATGCTCTTAACTCAGTTGGCATAGCCTAAACCCATCCACTTCTCTCTGTCTTCGTACATATGCTCTAATCCTATCTTGCAGGTGACAGCAAGAGCTTTCTAAGTCATCTGGCTGCTCCTAGTCTTACCTTTTCCCTCTCTTTAGGACCAGAGGTACCTTCATAAAAATTAGACAATACTCCATCTCCCCAAACAGAAATACCTAATACTTTCTTCAAAAAGAAGCTGCCTGACCTTCTGAAAGTGTTTGAATGTTCATATGGTTTCATATTATTTTTAAATGTTCAAAGATACCCATGAAATCCTATGAAATATTGAACAGAAAGCCTTGAGGGCAAGTCAAAAGCATCCAGCATCATTAGACAGCCTGACCTATTCTAGCCAAGATTATAACTGTGGCTTAAAAAGTATACTGTGCCAATGCTTTATTTTCTGCTACAGACACCTCCATAGCCCCTTCCCACATACCCACCTCCCATCACACCCAGGCTGGATGATTTAAGAGGCCTTGTGGCCTGGTGGATGGACTTTGGGTGCTTTGCCTGGTTCTGCTACTTATTTGCTGGGTGACCTTACCCCAGTCAATTCCTCTCTTTGGATTCAATTTCCTCTGCTGACCAGAGATGGTAAAAGCCCACAAACTCTCGTGAGAAGAGAAAGAGAACCTCATTTCAGAGACCCCAGCACAGCGTCAGGAACACAGCAGATGCTCTGGACATATCTATCTGCTTTCTTGTCACTTAATTAACTGTCTTTGGCAAAACCAGTCAGCTACTTTGGTATAAAATAAGGTCATTTTGCTACTTCTTGTCTAAAATGTTCCCTGGCTAGTAAATCCCACTAACGGTAGCCACGCCATCGCTCGGCTGGAAGTGAAGCACTAGCCTGAACCTTGTGTCCCTCCCACCGCACAGACACCCTCCCAGCAAGGCCTGTTGTTGCACGCAATAAATATCTCAGTGTGACAATCTCCCCTGTCCTCCTACTTTCCTGTCCGTTTCATCATTATCTCTCAGCTGGGTATTGCAACAGCCTCCTAGCTGGTCTCCTGCCTCCCCTCTCAGCTCCCCACACTTCCACACAGCAGCCGGGGTGCAATTTTCTGAAGTGCCAATTGGTATCGCTTCTGCTAAAGTCCTCCCATACCTTCCAGGGATTTTAATAACAATAATGATATCTATAACTTATTGGGCACTTTCCGTATTTAAGCACTTGTATATATTAAATTATTTAATCTAAAACAACTGTCCAATGTCTGTCAACAGATGACTAGATGAAGAAAATGGGGTGTGTGTGTGTGTGTGTGTGTGTGTAATATAGAATTCAATCATGAGAAAGAAGAAAATTTGCCATTTGCTACAACATGGACAAAACCAGAGGGCATTATTCTAAGTGAAATAAGCCAAACACAGAAAAACAAACAGTATATGATCACACTTATATGTAGAATCCAAAAAAAGTCAAATTCAGAACCAGAATGCAGAATGGTAGCTGCCAATGGTTGGGGAAGGGGAAGTAGGGGGGTGAATAGAAAAAAGTTGGTCAAAAGGTACAAACTTCCAGTTAGAAGGTTACTAAGTTTTGGGTCTAATGTACAGCATGGTGGTTATGGTTAATAATACTGTATTGCATGCTTGAAACCTGCTAAAAGAGTAGATGTTAAGTGCTCTCACCATACACACACACACACAATGGTAACTGTGAAGTGATGCATGTTTTAATTAGCTTGGTTGTGGAGATCATTTCACAATGTGTATGTATCTCAAATCATTGCATTGTATACCTTTAAAAAACATCATGTTGCCCTGGCCGGTTGGCTCAGCGGTAGAGCGTCGGCCTAGCGTGCGGAGGACCCGGGTTCGATTCCCGGCCAGGGCACACAGGAGAAGCGTCCATTTGCTTCTCCACCCCTCTGCCGCGCTTTCCTCTCTGTCTCTTTCTTCCCCTCCCGCAGCCAAGGCTCCATTGGAGCAAAGATGGCCCGGGCGCTGGGGATGGCTCTGTGGCCTCTGCCTCAGGCGCTAGAGTGGCTCTGGTTGCAACATGGCGACGCCCAGGATGGGCAGAGCGTCGCCCCCTGGTGGGTGTGCTGGGTGGATCCCGGTGGGGCGCATGCGGGAGTCTGTCTGACTGTCTCTCCCCGTTTCCAGCTTCAGAAAAAAAAAAAAAAATCATGTTGTACAACCTAAATATATATTATTTTTGTCAATCATACTTCAATAAAGCTGGGTTAAAAATAAAATAAACAAAACTATACAAAGTAGGTGCTGTCCTATCCCCCCATTTTTTTGTATATAAAGGCCATGCAGTTAGTGGCAGGAGCCAGGACAAGGCATAAACCTTTCTCCAAGAGTCTCTGTAAGACCCACCCCCCATCACTGTCTGCTTCCTCACTTTACCTCCCAACACTCTCCTCCCTTCCTGTTCCCTAAGCTCTAGCCATTCTGGCCTTTTTTTGTCTCTCAGATGTGCAACAGCTCAATTTTTTTCTCAGGTTCAAAGACTCTTTATTCAAGCTCTGCTCAAAAGTCCCCCTCTCGAAGAAGCCAGCCTCGACCACACTGAAGGGTGAACTGGAAGTGCCCTGATCACTGCCATCGTAACCCCACCATCTCATGAGTCCAGAAGGACCTCTGGCTGGTTTGGGTGCAGTTTTAAAAACACAGAGAGGATACTAACTCTCAGAGTTCTAGGATTTATCACTTAGTGTATCAGGTAGTTCATATATACTCTTGCTTCTGAGTTTGATTCTGAACAGAAAAAAAAAAAAAATCCTATGAAAAGAGTGGAAAGGCCCTGGCCAGTTGGGTCAGTGGTAGAGCATTGGCCTGGAGTGCAGAAGTCCCGAGTTCAATTCCCGGCCAGGACACACAGGAGAAGCACCCATCTGCTTCTCCACCCCTCCCCCTCTCCTTCCTCCCTGTCTCTCTCTTCCCCTCCCGCAGAGAGGCTCCATTGGAGCAAAGATGGCCCGGGCGCTGGGGATGGCTCCTTGGCCTCTGCTCCAGGTGCTAGAGTGGCTCTGGTTGCGACAGAGGGACGCCCCGGATGGGCAGAGCATTGCCCCCTGGTGGGTGTGCCGGGTGGATCCCAGTCGGGCGCATGCGGGAGTCTGTCTGTCTGCCTCCCCATTTCCAGCTTCAGAAAAATACAAAAAAAAAAAAAAGAGTGGAAAGTCCATGGAGTGTTTTTGGAAATTGCTTCTTAGAACCCTGAAAGTTTTTTTGCCCCCTCAGTGAATGAACTACTTTTTGAAAAACTCTGAAAGCCGAAAACTGACTGTACTGGAAACATTCTTTCACAAAAAGAGCTTATTTTAACTTTTCAAAAAATATTTGTGTTTCTCCAAATATTCCTTAGGTTCTTTTTTTTTTTTTTGAAGGCAATTCAATTTGGGGCGAACATTATGACAATATGCTGCTTCATGCCAAAGAAAGCTTTGCATTGGCCTCTCTTGCGTCCCTGGCTTTCTTTTTCCAGCTGTTATAGCAGATATAATCGTCCAAGACTGCGATTTGTCATCTCCGTCAAATCTGGTTTATAATTCTCAATGTTGCAGTTTATACAAATACATTTATGGATTAAAACTCAGAGTAAAATGAAAATTTTACAATTAGGGACAAGGTTAATATTCCTCAAAAGGTTGAATTACAAGCAAACCTGAAAAAACACTGGAGTTTATTCCAGATGTTAGCCCCACAGTTCTGCCTGTTGGACTGACAGGTGGGGGGGCAGAGACCATCCACGCAGCAGAGGCAGCCTGGGGACTTGCTTCCCTCCTATACGTAACCAGAGGACTGAAGGAGGGCAATGAATTCTTAGATCACTGGACCTGTCCATCTCAACAGAAGGATCACATTTAGGCCTCTGATTAAAAGTGACCAGATGGTTACTGTATACTTCCAATCTACAATCACTGACCATGGCAGCAACATATTGATCAAAATAGCTACCATTTATTGAGTGATTACTATGTCCCAGGCAGAGCCGGGTTGGGCTATGTGCAGGCAGTATGCTAGGCAATTTGCATTCTTTCTTCCATTAAATAAATATCTGTTGAGTAAGGGGAGGTTCTATTAGAATGAATTATGTCAAATTGACCTTTTTGTAGGGAAAAACAGACCAGTAGCAACAACTGCGTGCGGTTCTTTCTAATACCTGTTCTGTCTCCCACCGGACCTGGCACAATGCTTATCACACACGGCAAAGTTCAGTGAGCTCCTATTTATTAATAGCGTGACATAGCAAGCGCCTCGGGGCCAGGGGATGGGGAACAGCAGGATTTCAAGTAAAATTCAGTCCAGCCACCTCTGCTATGTTGGTCTCAGCCACACAGGTTTCACTTGAAATCTCTCAGGCCACCCACGTGCCTGTACCCCCAAGTTTACTTAGCAAAACAGTGAACCTTGCCTGTGTGCCCCTACCCAGTGTAGCTGCAGGGAGCTATGTGACATTGCTGGTACAAACTCAGTCTCCACTCTTCCCACCCATCTCCAGGGAACCTGCTTTTTCTCTTCGAATGTCACCATAAAAGGCATTTTACCATTAAATAGCTGCTCAGGATCACCCTGGGATGACTGAATTTCATGCTGGAGTTAACCTTAAAAACTACATTCTAGAACCAACACATTTATCATCAATTAGGAACTTTTATCATGGTTTAGGAGGTGAAATGAGATCACCAGAAATGAATGACAAGAAAACAATTTTACTACTAAAGAACATGGGAGGAAAAAATGCTCAAAAGCACCAACCAACATCTTAAAAATTTAAACTAAATATGAACAGAAAAGTGGGTAAAGCCATTTGAGCAAGGGGATGTGAAGTTGTTCCATTTGCAAACTTTGCCTGAGAGAGTGTTTTTGCCCAGTGCCTTCTTGCCAAGGTCTCCGTACTCTCACCCCAACCAAGAAACAAAACCGAACACAACTAAAACATGCCACAATCAAGAGGTTCCATTTCACTCAAAGAGTAAATGTAAAACAAAGACCAATGGCTGAAAATGGAACCTACTTCCATTCCTGCCACCATCACTCAATAATTATAGCTCAGAATCACAGAAGATCGAGGTGATGGTCTGGATTTGGTGTGTTTTGAATGAGGAATAATTTGCCATTTGGGGTAAGGGATGTCCAGAATGTCCCTAAGCCAATCTTTCTAGCATGCTTGTCATAGAACTAAGAGACATCTGGTTGCCAGCTGTGAACATGATATAGACATCAGACACCCAATTGTCCCAACTTGGTGTGCAGGACTACTGGAGAAGTGGGGAGGGGAGGGGAGGAGAAGGGAGAGGATAAGAGGGAGGGAGGACTAGGTTGGAGAGGGGAGGGGAGGGGAGCCTCTTCAGAACCTGGAGCCAAGGAAGTTCATGTAAGGGCTCGTTGTGGCCCACATATGTTTCTACCTCTTTTCTCCCTTGCCCTGCCCCACCCCCCTATCTTCATGGGCTAACCAATGAAATTAATATCTTCCAGGTTTTAGCCACTGGAATACCAAATAGGATATGTCTGTTCAGGCCCAGTGACTTCAATATGCATGAGCAAATAATATTATCTTAATTTTGTGAAAGAAAAAAAAAATGAAGCAGTTGTGGCATAAATCTCTGTAGATGTATGGCACAGGCTGAAAGCCACCTCGAGTGTATACTAAGTGGTACCCAGAGCGCCCCATTGTTCTGTAAAAAGAGTGGCACTCCCAGCCCAGACAGAGTTCAAGATAGTGCATATTAGACTCCAGTCTCCACCAAATGGAAACAGAGCTGATGCCACGTAGGCAGTGATCAGGATGGGAAAGGCTCTGTCCTTTTTGGCAAAGCATTCAGCCTTGTGAGAGAGGAGTGCCACAGCAGGAATTGGGGGCGACATTCCTGCACAGGGGTTCTCGTGGGAGCAGCTGCCTGGAGCAAACACCTGTGCATCCCTCCCCTGCTTCACAGCCGCTGGACTGCTCAGCCACCACCTCTGAGCACTGTAAGTCAGGTGAGGACAGTACCAGAAATCTTACAAAAGACCATTGTCTCTTTCTCTTTTCTGCAGCCCAACTTTCTCCCATCCCTCTACCCCATCCTATCCCTCAAATGGACAAGAAGTAAACATTTCATCTTAGTCTCCTCCATGTTCAAGTAAGAAATTTATGGTCTATTCTAATTATCATCAAAGAGACTGGCATTGCTGTTTAAGAGTATGGGCTTCAAAGTCCAAAAGCTTGGTCTTAAATGCTGGTCTACCCCTTGCCTGAGCAAGTTGCTTGACTTCCTTGTGCCTAATTCTTCCTGTGTAAGATAGGGATAATAACTGAAGCTAACTGTTAGGGCTGCTGTAAGGATTAAATGGGTTAATTTAGCTAAAGGATTTAAAACAGTCCCTGGTACATAGTGAGCTGCAGTCATCATCATCATCATCATCGCCATCATTAACTTCATCATCATTTTCCCAGCACCCATTTTCAAAGATGTGAAAAACTCTGGTCCTCTGGAGTTGACGATCTGAATGAAGATTAAGTTGACACCAAAAGCAAGAAAACAAAAGCAACTGGAATCAAGTCAAGCACTGACGAGGTGACACAGACCATAGACTTTCTAGGGGTCTAGATGAGGAGGGAGGAGCAGAGCTGGAAGAGCTGGGGAAAGTTCACAGAGGAGAGAGGGTGGCACGAGCGAGACCTTGCACAATGACAGCATTTTTATTGTAGGCAAAAATATAAGAGAGAGAGAGATTGTAGAGTTTATTTCCTTTGAAAGATTCTTGGATGAAGGGCTCCTGTTATTTATAAGGGGTGAGAAATGTTTGAAAAACTCCTCTCTTAGTTACCTCTGGAAAAAAACATTTAATGGTGGTAAAACTGCACATTTAACACAGGCCATAACAGCAAATAACCAGGGTAAATTCCTACAAAAGCAGCCCCTCCCCCCAACCTAGTCAACACTGGAAATAGAACTGCCATGTTATTATTGAGGAGGGTGGTAGCTCCCATGCAAACTACATATTTGATTAGGATCTGAAATCTTTGCTGAACCATGAATTCAAAATAATTTAGGTGATACATATAAATTTAATTTCTTTGTTCAAAAAATCCAAATCTGAAACGATGCCCGGCAAATGCAAAGCTCTCACCGAGGTCTACAGAATGAGTCTCCTCTAACTCGTCTATACTGTGTGGAAATCATCTTCAAGGAAAGGAATAAACCTATTTTAAAAACAGCTGAGTCCTTTAGATCATATACCCTAACCAATTTATGGAAATAAATGGAATTCAGTATTAAAGAAATTGTCCCACTCCTCCAGAAAATGTAAATGCCAGCTACAAAACAAAAGGAAAGGAAAAGACAAAGAAATCAAGAATAAAGCAGTACAGAAAGAAAGTCAGAAAAGTCAAGGACAACGGAAGAACCTTGACTCGTCATCCCTTCCTGCCTTACCCCCTCACCCCCAGAGCCCCCACTGACCCAAAACAGTTGTATATAATAAGAACATCACAGAGTAGAGGAACCCAGGGGGAAACAACTGCTGAAGAAAACAGAATTCATTTCTACCATCCAAAATCAGAGAAAGCATAGATCCCTGTGGAAACAAATCCCCCTCTCTCTCCAGTGGGGCAGTGTTCACTGATGGCTATCTTTCCTGTACTGCACACTATTTGAGTAACTCTCACGTTAACCCTGAGCTAATTACCAGGCCAGATGAAAAAATAATACAGGAGAAAGAGCAAGAAAAGGAAAACAAAGTAACACTGTGCATGATTGTTTGTGTCCTATTAATATAAATGAATACAAAATACTTTTTAAAAAATGTATTAGGCAGATATTGGCTTATGATTGGGTCAATATCACGATTTATTTAACTCTGGGCACAATAAATCTTGATATTGACTGAAAACATAAGTCAATATGTGTACTGTTGTGTGCATTCTATTACAAAAATAGGTTTTTAACTTTAATGGCCCCTTTTGCAAAGTGGAAAAATAAAAAAAAACTTCTCAAAGGCCCTCAAATCACAGCAACACCCAACATCTGCTCAGCATGAACAGACTGTTTGGTCCAGCTTCTCAGCATCATCTAGCATTGGTCAGTAGTTCCATTAATATGGCAGAATGAATTGCTGATCCTGAGTCTTCACAGCCTTTGATGTTCATCCTCCACAAAGCAGAGGGTACTATTTGATTTGGAGCTTAGTTTGTGATACTTTAGCCAATGAAACATGAGCAAAATTGAGTTTGCCAATTCCCAGTCTAATCCTTAATAGACATCTCACATCATGCTTGTTTTCTTGTGACTCTGTCATAACAATTTAAAGAGTTTCCCTTCAAGTAGATGCTACCCCCTCTACGTGAATCTGCAAATAAGTCCACCTAGGGCAGAGCAGAGCCCATAACCCAACAAGGACCCAAGCCCAGCTGGACCTACACTGGAAGCAGTGTCACCTAGTCAAGCTCAGCCTAGATCACTGCCTCTCAAGTCAATTCACAGATATGTGAGAGAGAAAGACTTGCTGCAAAGGCAACTAAGATTTGATGGTTGAACCATTCAGTAGTACCTGATTGACACAGTTTGCATTCACTAAGAAATTGTTATTCACATTTCTTACACCCGTGCAGAATTATTTATTTATTTATCTATTTATTTATTTATTTATTTATTTTTCTGAAGTTGGAAACGAGGAGGCAGTCAGACAGAGTCCCGCATGCACCCGACCAGGATCCACCTGGCATGCCCACCAGGGGGCGATGCTCTGCCCATCTGGGGTGTTGCTCTGTTGCAACCAGAGCCATTTTAGTGCCTGAGGCAGAGGCCATAGAGCCATCCTCAGCACCCGGGCCAACTTTTTTGCTCCAATAGAGCCTTGGCTGCGGGAGGGGAAGAGAGAGAGAGAGGAAGGAGAGGGGGAGGGGTGGAGAAGCAGATGGGCACTTCTCCTGTGTGCCCTGGCCGGGAATCGAACCTGGGACTCCTGCACACCGGGCCGATGCTCTACCACTGAGCCAACCAGCCAGGGCCCCATGCAGAATCTTCACAGAAACTTGGAGATACATGCCCTAACAGTGAGGAACTCACAGTTTAATAGGGAAAGCGGAACACCCCCATGATGGAATGTCTCTCTGTGGTGTACATTCCACGTAACCTAAATGACTGTCAGACATCCCATTGCCATAGCCAGGAGCACTCACTTCCTCGGAACCACACATATTCAGAAGTTGAATACAGCCTTCTTAACAGTATCCAATAAAAATATAGTCATTCCAAGCATTAGGGATATTTGTAACTTTTTTTCCCAAAGATCAGGGAGACTTCAGGGAAATGAATATTATTTTACTAAAATCTGTACTGGATATTTTATTTCCCCCAAATCCTTCCTCAGTTATATCATAACAGGGTTTCTCTCTGTTTCCTCTTCTCTGGCCCAGTGGCCTGCCTCCTTTTTCCTTCCAGATTACTCTCAAAGTTTCAAGTTCCTCCCTCCACTTATTATGCAGAAAAATTTAACTATGCTCCAGCTTATACCCCTGATCTTGTTACCCAACTCATTCTGTTATTAGCGAATACTGAACCTTTCAACAAACAGCATCACCCTCTTCAGAAAGTAGTTCAACTATTTGAGATTATTTGGTGTCTCGGGCCCTACCCCAAGTGACTGATCAAAGTCTTTTTTTTTTTTAATACAGATACAAAAGTCTTCAAAGTCATTTTGATGAGTTAAATTTGTCCTTATAGCATTATAACAAGTCATTACATTTTTTCAAAAAAGTATTTATTGAGCCAGGCACTGTTCTAAAAGCTGAGGATAATAGTAGTGAACAAAAGAGAGAAACTTCTCGATCTCATGAATTATATTCTTGAGAGTAGAAAACAGACACTAAGAAGTAACCTCACAGATGAAGTCACACGGGACAGCAGTACGTACTATGATGAAAACTAGTCCAGGGCCAGAGATCCACATGCTATTCCAGACAGGGTGGCCAGGGAAGGCATTTCTGAGGAGTGATGTTTGAGCAGCCACCTGAATTGAACCTGAGTTTCTAATTGTTTTCTTCACTCATCCATCCAATAAGTATCTATTACTGTGCACCTGCTGTAGTGAAGTGTTGTTGCTTAGGGGCACAGAAAAGAATCCTATGTGGATACAAGGAGAGTTAGTCACATCAAAAAGATAAGACATATATTTTTTTAAAAATAGACAATATAATTTAAGATAGAAAATAACATGTGCTGTGTTAATAAAGTACCAGGAACTTTAAAATAATGAAAAATCCCACACCATAAGACATCAACAGGTCCTTTTAAAATTGTAAATTTTAAATACAGATTTTTCTGAAGAATCTGAGGTAATTTTATCAAAAGTGGAGGGATTGCTCCATCTCAAATATCCAGGTCCTTTTATATCCAGTCTATGCCATACACAACAATTTTATGTGAAACCAACAATCCATATTTTATGTCGAAATCTTGATATATAAAGAAAAGTGAACTATTTCCATATTCTTGTTCTCCTCTTGCTTATTAAATGTAATAAAATGGCAGATAATTTAGTAAAATAGAATTTTTCTATGCTTGTTTTTAAAATTATTCTTTCAATAAAAATCTCTCCAGTTGGAGGCACAGAAGTAAGTTTAGGTTAGGGATTCAGTAGTGGTAAGGTGACAACTCTGAGAAGCCAGAGAATG